>NW_027526335.1:78894217-78938811 GCF_048455015.1 Haemaphysalis longicornis | reverse complement strand
CTGATATGGCGTCATCTCGCCCCGCATCGCCACCGCCCAGCATGTCTCACTGCCTCCCCCTCACAGTTTCGCCCCACTTTCATCCGCCATTTTATTCCTCTTCGCTCGCTAGGTTACGACGCCGACGCCGATGTCGAACCGCAGTAGCGGCCGCCAAAGTGCTGCTCACTAAAAGTAGAATTCTTGGTCCGAGTTGTGGGAGTGGATGCTCAGGGAAGGAAAGAATAAATGCAAGGAAGAAAGCATGAGCGTCAGAGGACTCCCACTCGTAAATACAGGAAAGATGCCTTTTTTTTGAGAGACGACAGTGATTCCTTCAATTTCCTTGGCTAACTAAACACAAAATATTGCTCTGTCACTGGAATGAACAGCTGGTTGCCCGCCACCGCCAAATAAGGACGCTCTGGGTGAACTCCATGCACCCCACCTCACCCTCTTCTTGCTATATCTATCCAACGCCGTAACTGTATGTGTGTGTGTGTGTGCGTGCGTGTGTGCGTGCGTGTGTGCGTGCGTGTGTGCGTGCGTGTGTGCGTGTGCGTGTGCGTGCGTGTGCGTGTGCGTGTGCGTGTGTGTGTGTGAGAGAGAGAGAGAGAGAGAGAGAGAGAGAGAGAGAGAGAGAGAGAGAGAGAGAGAGAGAGAGAGAGAGAGAGAGAGAGAGAGAGAGAGAGAGAGAGAGAGAGAGAGAGAGAGAAGCTTTATGTGGCCAGGCCAAAACGGTACTGTGTTCGCAGAAAACTCTTCCTTCGCAACCGATAAGCATACGTGAAAGAAAAACACGTTGGAGAGGAGTTAGAAGTAAGGGCAGAGTGTGTGGCTGGGCTTGTCTTTGTCGCAGCGGAGCGCACGCGCAGCGAGCTTCTGCATTGAGCACAGAAAAACGATAGCGGCCGGGCAGGGGCAGCGGTGGTTTGACCGGTGCAGCGCTCAACATGGCAATGGCAAACACCGGCCGCACGTTACTTCGAAAATGGGAGCCACGCAATGACTTTCTCCGTGGACAGTCGTCATACGTACTTCCCAGGAGCAAGCAGCTAAGATCAGCGACGACGCGAGCAGGAACGGGAACGAAAGAAAATATCACAACACGCAGCGTGTGATAACAACTTGGGGCCGTCTGCATTTTTTTTAATGCATTAACATGCATTATCTGGGTTGCATGTTAGAAACCGGTTAATTACTTGGATATGAATATTCTTGCATTTCAAAATTACGCGGAAAGAACTAGTTTGTAATTTTTACTTTGTACAGCAAGGCAAATGCTTGTTTTCTCTTATAAAAATTTTGCATTGTTTCTGTTTACTGTTTCCAACTGTACGTCACGCTTAGCTCGTACGACATAAAACAAAGAAGTGGCCGTTGTCGGCACCATGTCTCGGAATTTAATTTATACAGAGAAAGTCGATCAGCTTTGTAGCATATGCTATTTATTGTTTTCGGCTACAACGCGTGCAACGAAAAGGTCTGCCAATTGTTTTTACTCCGCATAATAGCAGCTTCCTTCGAACCACGCCAGTTGTTATATCTGGATACATTGCGCGTACTTCTGTTGTAGTGACAACTACGCAGCCACCCACCAGCATGTTGGCCGCCCTTCTTATGTAGCGTCGTAAGCAACCAAGCAACTAACATTACTCTTAAAGCTCGACGTTTTGGGGACCAGAAAAGTTACCGTCCCGTCGACTCGGTTGAGGCAGTTTGCGTTACCATTCAGGTTTCTTTGTCTGTGCACTAAAATAAGGTATAATGGAATTGGAGATTGCAGAAACTCGCAAATGGGAATCGTAGAACGGGCTTATATTGAAAAACGGGCTTTGCACCGAGCCCTAATGTCGGCTTCACTACTATGCACAAATGCGCTGCCGGAAGGACAATTTTTTAAGCCCGATATAAACAGACTGACATAAAAAGTAGGAAGACCCTAGGGGCTGCTATTTTATAAGCCCCGTATATACCCATGAAACAGTAAACACCAAGGCATCCTTAACGTCGGCTTCACTACGCTACGATCATGCATTGGGTGGGAGACATTTGTCCAGCTGAAATAAAACAGGTCTTACACTAAAATATGGAGGTCCTGGAGCCTTTTGTTAATATAATTTTCTTAAGCGGGGGAAGAGTTGCGCGTCCAGCGTTACAGACGGACAGACGTGTTTCCTCTTTGAGTCGCATTTAAAAGCAGATGATGAGATTCCGTGTTCCCCTGAGTGGTTCCCGTTTCACCTGACCTTCCTGTAAACGTTGGAGATGAGGTCAGATTTGGGGAATGGTTCCCAGAGCTTGGAAACGTGCAATCATTCAAAAATAATTCGTATGTTTTCATATGCGGGATATAGTATTTCAGCCTCGGAATCTCTGCGAAGCAACAGCTGTCCCCCCCCCCCCCTTCCCCCCCCCCCTTTTTTTTTGCATCTGTAGCAATAGCGCCGCTCCCCTGGAGCTCTTGCGAAGGTGTCGAGGCGACGAAATCAATGTTTCCTAAGCTACGCAGCTCGGCCGTGAAGCCAACCGCCAAGGCGACAAGGGTCGGGCAGACACGAATCGATCATTGGCCCGAGAAACATCTCATGCTCGCGTAGTGATCGCGACGAGGTCAGTCCGTTTAGCAGCCGTCACCGCGGCATGATGCTTCAAACTGTAAAGATAACGTATACGCTCTTGCCAAACACGGGACCCAGCGGATAGGAAATGGCTATACGCACGACTTGGTGAGTTTCCAAAATTTAAACACTGTTTTCAAATCCAAATTAGGGGATTTCACACGCCGAAGCTACACTTGGGCTATAAGGAGCGCCGTAGTGGCGTACTGCGGATCAATTTTGTCCGCCCGGGGATCTCCAACGTGCGCCGAATTCTTGGCACACGGGCGTTTTCGCTTTTCGCCTTTATTTGAAAAGCAGCCATGCACGGTCGGGATTGAATACGCATCATTGGGATCGGCAACACAATGCCTTGACCATTGAGCCACCGCGGCGGATTAAACAGTGTTTTATGCACGCTGAGTTAATTGACAGTAACTTAAAAGGTCTCTTTTCAAAACAGCGTCTTAAAAGAGTATATAGGTGTAATAAATTGAGTGATCGCCTTGAGGAGGCGGCCGCTTTTCTGATGGAGGCGAAAAGCGAAAATGCCCGAGTGTACAGATTTCGGCGCACGTTAAAGATCCCCAGGTGGCCAAAATTAATCCGGAGCCCTCCACAACGCCTCATCGCCTGCGTTGCGTTGGCGCGTTAAACCCTACAATCAATCAATCGCCTTGAAGAAGCGAATTGCCGAAGTGTAGGGCATGATGAACTGAATTCGACAACATAGGGGGAAGGGGGGGGAGGTGTAGGGGAGGGGAGGGTGGAGCTAGTTGGCATATACTGTATGCTAGGTGGTGCTGCGCGTCTCGTGTGTTTCCTTCTCCCTTCTCGAAGGGCAGCTGTTTTGGTTGATTCCCGGGGATGTTTTTCTCTGGGCGTAACTCGGTTTAGAAGCATATTCGGAGGGGGAGGAAGGGGCCGGCATCCTGGCTGGAATTCGTCACCGCTTTGCGTCACTTGCCGCGTGCCTGCACCTTGACGTCCGGACCGAGTGCGCGATGGTAGGGAGGAACTCGCGGCTCGCGTGCCTTTCGAGACATGCGAAAATACCGTGAAACAACGCTCCTCTTGGAGCCACACACAGGAAAACAAGGTCAGGCGATATTTTTATTTCCATCCTGCTTCTCTTACACCGACGAAGTCGGATGAGCTGGCCAATTTTGCCTGATTGAGGCGAATTTTTAGGAAATATGCGGACAGCCCGAACATGGCTTATAACACGTTGTGAATAAGGAGTTTCGTTGCTTGTTTCGTAGCGTATCTTGCCCCGAACGTTTTATTAACGTGTTTTGTGCGCGGCTTTACGGCTCGAATCTTTACCGATTGTTGAATCAGTCTCCGCACCCGCCGCGGTGGCTCAGTGGCTAAGGCGTTGCGCTGCTGAGCACGAGGTCGTGGGCTCGATTCCCGGCCGCGGCGGCCGCTTTTCTGATGGAGGCGAGAAACAAAAACGCCCGTGTATACGACATTTCGGCGCACGATAAAGATCCCGAGGTGGTCAAAATTAATCCGGAGCCCTCCACTACGGCGCGCCTCATCGCCTGCGTTGCGTCGGCGCGTTACACCCCACAATCAATCAATCAATCGAATCAGTCTCTGCCTCCGGCCTCTTTATCCTGCCCACTGTGTGCTTTCCCCATCTAGAGCCTTTCTTTTCCGCGGACGGAGGCTGTGCACTTTCCTCCAGAAAACTCCTGCGAATATTCCCACAGTGACTTCTGGTTCTGATGTTGTCCGTATAGTCGCTTAGGACGGTTGTACGAGGACACCAGATAAAAGCGTAGAAGTACGTCTGAAGCCCCACCATTGGGGTTTATCCAATGTCATTGCTAAACCTTTAAAGCCGGCATCTTCTCACTTATTTAGCCGCAATGAAAACTCAGCGTAGCCTCTACTGGAGCCAGAGTGCTTGCATGGGGAGCGGACTGTTGCCAAACGTTCATTGCAGAACTACTTCTTGCATTACGCTAACAGCTTGAAGTGCACTGAAGAATGCAAACAGCGGCAATTTTTTTTTTTTTGCAGCAAGGCTGGCTATTGCTAGGATCCAGCAAATCCTTTCCAGCAACAGAGCGATGTAGAAAAGAATTGCACGTGAGCGCGGCGCCATGTTGCGGCGCCCACTCAACTCCCCATGATCGTAACACTGTGCGCCACACCTTCACGGAATGAAAAAAAAAATCATACAAAATTTTAAAGATGTCCTAGGGTTTGTAATATGGCGACTTTTATTTCTCTTGCAAGATGTCTTCTAAGCAATGCATTGCTATGTAGAGGTGAAGCCGACCTTAATGGGCTCGTTGCAGGGTTTGTTTTTGTAAGATGGCTTTTGCCGAACCGATTAGACCAAATTCCCAACATAAAACACGGCCTCTACGCCGACGATATTACTATCTGGACGGGCACAGATTCCATTGGTGGCCTCCAAGGCACGCTCCAGCAAGCAGCCGATACTGTCAATGAGTATGCTAAAGAGGGCGGACTAACATGTGCACCGCAAAAATCGGAACTTCTGGTCGTGCGCAGGCGAGGCCGAAAGAAAGACAAGGACAATATACAAATCATGCTGTAAGGTCATCCCATCAGGCCTACAAACGCGATGCGGATTCTTGGATTAGACATTCAGGCGGACACAAGGAACACCGGCCTGATTAAAAGAACTCAAGACGACCATAGAACAACTGACTCAGATGCTACGCAGGGTGGCCAACAGACAGAGGGGACTGAAAGAGCAGGACACCACCAGGTTGGTCCAGGCCTTCATACTCTCGCGCATTACTTACACTGCACCGTACGTAATTCTGACCAAGAGTGAAGAGGAACAAATCGACGTCATCATACGCAAAGCCTACAAACAGGCACTAGGAATCCCCATCAGCGCTTCGACACCTCTACTGCTAAAGTTAGGCCTCCACAACACCACATCCGAACTAATCGAAGGTCACCTCTCAAGCCACAAATTAAGGCTTGAACTGACACCCGCTGGCAGAAAGCTCATTGGGAAACTTCAGTGGACCCCCCAGGGTCAGCTACAACCCAGAGCTCTTGTGTCAAATACGAGGTAGTGCATACAAATCAGGCCAATCCCTCGGAACATGCATCCCAAACATCACGAAGGAAGACGACAGGCCAGGGCCAAAGCTCTAGATAAGACTTATGGCAGTGATGAGGGAACAGTGTATACAGACGCAGCAAGCTGCAAACAGAAGAGAGCAATGGTGGCGGTGGTGACGACAAGAGACAAATGCCTCACCAGCGCAACCATTCCCAAAACAACGAGTCAAGAGGCGGAAGAAGTGGTCATAGCGCTGGCTATTACTCAAACCAAGGCAACTACAATCATCTCCGACTCGCAGCAGGCTTGCAGAAGATACATTGCGGGAATGGTGACTCCAACAGCACACCGCCTCCTGAGCGCAAACCCCCCAAACCGGAAGGTCGTGATAGTATGGGCCCCGGCACACTCCTCTCGCGCGGGCAACGATTTCGCCCACGAGACGGCCTGCGCACTCGCCAACCAGGCCACGGAAGGAGAGCCTGACCCCACCCCCGTTGTTTCCTACCGAGACATTACCCAGCACTACAGGCTCGAACGAAGGATCTATTCACCGCCACACCCCCAGTTAAGTAAACACCAAGGATCCACACTTCGACTGCTACAAACCAACACGTTCCCTCATCCGGATCGACTTCATAAGCAATACCCTAACCAGCATTCACCGCATTGCAAGTTCTGCGGACAAGCAGGCTCCCTGTATCACATAATTTGGGAATGCAGTCAAAACCCACACTTGCCACCCCCTTTTTCTAGCCCAAACCTCGAGCAGTGGGAGACTGCGCTGTCCAGCGCACACCTCGCCGACCAAGTCATGCTGACGGAGAGGGCTGAACATGCGAAGACAGCGTTTGGACTTCTGGACTGAGAAGCCACTCCCACGCATAAATACGCTAAATAAAAGTTGCTCTCTCTCTCTCTCTCTCTCCACTTTGAGTGTTGAGCGGTGAAGCACGCCCATCTTCGGAGGGAGTATCGTTACATAAAGTGGCTCTAACTCTTGTTTTATTGAGACTATCCAGAAACAAAGCATATGACAATTAGCCGCTAAGATGACTCTAACATTACGCCGACTTTCATTAACTTTTCAAAATTACATAGTCCACTGTGAAGTTGTAAATATTGTGGAATTCTCGTCTGTTGTCAACACACGGACTTGTACGGGAGGGAAGCGGACAGCCCCATGCTCCTGCACTGGAATAAAACTCTAGTTCATCAAAGTTTCATTCAGGTAAACAACCACAAAGTATGCACAATCGCAAATTACAAACAAACGTGTTTTGCTTCGTGCACGCTTGGACTACATCTGGCCCACGCATATTGTCGCTTACATTGAGGCTCGGCACAAGAGGGTTGGTGGTCATCCCTCTTCATAGAGTGGAAGAGCACGGATTTTTTTTTTTTTTCATGTTGCGAGTAGAGTTTTACTTTTTTTTTTCAGTTGAAATAACCACGTGCTAAGGTTCGTTCCTGCAAATTCGCACTGCAAAAGAAAGTTTTAGTGATACCTCAGCGCTTGATGCTGCACAGCACAAGTGTGTCATTGCTTGAAATAAGAGCACACGGAAAGCTGCAGGCACAAGACCTGTTCAAAATACTCTAATGCCAGTTTATGCGTCCCCCTGTTTATTTCTATGTACCCTTAATTTAAGCAGTCACACACTTGCATAGAATCACACGCAGAGGTGTCGCAAAAACTTTCTCCAGCTGATGGCAGTGTAATATAGGCCGCATCATTACAAATGATGCGAACGTGATACATCGGAGATCTCTAAGCTGCTTTTGCTTTAAAAGAAAATCACTCGTATCTTACTGCTTATTTTACAGTATTTACCGAAACCATAAAACAGGAAAACACTTAATTTAACCAACAAGTTTTGTTGAAAAATGAAAGTCAGAGACATAGGCGAACGCTGCGCACCCTGTGTGATGGACCCTGTGAACCCTAGCAGCGTACGTGTGCCATATCAGGATGTGGACAAACAATTCCCAATCAAATAGCCTCCGCCAGTTCAAGCAGGAGAGAAATAAGGGCTGTGTACTCAACCTGGAAATTTAAGCGAGCACTCACCTCCCCATTCAGGGGCTTGTAACATTGTTGCTCTGTCGAAGTCCTGCATGGGTTTGTATAGACTTTATAGATGTATATATCTATAGACTTTCTCGGCATCTTAGTCCGGGGTGAGACATTGTATCGCTGGGCTGTACTAGCGCCGATTTTATTGGCACAGTCGACAGGATGATGGAACTGCACATGCGCAGCACATTCCAGAACATGCCAGTATATTATCAAGGCTTAAAGAGTGAAAAGGTCAACAGTAACACCCTAACAATGCTACCGTTAGCAGGCACAAAACGCGACGACGGGCAGAAGACAGGAAAGGGATGCGAGATGGAGACGAATGTACGACAGCGTCGCAGGGCGCTCAAGTGCATCGCCCATGGAGGAAGGGCGATGATCCTGGGCCCCTTTTCAGCCGCGTTTCGTCCCATTCACGGCTGCTTTACGCGCGGCCAGCACACTTACGCGCACACACACACACACACACACACACACACAAAAAGAACGCTGGGGGCGGCGGACCTTCGGGTGGAATCGTCTCACCACCATCTAACATCTGCCTTTCTCCTTTTCTCTTTCCTGTCGCCCCGTAGGCCCTCTCGATAAGAACGAGCGTCAGCGCGTGATCACCCGGACGCCAGCGGGCAGCAGACGCGCGCCGCGACTCTCCTTCGCTTGCCGTTCCCGTTGGCTTTCCCGGAGACGAATCCACCGGGTGCGTCTCCGCACCACCGGTCCGAACAACACCAGGGGGTGCCGACCAGGTACGTCTGAGTGCAAAGGTATCCGCCTAGTCCCCAGTGAGGGAGACATACAGCTTCCAGAAGCCCTTGGCTTTGAGGTTAACGGAAAACTGAATCGTAAAGCAGTAGAGGTCATTAGAAGGCTACAATGTTGGTGGGAAAAAAGAAGAGAAGAACTTAGGAAGACATCTAGCAACTAAGAAGTCAGGCTGGCGCGAAAAATACCATAAAGGTTGATTTTTTTTAATGACGAGGTGATTGTACAGCGGCGTTACGACTAAGGTCGCTGCGCAACGCCACCTCGTTACAAAGGGGAAGCCGCTAAGCATCATCATCATCATCACCGGGACTAGACCTGTCTTCAGCTTCATTATCAGCTGGGATGGGAGAGAGAGAAAGGCTGGATGAATCGAAAGTTGGGCTGCTTGGTTTTGGTTCATCGTAGAACAGCGCTTGGCGCAGCGCTGCCGTGTGTGCCCTCTTCTCTCTCCCCTGTCTTCAAGCACTGCTGTACGATGAATTCAAATTGATGTTGCACTTGCCATCCGTAATTAAGACCCCCGCAACGCGTCTCATGTCATAAAACATAACGCGTTGAATGTCTCTGCGCTGCATAGCGTACCGCGTGGAGCGCATTGCTTTAGGATGGAGTAGAATTGCTGTTATATGCCATAGAGTTTCATACAATAACAACTAGAGAGGAATCTGGCACTGTGATCGTTCGCCGCGGTGTCTGGATTCAGATTGGCACTCGATGGCTTGCGGAAGTTATTATGGATTGAATCGTGCAGCCAGTTTCGTTGTCGTTTTGTAATTGCATGAACGCATGTGCCTATGTTGCAAGAAGCGTTCAAAAATGCGTTTCTCCATGAACTGAATGCCGTACGCGCACTGACGCCGCCCTGAGTGGAAATTTTTTGTAACTATAGTTGCGAATCAGGTGGGTTATGAGTTCATTGCCGGCACAGCGAGCACGAAAACACAAATGACGGCGCTGTATGCGGCGAAGTTGCCTGCGAATTAGGAGTTGCGGCGCTGCTCATTCGCCCACGACAGTTGTGAACTGCTTGGAGCCGCCACACTTCTCGTGCGAACGCCGGCTCCTACGGCGTAGGCCAGCAGTACCGGCGGCTGATAGGAACGCAGCTTGATCAATGTCACTAATTCAGGCTAGAATAACTTCTTCAAAGGTAATCTGTTTTTTTTTTTTTTTTTTTTTTTGGGGGGGGGGGGGAGGGGCGTGGGGGGGAGCACAAAACTGTCCTTAGTATTAAAAACTACAAGTTCCGAAGCTTTTACGAGTAGTTTTTAAAGAAGTCCGCATCCTGCTGTAGTTGGCGGCAAATGTCAGACCTACTCCACAAACTTCCTCGACTCCGCGTCTGCTTTTTACTTAAACGCGCCGTTTTGTTTCGTACAAAACCAGTTTTTTTGTCACTAACGTTCTTGCTCGCCGTGTAATTTGTTAAAGGCGAACCGGGCAACAAGAGTTTGTTGTTTTTTTTTGTCAAAAAACACAACTTGCGCAGCCATAGGCCCGTTTCGATACTACGCAATCCGGTTCCAGAACTACCCATCATTCCCATCGAAGCCAGTTTCCCCTCTAGTTTTTATTGTATGAAACTATTTTATATGCTCCCTACGGGAGCCCCAGGGAAGCTACAAACAGGAACTTTAAGTTTAAGCAGCCGAGACGTACGAACAAAGGAGCCGCAGTCACTCCCCTGCCCTCCTATAGCTTTTTGTGTACTAATCTGGCGCCCAAGTGCGGGTCACTTATATGATACGTCCTTATTTGCCTCTCTTCTCCTTTTCAACCCCAGCCTTGGGCCCTCGGAAGGCCCAACCTCGTATTCATGGGCTTACGTTTCGCCTTCGCCGACATAAAAAGTTACGCTGCAGCAACCAGCCTTTAACCCGCTGACACACAGCAGCGACGTGAACATTTGAAATACAAGTCACCACACGGGACGAGATTTTCTATCTCGGGGGTGCGAATTGAACTGAGGCGCGAGTGGTCGAAAGGTGAGACGCGAAGCGCCGCAGTCAACTTCTTTCCCTTGTCCAAGCACGTGTAACGGCCCGTTTTCAAATTCGTGTGCTGATTTCACTTAAGCTGAGTGCCGGGTGCGGCTGAAGCGGCCCGTAAAACGCTCTGCCTTAGTAGAAAGCTCGATTTCTGTAATACAAGTTTTGGGATAATCAATAATGAGGAAGATAATAAGACACAATGAGAATAACGTACAATAAAAGCACCAAATTTAATACAACGCATTCCTAATACCGCATTTAAAAAGGAAGGTTGGGATGTGTCAAAAGGTTTTAAATGCGAAGTGCTGTGGCGAAGAATTCAGAATCAAGTTCGTGTGCGCAGTGGAAAAAGACAAACTTGCCAGGATGCTTAACTTAGTATCAAATTGTTCCAGAGCTCGCGCAAGTTGTATAAATTAGAACTTGTATTTCCAGTAAGCTGGTTCTACTATCGAAAGCGTATCAGCCATGAAGTTGAGCTTCCCTTTCTCTCTTTTACGAACAAACAAGCCGGCTGTTTTATTGATTTCAAGACGGTAATGTTTCAGCAGTTAAGAGCCTCTAGTCTTCACAAATTTTCATAATTTACGCATATTTTCACACCTTAGGGCAGTAAGGAATGATATTAAACTCTTGACGAGCGAGTCATTGGACCTACAGGTATAATTATTACCAGTCTTGACTCCTCAAGGGTCTCTCCAAGGTTGGCGGTGTGATCAGTATTTTGCAGTTCATCTGCAACATCGTCAGTTAACAGCAAACATAACAATAACAGCACGTGGCTTCAGTATATCTTGAAGAGGTGGTTTCATAGTGCTTTCAAGAGCAAGAACGTGAATAGACCAATGAACTGCTGTATTTTACTTTCTCCAAAACATAAATTTTTACTCCAGAAATCTTGGTTGACGCCAGGTGGTTGCTTAGATCTTCTCCGAAACAATTAGCACCGACCAGACGTGAACGATACCTCCTTATTGCCCATTCCATGTTGTGCTGGTGTTACCTGTAGTACACGCGAATGAAGTCCGAGATTAAGATTTTGAGAGACAATTCTTGAATTTCCTGTATGAGTACCTTTCGTTTTTGCGGTTCCCGGTGCAAGATAGAGAGAGAGGGAATGAGACCGAGAGTAAGGGTTTTTGGTTCACACCTACAGTATAGTCGCCGCATGCGTGGTGACCCCTCAACTGCAGAAGAAAGGCCTCCCACTGCAAAAATATAAAATTTGGTGTTTGTGATTCCGAAACTCATTTTTATGTTCCTCAGAACAGGAGACAAATGATGCACCTACAAACAGCTGTGTTTTTCTTCCATAGCGTCGGACAGGATGCAGTCGTGCTCTTCACTGGGGCTGTGCGCAGATTGTTTGTGCAGCAACCATAATTCGAATAGATCTGCCAAGAGACGCAGCTAGAACTGTCAGCAGCCATGCTTGTATTGGCTTAAGTTATAAGTGTTGTATGTGATCAAAATGAAACGTGCCTAATAAGAAAATAAGCTAGAAATCTGCAGCCGCCAGGGACAAGTCAGTTGCTCAATTCATGGAGGGAGTGATTCAGGTATACTTCCTTCCATTCATTCTTTCCATTCTTGCCTCCTTCTTTCAACTCGTCCACTTCCCTGTTCCCTTCTCTTTTCCTTTCTTTTTTGTTCTCTTTCCATATTTTATTCGAGAACCTGATTGGTTGGAGGGTTGTAGGTAGGGTTTAACGCGCCTAAGCAACGCAGGCGATAAGGCGCGCCGTAGTGGAGGGCTCCGGATTAACTTTGACCACCTGGGGATCTTTGACCACCTGGGGATCTGAGGGGGGGGGGGGGGGGGGTGGACGTGCGCCGAAATCTCGTACACACAGGCGTTTTTGCTTTTCGCCTCCATCAGAAAAGCGGCCGCCGCGGCCGGGAATCGAACCAGCGACCTTGTGCTCAGCAGCGTAACGCCTTAGCCACTGAGCCACCGCGGCGGGTCCCTTCGAGAACATGAGTGGGGAATAAGAACACGCTAATAAGACCCTTGCGTTTGCCAGTGTTCTGAACTGAAGGAATGAAACAAGCAGCACAAACCGCAGCCGCGATCGCTGCGTGCGTAGGTTTTCCTTTCCAGGCGTTTAGTGACGATCACGCGTGGTGGTTTGTGCGTCCACGATTGTACTCCTGTGTGCATGTTTGTCTTCGCCTTACGTCCGTTTTACGGCTCAGCGCTCGTATGTTTCCTTCATCGACAGAATCACGCCATACAAAGCTTAGATATGAGTTAGGCGCGCGCACTATTTTTCTGGGTTTTCCTACACGCCCAGCCCCATCGTTCTTACTCTCTGTTGGCGTGTATTTTTGTGCAGCCAGAATTAACCGATAGGTGAGCTGAGCCCAATCGCTGGATGCGGGCTTATGCTATTTGCTGTTTTCTAACCACATTATATATATACAGGAGGATCAAAGTTAACTACTGATGTCGGTGGATTAATTACTAAAATGAATGATTAACTTTTTAGCGGCTGCAGTAAGCAGTTATGTTTGTATTGAGGAGTAAACGCAATGATGTTTCTACGCAGTTTCATTTGCAGAATTTTTCTAGCGCATTCGTACACCGAGATATCGAGCTGCGAATTTTAACTGCTGTTCCCATGATTACGCATACTAGACAGTGAAGACCGGCGCAAAGCTCCTCCCTTTTGTGACGTGACTGCTCTGTACGATGTTTAGTTTGACAACGGGGTGGAGGCACAGGAAAACGTGATAACTGACACCCTTTCAGTCTTGGATGGCGTCATCGCAATCTGTAGTAGGCGGAACCGCTTCGAAACACAGAACAAAAGGGAAGAGTTTTGCGACGGTCGTCATTGTCTAGCATGCGTAATCATGGGAACGGCAATTACTCTGCAGTTCGGTATATCGGAGTACGGAAGCACTAGAATAATTCTGCCAAATGAAACTGCGTAGAAACGAGATTACGTCTAACTTTTCAAAACGAACATGCCTGCTTACTGCAGCCACTAAAAAGTTAATTATTCAATTTTGGTTAAATAACTCACCGAGATAAATAATTACCGCCTAATTCTGCGTCCCCCTGGGCGCCTAACCTCACTGTATAGGTGGTCTTCACGTAAAGCTAAGCGCCTAATTTCAAAACAACCTGTCGACTTAATTTTGATCACACTTTGTGTGTGAATATATATATATATATATATATATATATATATATATATATATATATATATATATTATGTGTGTGTGTTACGCTACTATGATGTAATATTAGGTGCTGCCATTGTCAAGTGTGCCACTTCCACAGCCGAAGCAGAGCTTACTAAGGAGCGAGCGTCGTACACCTAATTTTTCTCATGTGCACTGAAAATATCCCACCATTCACCTATAATACGTTTGTGCAGCAATAGTGGGAAAACGCGGTGACCAAGCTGTACAACTTTCCAAGGTTGGAGCACACTGGGAGAAAGTTGTATGACTTGAAAATTATTATTTTTTTGGTGCACCTTTACATACTTCCGTTCTGTCCAACTACACTCGGGCCAATAGGAGAAGTGTGTTGCGAGGAATGACCACGCGCTGGTGAAGATTGTATACGGTCAATTTTATGCGCACTTCCTGTTTATCTTCCGGCGAGGTCAAGTCACGATGACTAGCAGCTATGATGACGGACGCGGCTGTGATCTTTTGGGAGTTAGCGTTCCATTCTTTCCACGGAGAGGGGTCAATTCAGCAGGATTCGTTACAAGAAATGACGCACGTAACGGCGTGTCGCAGTTGCAGCTTTTCTCGAACTGCTCAGAGGACAATCACCACGCACAACGACGCACGTAGAAGACAAGGGCTTCCTAGTGCGGCGGCCATTGCACGGCTCAATCAACTAGCCTTCTTTTCCTTATGGTAAAGACTGACGAGTCACACCCGGAAAAAATGAGTCCTAGGTCCTAGGCGTCTCCTCAACGCAGGCACGGGGACACTGACTAAAACAAGGACGGGACCGAAGATGCGCGGGAAATACGTTTGTAATCATGGGTGTCGTGGACATGGCTCATCGCATACGAATTACGAGGGCGTGTTTCCTATTTTTTCCCGTGGAAACGATACCTGTTCTTCGAAACTTCACTTGAGGGTCAGCATGAAGACGTTATTGACGTCACCTATATATATATATATATATATATATATATATATATATATATATATATATATATATATATATATATATATATATATATATATATATATATATATATATATATATATATATATATATATATATATATATATATATATATATATATATATATATATATATATATATATATATATAATATATAATTATTATTTATATTTATATAAGCAGTAGAAGAAACTTCTCGAGGAGCCAGAAGAAATAGTTGAGAAAATGGTAGACGCACGATTAAAAACAAACAGTGGTTTACTGACGTTTCGACTGGAGGACCAGTCTTCATCTTGAGTATGTATATATATATATATATATAAGAGTAAGTATATATAAATAAGAACACACCAAAAATGATATGTTTTGCTTGCACGTCCAGCGCAGACTTTCTTTTTTATTTTTTTTCGGGGTGGCGTACAGCCCCCCCCCCCTCCCCCTCCTCGAAATGTATTTTTGTCTACGCCACCGCACGGCGAAAAGAAAAAAAGAAAAAAAAAACTGAAGCCCGAGAGCAAAAAGTGCCAATAAATACCGCGTACAGATTTTGCCTATGCATCTTCTGGCGCGGATTTCCATAGCGGCTGTCGCGTCTTAACGATCATACAGATGAGCTGCCGGCACCCGGCGTCATACGTCAACAATCACGCGACTGGAACGTCGTGCTTTGGAAACTGAACGGAGAAATTATGGCCCCCTCTTACCATTTCTTTCTGCTAGCTTCTTTAGATATTTCTTTAGAAAGTACTGCCAACCGAATTTATTTATTTTTTGTTTTGCTTCTGAAATACTCATGGTAGCGGAGGATAGGCCTGTTTTAGCTGTGTCTGCAGGGCTCTCTATGGCTGTCAGATGAAAATTGCATAATGTAAGAGCTCGCACCATGTTGCCAGCGCGAAAACTTGCGCCGCAACAGGTTTCGGGCAGCAGCGCGAGCAGCAGATGCATGTGCAAGGCGCCAAACTCGATTTCTTTTCCCCGACCATTGTAGAAAATGAAGGGGGGGGGGGGGGGGGGGGGTCATTCCATCTCAATGTCATGGCCATGCGATGTAGAATATGAGTCGGAACACATTCTGTGGCCACCGCCACTAAAACTCATTCCGACGACCACCGGCTATGTGGAGCCTTCTATAAACTTGTCAACAGCGCACAGAGAAATCCGGGCCTTCGCGCATATGCAACCCAACGCAAGCGGGTTCTATTTTCACACTGGGCGCGCTTGGGACGAGGAAGATATCATGCTGAACAAGATAGTGGGCGCATGAGGCCCCAGGTGTGATTTTTGTAATCGCTGCTGCCGCGTCGTTTTTTTTTTTTTTTTTTGCTGTTGTTTTTGTTGTTGTTGTTAACGTTTCTCGGAATTTTTTTAATGTGGTGCGTTAAGTAGGTCATTCAGCGAAAAAGCCGGCGCCTCCTAAACGCGAAATAAAACGCGTTAGACGGTTGGATTTGCCGCAGAGCTTTTAAAGCGAAAGCTTTCTTAGTGGGATCGAAGGCGTCCTGTCAAAAAAACAAAACAAAAAAAAAAAACTAATGCATTTCTTTATTGACTGGTTGGTTGACCGAGGGGCTCTGATAAGATCTCTAAACACACGGCGCGTGCCTGAAACTGAGCTTCCATTGTGTCAAAACGGTTAAAAATCGCGAGAAAAATGAAGGAAGCTCAAGACTTGAAGGTATAGCGAAGCTGTACGCAACCTTCTCGACCATCACGATGGTTTAAGTCCACGATTGCAACCGATTTGCTTCTTCTTTGCTGCCGCAACGACCTTTACTTCATCATTGTTGCTATAAGTGTGAGCTTCCTTCATTTTTTTCGGAAGTGATAATCATTGTACATCACCTGGTAGGGCGTACACTATGACGTGTCTTTTTTGTTCCGAGCAAGTGTTGCCACAATTACGGCGAACGATGTTTTTTTTTGTTTTTTGTTTGTTTGCCAATAGTGGCCAATATCCCTAAGAGGGTATGCTTGACTTCACAAACGTGCGCCGGTGACGCTGGGCGGTCGCCGCGAGCCACACACACACGAACGGTCGTCATTCTCTCGCTATTTTTGACTGCCGGCACCGCACACTAACGATTTCTTCAACAGCTTTGCAGTTAAAAGGAACGGTTCTAGATAAGACGATACACTCACCCATCACGCAGAAGGAGTAGAATAGTATACCTTTATGGGAAACTCGTCGCATGGGTTCATTCTTCGTTTGCGATTGGGGTCTTTGAAGGTTTGACGATCGATTGGGCGTGCAGCGAAGGTTGAATACACTTTTAGCTTTCGCACTTCTCTCAACTTTCTTCAGGAAGGGATGGTAATTTTTTTTAATGGACAGACGCCAGACACCGTTAAGACACTGTGGCGTAGCGGTACACACAGTGTCGCTGTGATATTTATTTTTGTGTTTTTTTTTAAAGCGCTGTTCTCTGTCGATGCCTCCAGGGTGCGAATGCGAAATTGCATGCCAGCGGACAAAAATCCTTCGGGAACTTACGCCTGCGGACGTGTTTTGCGAACGAATGCCTAGCGATTGTCACACTTTACTGTTACATCGCGCCTGCGCCTATTTCCTTCCTTCACCCGCCGCGGTGGCTCAGTGGCTAAGGCGTTGCGCTGCTGAGCACAAAGGACGCGGGTTCGATTCCTTGCAGCGGCGGCCGCTTTTCTGATGGAGGAGAGAAGCAAAAACGCCCGCGTGTACGAGATTTCGGCGCACGTTAAAGATCCCCAGGTGGTCAAAATTAATCCGCAGCCCTCCACTACGGCGCGCCTCATCGCCTGCGTTGCGCCGGTGCGTTAAACCATACATACAATCAATCAATCTTCCGTTCCTTCATCTCGAAAACAGGCACGGAAAGACGTAGACTAAGAAGAGAAATACACGGGACGACGCGCTATTTCTCTTTTAGTATTTAGTATAGTATCTTAGTCTACGTCTTTCCGCGCCTGTTTTCGAGATGAATCAGCACCAACTCGCCCAACTTGCCATCCTGTTCCGTTCCTTCGTCTTTTAAAGCGAATGACTACGACAGGCAGACTGGCTGCAGTCCACGCTGCAGCCTCCCCACAGGTGCACAGTCCCCGTGCACATGGGCCGTCACGTTCACCTGTTACGCGGCACACATCAGGCTAATTACCGTTCCCTCTCCGACAGGGGTCGAGATAGCGCAGAGGTAATACACTTGGTTCGTGCACGGAAAACCTGGGGTGGCATTCTCGTGTTTGTCCGTTTCGAAAACGTCTCCGTTTTGCGTCCGTTTTATTGTGACGTATACTTCCAGTTGTAGGTGGGCTTTGGGTTCTTGTAAACACATTTTAAACGACTAAACCTATTTTAAGCTATCTTTTATGTGTTTATTGTTCCGCCAGTGAACCAACAACAAGGCGGCGAAAAATCGTCTGCTCCAAATCGTCTGCTCCGCGAGAAGCCGCGGCTCAACGCAGTAGCTCCGCCGTGCTTGCGTGGCGTCGCATCCGGTTGTTCGCTTTTAGCCAATCAGGGGTTGCTATGAACAGACACTCTTGAAATGGACACAAAACGAACAAAACGCGAGAATTCCGCCCCTGGGTTCAAATCCCGCATGGAGACAAATTAGGAGCCCGGCTTGTACTCGTATACAGGGTGGTGCGACGATCATTGAAACACTTTAAAATTTTTCCCTGAACGAACCGCCGCTCTGTTCGCGCTCAAACTTCACACGAAGGTCGCATTTTGTGGTCATTTTGTTTGACACCGGCAACAACGACGGTACTTACCTGGTTATTCTGAAAATAAATAAAAACCATGGGAAAATGGAAAAAAAACCATCAGCCACCATGGGAAAATGGCGGCTGATTTGTACGTGCGAGCCGGCGCAAGTTGATCTTGGAACGACAGTGCTACCTGGGGTTTTCAGAGAGAAACGCACGTTTGGGATTCACGGTAGGAAGGAGCTAAATGGTGTAGCAGACGATCAGAAAATGTGAAAGCGGGTTTTCTGATCGTCTGTTACTCA
This sequence comes from Haemaphysalis longicornis, assembly GCF_048455015.1. NCBI lineage: Eukaryota > Metazoa > Arthropoda > Arachnida > Ixodida > Ixodidae > Haemaphysalis > Haemaphysalis longicornis. The sequence continues at coordinate 78,920,178 of NW_027526335.1, read as the reverse complement.
TTTGGCTCCTTCCTACCGTGAATCTCAAACTTGCGTTTCTCTCTGAAAACCCCAGTTAACCCAAGGTGTGTGTGTGTATATATATATATGTATAGCGGACTCAGCGGATGTATAAAAACAAACTTTTTTGTAAAAGACAAAAAAATCAGGTGCCGCGCACTCGTTATATTTTCAATTAGGCTTGTAAGCAGTGTCGTCGTACTTTCTGCGTCCATCTTTTTGCTAGTCCTGCCATTTATCTCTCCAAAGAAAGAAATCGCGATATAACGGCCCCATTCTTCCGGCGCAGAAGCGCAGAAGCGCCCATTCACATATCACGGCGGGTGGTTCAAGGAGCTGGGTTTAGTAAGTACATCAAGCCCTCGTCACCACCGTCTTTCGACGAATTCAAAGAACGTGAACATCGGCAGACTGCACAAACTTCCGATTCCAGACCTTAATTGAAGGCGACCAATCATGCCGCGCACAAAATAGAAAGGACGAAGGTATGCACCCATTGAAGTCGGCTGAGAAGTTAGCGCATTCCCCTAGGTGGGGAATTGCTGAAATTGCAGTGGCCTCTGCCCAGCGCAGGCAGCATATACGGTCCCAAGGAACGATTTGCACGATTATTTGCACTACTCTCATTGGAGATCGAGTTGCCAAGCGAAATATTGTATGTTGCGTGACGCTTGCATCCGTACATCCTCAGGAGCTCTTCACTTGCCGCCGCATATTTGACTGGCGCGAGTTCCGGTGATTGAGTGCGCGCGGGCGAGCAAAAGTAAGCGGTATACGCTAGGGGCCGGTATAGCGGAAGTATGTGACGCCACCACGCTCCATACGATTAGCCACTCGACAACACGCGTGGACGGCGCCTATGAGGGATGAAGCAATTCGTTTCGACTGCCGTTTTCCGTTTACCTTGGCTTCCATGTGCGCAGCGGCTAGCGCTCGCTTCTTGAGCGGAATGATCGTTCGGCAGAGCAGTATAGTCGATTGCACACCTGCCCAGAGCAAACTTTGAACAGCGCCATGAGTGAGGAGTCCCTGAGCTTATACGGCCCAACAGTTGATGAGGGGAAACTACAGCAGACTCTCGTTAAGACTAACTCGGTTAAGACGAATTTCTTAAGTCGAACAACGCTTTTTCTCCCTTGTAACGTGCCCAATGCAAAAAAAAAAAAAAATGCCCGCTTAAGACGAATTTCTGATAATACGAACAAATTTTCTCGGCCCCTTCAAGTTCTTAACGGGAGTCTACTGTACTATGTCGTGGTTGCATTAGGCGCACTGCATTAGCCGTTTAGGAGAGTAACGCGCTGGGTACTTTTTAACATAGTGTGTTATATATAATTCGTCCCATCAGAAATTTATCCCTCACTCGCCATGGTGGCTCAGTGGCTAAGGCGTTGTGCTGCGGAGCCTAAGGAGGCGGCTTCGATCCCGGCCGCGGTGGCTGCTTTTCAGATGAGGGCGAAAAGTGAAAACACCCGTGTGTCGAGACTTCACACTTAAGTGATATTTACAGCGCAAAAAAAAAAAAAAAAAAAAAGGAGACGAGGACGGAAAGGATGCACAAGAACAAAGCGCTTTGTACTTATGCATCCTTTCCGTCCTTCGTCTTTTTTTTTTTGCGCTATACATCCATTAAGTGTGATCGACCAACTAGTCCAACAACGTACCAACAACTAGTCCAACAACAACTAGTCCAACAACAACTAGTCCAACAACTAGTCCAACAACAACTAGTCCAACAGCTAGTCCAACAACGTAGTCCAAACAACTAGTCCAACAACGTAGTCCAACAACTAGTCCAACAACGTAGTCCAACAACGGCGCGCATTAGCCCAAGTGTAGCTTCGCCGCATTAAACCATCACATTTTTTTGCCTCTATAATCCCCCTTTCTCATAGGGAGCGAAATACACCTCCTCGTTCTTACAAGGCGTCAGTGAGCACCGTGAAGACAGTCACCGTATATATCTCACGATTTGCCCATTTTGAATTGCGTTGATTCTGCGATAAAATCACTGAGCACCGATTCGCCCTTTCCCCTGGCAAGCTGCACATGCGCAGGTCCTGTTAACAAGCACCGCGTATAAAACAGTTTCAATGTGAATGCCCATCGCGGAAGGCGTTTTCATAAGAGAGCAAACATCACCCCGCGACGCTGCGCTAAATCTCCGCAGACGGCACACGCGGCGCAACACCTCGACCTTGACGCTCCGCCGCGATTGTCGCCGCGCGCTTTCCTCAACGCCTGCCTCAAATAGGCATCGTTAATAAGAACAAGAAACGGGGAAAAAAAAGTCCGATTCAGCGTTACCGGGATAGTTCGTGTACCAACGCTGAAGCACGGCGTTGGATTGCAACTGCGTCACACGCGATCCTCCTCTCCCGATAACGTGCGTGCTGCGGCTCTTAGAAAATGGCATACAGGTTTCCCGGGTCCTTGCCGGCGGGTTTTGACCACTGCTGACGAAAGGAAGAGAGCGTCTTCACTCTCACTCCGAGTAGTCGCGCTCGGCTGAAATTGTTTGCGCTATGCCGACCGCTTGGGGAAAAACGCGCCGCCTCGGGAGCACATCACCTGCACGACACTTTGGAATATACCCCCGCGCCAGACCGGCTTCTTGATCGACTCCACGTGCCTCTCTCGCAGGCGTCATTTTCACGTCCATTTGGTGAGTAAGTGCCACTGAAAATTTCCATGGTCAGACTGTCCCGTCGTTCGTTTTACAATTCCTTGGCTACTGAAACATGGGATGGAAAAAAAAAAAAAGAAAAAAACTCTGAAAAGCATGGCGAAAGTTTAGCAGGAGATGAAGTTTTCAAGCGAAGTTAGTTGGTGTGCGCGTATGTTTTGGCAATTTCAGCGCTTACTTGATAACACATTATTTATAATAACAATGTTCGTTATAAATGTCCAAGGTTCTTCGATAACCCGATTTTGTGCGCGTTTTAGACTGATGCTTCAAGATCAGACGATATATTGGAGCTAGAGACAATTTCTCCCGAATTCACTCATGAACTTTTTATTTTGTGTGTTCTGGTATTCGCCAAATTCGTGAAGAATCGCTTTTAGTTGGCATGCAGATGTACGTTAATGCGTCAAATTATTCTAATTGCCTACTTTACTCGTTGATATTAAGCTGCATGTCCTCATCCTGAAATGCGCTATGGTAAACCAAACAAAAATATTGTCGTTAATCGTCTCATGAACGCAGTAATGTCTTCCTATGCTTTAAACTTGATATCGTTTCGCTAGATTTCAGCTTTTGTTAAGTGTTTTTCTCTCTCTCTCCTGGACGAAGCGGCATATGGAGAAAACTAAATCGCTGCTGTAAACGCTGCTGTCAACTCTCTCTGCAGTGACCTACAGATATCGTACGGGTTGCCTACAGCCACATAATACCGCAAATACGAAAGGAACTGCACTATAGCTAGCACAAACAACAGAACAAAAACAAAGACATAACGAACTACGTGTGTAGCAAAGCCGTGAATACGTAGACACTCACAGACCAATAAATAGGTCTAGCAAAATATCCCTGCGCAGACTTGGTATAGGCCACACTCGCATTAAACGTTCACATCTCTTCAACCACAAATATGTGACGGGTGTTCCGCATTTGCTTTGAGTGTATACGGCTTTGGACAATGCAAAACGAAGGCACTTTTTCGATCTGCACACCCAGTGAAATCCCATTACACCCTTCATTGCTTTTAGTCGACTAACCCATGTTTTCAACCTAACGTCTTGTACCGTGCCTGGACGAGTGAATTTTTGAAACCAGTTTTTTTTTAATATCGTTATTAACCGCGGACATCCTCGGAAGAGATGGTGGTGGTTCTATTGGTAAAGCAAGGGGCGTGTATACGGGTTCCTCGCGCCTTTGCGCAATCCCATCGCCATTGTCACCTGCCATCACGACATTTTCACGCTTTACATCAAGGGCCATTATGTACCCTTATACTGACCACTTTAGCATCACATCCCATGCAATCAATACGTTCCCCGTGCATTCGGTCCCTTATCAGCTTTTGTAATAGGGGAAAATGGAGCGAACCAAAGTGAAGCCTTGTTTACTGAGAGTTACTTGAATTAGCAATAGAATAGGCAATAAACATCAAGCTGTGTTGAATTTACTGTGACTTCTATATGCTGTGCCCATTACACGTGGGGGGATGTAATTTTGCAGAGCATACGTGCGGCCGAGGGAAAAATAAGTGTATTTTTTAACTGAAAATTGCAGCGATCTGCCAGAATGTATAAATAAGTGCACGATATGTGGGCAAAAAATAAAAGAAAGCTATAGTGCAGGTCTGCAGACAGGTAACAGAATGACTGGCGGGTTCCGAGAATTAGTTCGGTGACTAACGCTGTTGCAATTTTAAAGGTCCCTGGCCCAGCATCTCGTCATACTTTGTTCAGTTTTCTATTCTAAACTTTTTGGCTTTCAAGCAGGCCTGAACGAAATTGCGTTAGGGCTGTGGTAGAGATATATGGCGTCATCTCCTCAGCGGATGCTACACGTTCCCAGCACCTAATGCGGAAGGGAGCCGATGGCAGGTAACTAAGTATAGTTGAACCTTTTGTTTTAGTTCTTTTTTTTTTTTGTAATTAAAGTGCGACGGAACTGAAGTAAGTGAGTCCGGGAAGCAGCGTAGGCCTCGCGAAAGAAATTTAGCCACAAATCTTGTTCTCTGCTCCCCGGCCCGGGCGCCCAGCTTTATGGCCAGCCTTAGAAGCAATGATCGCAGATTCTGATAACAAATGTTTTCCTTAGCTGGAGTCGCCCGTCAGGCAACAGTCTCGGCTTGCTCCAGTAGATAAGTTATATACGAAAGAAGAGACGGGTCTACTGAGGTCATGCGCACGTGGACAGTAGCGCACGCACGCACACCGGGCAGCACGCTTGATCCGGACCAGACCTAACGAGGCACAGAAAAGAGAATCTCGTTTGTCGGAAACGAAATTATGCTCATCTACTTTGTCAGATTCAAGACATCCTAATGTCCAAGGTAATGGCGAAAAAACTCCAAATTTCGTAGCAGTACCGCAGAAACAAAACACGGGTAGTTTGGGGCCCAGAACGCGCGATACCGTATAAGCCAGCGAACGCCTGCACATATTCGCCGACCGTGTACAGGACGTCGTACCGGTACCACGTTTCCTATCTGCTGAGAGAGATAAAGAGAGCGCTTCGTTACAGTGAAGCTGGCTATCGTTAAGATCCAGCAGATTATCTCCCACAAGCGCCCCTAATACCCTCCCGAACTTGTTTCACCTAATATGGTCACGTCCAAAATTCGAAAGCGGCCGAGAACAGCTGGTAGCCTACTGCCCACCACCACTTACGAATACGGAGCACCTGGAGCGCCTGCGCTCCGATGCTACTCTTCTCGAACGCGTAGGAATTTATTCACTTGCCAGTGGTCTTTACAAAGCAGTGTAGAGCGGTCTGACAGCCCTAGTAGGGCCTGAAAACGGACAAGTTGTGTTTATTAGGGTACATGAGACTTTCATTGAGGCTTTCGACTCCCCTTCCCTCATCTTCCAATAACCCCCCAGGGCCTCAGGCCTATTTCTAAATAAGGTCGTTCATTCATTCATCTCCCGCAACCGAGCGTTGTAGACAAGAATTGCACGTGAGCGTAGCACCACCTTGCGGCACCCATTCACATCCCCGAGATCGTAAAACTGGGTACCACACCTCCAGCGTGTGGAAGAATTCATAAAAAAAATTTCCCCCCAAAAAAAGGTCCTAGGGCCTTCATGCTTTGTCTTTGTGTCTAAAAGTTAAGCCGACCTTAATTAAGAAACCGTTGTAAGCTTGGTTTTTGTAGGTTGGCTTTTCCACATTACGTGTTGCACTTCGAAGCATGGCATGATTGAAGAAAACGGCTCTAAGTCCTGTGTTATCAAAATTGTACTAAACAAATTATATGTTAATGAGCCGCTAAGAAGACTCTACCATTGCTCAGTTTCGTGTACTTATAGTAATTAGTTATTTACAGTAAAGTTGTAAACAGCAGAGAATTACTGTCTGCTGTCACTACATGTCCATCTACGGAGGGAGCATGGTTACATAAAATGGCTGTAGCTGTTTTTTTGTTTTTTTTTTAACTAACCGAAAACAATATTATCACAATTAGCCGCTAAGACGTCTCCACCATTACGCACTACAGCTTCGCTGGTCATCCTTCTTCATAAAGTGGAAGGGCACTGAATTTTTATTGTGAACTGGTGAGGTCAGCCCTGCTAGCAGCAGGCAGTGCTTGCCGCCAGGTGGGAACGACTACAGAAATGCGGGGCGAATGCAGCAGTGAGAGGGGAAACAGCACATATGATCATAACGAGGCGCAAGAAAATTCTAGAGACAAAATTTGAAGAGAAAACTGTTTATGGTCCTGGGTGGGATGAACCGGGTGACTTCAACCGGTGGGTGCAAGAAAACCGCAACTGCAGGTGGCTAGTGAACTTTCTACACGAAACCGGACTGCATGCCTACCTGTAGACTCGACCAGTGTTATCGGTTTCCTTCGGCTCTCTCTGCACCTTTACGCCAGCCGCATAGCAAATACACGAAGTAAACAAAAAAGAAAGCTTAATCAATATAAAGAAACGATGAGAGTTTGCTTCTGGGCTGGTTGGTACATTGCTACTTATAGAGCATTAATTGAATTTGTTTGCTTCTTAGGAGCAACGAAGTTCAACTTTTCCAGAAAGACACGGCTCGTGTGAGTGTTGGTGAGAGAGGAGGGGAGGCGAGCGCGTGTGACGAGCTCTGAGCGAGACCGCGAGCAAAAGAGGTGGCGATTACAACTATCGAGAGTTGAACAAAGATTAGTTTTTGTGGGGTGGTTTTAAGCGTTTTATACGTTTACGTTTCCAACGTCCTCCGATAGAATCGGAAAATAAAGCCAGTTTATAGTTGCGCTTTCGCACGCGTGCGTCTTAATCTCGCCGTCTTTCGTATTTGGCAATGTCATCTTAGCGCAGTGTTTTATAAGTAATAAAGAAAACGGTGCAGAATAATGGAAGAACGTTAAATCAGGGAAAAGAAAGGTATAGTGATTACAACGCGAATGGGTGTACATTTACGTGTTTTTTTTTTTTTTTTCTGATCCGGAGTTTACCAGGAAGAGCAGCAAAATTTTATTTCCTAAAAAGAATTGTCACTGTTGAGGAGAGTATTGGTTTGGGCGAGTTGGTACATCTGGCGTATTGAAGCGCAGCAAAGACGAGGACAGGAGCACGAGGACAGGAGACAAGGACAGGAACACAGACGACGACACACAGGGCGCCCTGTGTGTCGTCGTCTGTGTTCCTGTCCTCGTCTTTGCTGCGCTTCAATACGTCACTGTTGGCCCTGGGTTCAAGGAAGTGATACATTTCCAGCCTGCCTTCCAGGCGTACCCACGACAGGGAGCTAGGGTCGGTTGCTCGAGCGGCGGGTGTGAATCGATGGCAGATGCAAAGAAGGGTTTTATAGCATCGAGCATAGCGAATGCCGGCGCAGAGGAGAACCGTCTCTCCCTATCGTAAACTTGAGTAAATGCTGAGGCGCAGACGGTGCAGTACTTCTTCAGGCGGCTTGTAGAAAACATTTAATTTAGAGTACGGAAGAGCCCTGAAGGTCTGCTCCATGCAATCTGCCCAGAAACACATCGACCGTAGAAATCCTCGCAGCATGGAAATAGCTTTTAAAGAAGACAGTCTTTCTCGCTCTTCCAAACCCAGAATTTTTTTTTTTACTTTTGCATGTTACTCGATTCAACCGCTCGGCAAAAAATAAAAAAGTCAGTCGGATAGTGCTTCAACAGGAATATATACATAAACAAGACCGTTCCAAACCACTAAATCTACTGGCAGGGCCTATGTATGTCCTCATTATTCAGTGCGAAGAAAACGCCAGGCTTATTGGAGACTCTTAATTAAAAATGCTGGAACTCTCGGCTTATTTGGGAGGAAATGTGAGTACACTGCGCAACACACTTGTGTATAACAGCGAGCTCCACTTCAACCTTCATCTAGCTCCGGAAACTGCCGAAACAAACTTTTTACAAGGAAATGTTGGCGACCAAAAGGGGTGGGCTTAGAGTTCAGAGCGCCGCAATAGCTTTCTTCAAATCCCGCTCGAGCGACGCGGGATAATATTGAAAGTACGAGAGCCGTGCAGTAGTTGCCCTCTTTACATAGCCGAGAATTCCGGCTTTTTTTTTTAAGAGTCTCAAATAAGCCTGGCGTTTCCTTAGCGCTGAATAACGTGGGCATGTATAAGCCATGCCAGCAGCCGAGAGTCCAAGCGTTTTTTTTTAAATCAAGAGCACACGTTGAAGTGCTTTTATAACGATATCATATAAAAAGGTAAACAACGCGTTAAATACGGTGGCGAAGAGAGGTGAAATAAAAGCAAACAACAGAACGAAACATGTGGGCATGGCGGGAACAGATCTCAGCAGATGGCACTCGGGCGTTGTGAACCCGGGAAAATTGAGCAGCATTACGTTGAGGGGAGGGAGAGAGAGAGAGAGAGAGAGAGAGAGAGAGAGAGAGAGAGAGAGAGAGAGAGAGAGAGAGAGAGAGAGAGAGAGAGAGAGAGAGAGAGAGAGAGAGAGAGAGAGAGAGAGAGAGAGAGAGAGAGAGAGTGCGTGTGTGTGTGAGACGCCATTCGCGGAAATTAGCAGCGAAGGGGGCAGATACGCGGCCATTTTTTTTCCCATGCTCTCCACATGCAAGGGTTGCTTACAGTGCTTCTCTTTTTAGACCAGCTGCGGAATTCGGAGTTGCATCTCTTTCGAAATGTCTATTTCGCTTCTCTTTAGGCGTGCGGTGTCACGTCTGGTCGTCTGCTTCCAATCTTCAAGGCTCGCTGGAAATGGACACTTTAAAACGGACATGAAATGGACTAAACTGAGAATTTTGCTCCCTGGGACAGTGTTTGTGAGTTGTGTGCGTTCTGAGTTGTGTCCGTTTCGGAAATGCCCATTTCGCGTTCATTTCCGTCGTGACGTAGTTGCACTTGCGATGCCCCGCCTTGCTTGTGCTGTGTCACATACGGTCGTCTGCTTTACCCCAATCAGGGCTCGCTGGAAGCGGACTCTTTAAAACGTACACACGAGAGCAGAAGTTTAGGGACCACGAAAGCAGCAATTTTAAGTCATTTCTCTGCCGCACGACAGCCCGGAATGCTATGTGCGGTAGCTCTCATTTGTTCATTACTTATGCGACATCTCGTAAGCATTCGATAGTTTTTCAGGCTGCTATAGGAGAAGAAATAACCTAAACTTGCCGTTTCGTGGTCCGTAAACTTTTGATCGTGGCTGTACGTGCAGGCGAAACTGAGAATCCCGACCCGGGATGCTTTGCGCACAACGCTCGCGTTCCCGTACGAAGTATCTCCCTTTCGAGCCTCTCGTGGCGTGCTGTATATATATTCATTTACATTTACACCGACGGTTTTCTCATGAAGACTGTGTCATTCGCGGCAGAAGTTACAAATTTGGGTTTGCTAACAAGCGCAATTACTTCTGTACACGCGCTCGTCGAAGCATCAATGCAGTTCACGTAGCTTTTCATGGTGCTGTGCAGATTAATCGGGAATAACTCGACCGGGATCCCGCTATAGCTAATGGTCCTAGCCCTTTAGGCCCTGGCGTCGTCATTTGACGACACGACACATAGTATGCTGTAGCGCCTTAAGAACAGAACGAAAACTACTAGTTTTCTGGGCAAGGGATGTTCAAGTATGCCTCTTGCGATATAGATCACCATTGTTGAGTTTTCGCGGGGCTGGACGATATGAAACAAAGGAAGCGTGAGTGGACACAGGGTATGACGACAGGGCGGGTAAGGAAGCGGAAATTCCGGTTTGTCGAAATGTCTACAAATCTGTAAATACTTGGATTACCAGCTTTATATTTTTTTTCTGTAAGGTCAGGGTGTCGTCGCTTTCACGACAAAAAGAAAAAGAAATTCTTTTTTACAAGTAAGAAATTTGAATTGCCTAATTACCTTAATAATTGTCGTGCCTGTAAATTAATAAATGCTTGCACTATTAGCGTAATTTCTCATTTCTGTGATTCTGAAGTCCAAGGCTGCGTGAAAACACGCAGAAAAACAATTTTCACTTGAAATAAAAAATCGAGGGCCGAAATGGCTAGAAATGATAAGCCTAAGGAGCTTCTTCATCCGCTGACCTACAACGACGTTTCCGGTCTCGCGAGGTGTAACAGAGGAAGCCGGAATTGTAGCCTGTTCCACGCGGCGGAGTTCAGGCGAGCCTGGGTCTGACGCCACGCCGGTCGGTGTTCATGTTTCCACAATGGCAGGATGTGGTGCGACCGATTGCGCGTGCTCGCGGGTTCGGGCGTCCGCCGCGCTGAGTATATCAGCGCCCAGTCGGCGATCTTTCCGTCATCCGTCTTTTTGCCGACGCGGGGGTCGCGCGCGGAATCTCCGCGCCGGGGGCTGTCCGAGCCCGAGGTTCGCCGCTGGCAGCGACGGCGCAGCCCGGCGATCCGGGCCCCAGTGGCACCTGGAGTTTCGTCTTCGAGGAAGCGAAGCCGCTTCTGCACTCGCCCCAGTTATGCCAAGGTGAGGGAAACGGGGCTCTTAAACAATTAAAGTTGCAGGGGATCCCTAAGCATATTCTCGTCAGATGAGAGTGCGGAAGCGTATCCTTTGGCTACATAGATTCATCAACGGGTCTATAAAAAACCTCAACTGGCCGGTTTGATCACGTAGTATGTTGCGCTAATGACCTCTCACTTCTACGCGTATTATGAGTGCGTTTAAAACAACTGAAACGAAGCTTACGCACACCGTAGTGAAACAGCGGGTTTGGCAGTGTTGTTTACTACCTGAAGTTTGTGTCCTTTTAACAGAAGCTCAGAACTCGGAATAAGTTGCCGTATACAATTTAATTTACAACCTACATGATAGGTTATGGAATTTTTTACTCTGTTCTAATTTTGTTTAATTTTTTTCCGCCATTTTCTTTATTAGCCCTTACTGAATCCAATCTCCCTTTATTTTTTGGCTGTGTCTAAACAAAATATTTGGTGGTTTAACGTGCCGTAACTACACCGGGTCTATGAGGCGCGCGCCGTCGTGGAGGGCTCCGGATTAACTTCCACCACCTGGGGATATTTAACGTTCGCCGAAATATCTATACCGTGACGACATGAGACGACAGAAGACGCCAACAGCCCAAGCCCCTAAGGTGCTTCGCCCCTAAAATATTTGCGCATTTTAGGGGCGACGCACGGACGCAAACGGCTTAGCCACTGAGCAAGTCCTGCGGCTCACACCTGTCCAGTATTTACACTTTCCAGGTGTGCGACCTTTTTAAAGAAATTATGAAAGCGAGTAATTCCGGGCCATCTCCACTTAAAGTCCCTTCATCGGAAGGGGCTTTAATCTCCACTAAAGTGAAACCTGGGGAGGGGCGAAGCATTCAGGGTATAAGTGTATTCTTCGCGCCTTGGCGTTTTTCCCTACGGAGATGAAACCGTTTGGGGGTAGAGGTGTACATCTTTGCTGTAGAAGTCTCGTGTTTTTGAAGCGCGAATCGTTCTAGCACGAGGCGAAAACGAGTGTCCAGTTTTTTTTTAGTACAGTGACTACATGAGGTGACGATTACGACGACGACATCAGACGCCGACGGAACGAACCTAAGGGGCTTCGCCCCTAAAAGTTAACATACTTCGGGTGTGGGCCATCGCCATTGCACAGTGGAGCACTAGTATACGGCAAACTCGTTTTATATCGCCTGCGAGCTGCCGAGAATGACAATTGGTTTGGTCAGCCTATTGATAGTGTTGGTCAGCACGTTGATAGTGTTTTGATTGGTCTGGAGGGGAAAGTACGTGAGACGGTGTGGTTTTGATGGTACGTGCAAGAAACAAGGCCTGAATGGCATTGACTGTGCGGTATCAACAGCGGGGGGTCAAACCGTTTCGTCGGGAACCGGTGACCGTTATCTATTTTTTCGGTTCAGTTCCTGTTCGGGTTCAGCGCGCTCAAAAAATAACGATTCGGGTTCGGGATCAGTTCCGGGAAAAGTACCGGTTCGGTTCCGGTTCGACGCCATGATGTATGTATAAAAACGCTTAGACAAGGTCTAACAATTCTACTGCCACCCATAATCTGTGGGGTCACAAATCGTATAGTCCGAGAAAATGTATGCTATGGTGAGGCTCCACCCGGAAAGTATTGTCGGCCTTAATAGACTGCAAGTGGTGTATTCGTATTTTCTGCAATGTAATTTACCTACATTGACTAGCTTGTTTTTACCATTTAGTGGTCCTTTAATGAAAATCACTCCTCTTAACAAGTCGTGTACCGCTGCGCCGACGGTGCGTTAATCCCATACTGACTTTATTAAGAATATGGCCTGGTTCAGAAAGTTTGTTCAAGTTCAAATTATGGCAACAATGGAACTATCCGAGCTTGAAGCCAAACTGAAGTCGCACGGTATGACAGGCTGAAACGGCACAAAAATCGAAGAGTCCGCATAAATGAAAATACGCGGCACAATGACAGGGAAATGTTTTACCTGCCATGGATTTATTCTGCTCGTAAATTACCCCAGCTGGTTTTTCCTTCAACTTACAGGCCCTCAATCGTTTACTAATGAGCGAAAATACACAAGGAGCGGGAGGCGGTGAATGTTCAATTGTGCGAACTGCCCGACGGATAGCACGGCAAGGAACACATTCCGGCAATTGACAACCTTCCTGGTCAAGGTGCATTCTTGGGCATAAACGATTCATTGTTGCACGCCCGACTTCAGAAAAGTGTGCCCGCTGTCATCAGGCATCGTATACAGATTCCACAAGACGTTTCTAGAACCCCAAAGCCGGCGCAGGCCGCTTGAAAGACCCGGTCGCGCGCCTTGAAGTGCGAGGAGCCAAGCTGTATCGCGAGGATGCTCCAAGGGCGATAGAGGCACCACGGGGCGTGACGATAGCGCTTGGTCGTGTTGTAGGGGTCTAGGGTTACGCTGATTCGGAGCCAAGACGGCTTCTGTTTACGGAACTGTGCTTCATCACGCGAAAAAAAATTGGCCGCGTATCTGCTCCTTTCGTTGCAAATGCCGTGAAAAGACGATAGTCTTTATCGGCTTTTGCGAAGTAAATGCCTCCCTTCGCTTTCCCGCTCACCTCTCATGTTGTCCCTCTTGCGTCGCGCTCCTCCCAAGGTAAAGACGCCAAAGGTTTGCTTAAACCATTTTAAATTTCCCGCGTTCCACTGCTCCAAACCCGGCGTCTCGATGCGAACGCTGCCGTACGGCGAAGACGCGCGTTAATCGATGCGCCCTACTTCAACGTTTATAGAACCGCGTTTCCCTACTCCACGTGCGTTGCAAGCAGAACGTGGAACCTATATAGTGGAAGCTTGCGTAGCTGTTGCCGGTTGCTTTCTTAAAATAGCGCCAGAAGCTATAGTGGCGCGGGCGACAGCAGGCGACGGCGGAGTGAATTCTTTTTCTGCAATTGATGAAGTATTTAATTTCGAAAAAGTCAAGCATGTTTGAATTTTTATAAAGGAACGCTGCAAATATCACTTCTGCATTGATTTGTTGTCTCATATTTGCGTAATTTCTTGTTCTTGTTTAACAATGTTGAGAAGTATGAACATTACTCCGGACATAGACGGGTAGATTTAGCTGACTATATAAGACTATTACGCAGGCATTGTTTTGCTTTGGCCGGGTGGCTGAATCGAGTCACAGACAGACAGACGGACAGACATACAGACACACAGACATACAGACAGACCAAAATTTCTGGGTTTAAGGAGCCCAAGAAAGACTATCGTCTTTAAAAAACTGATTTCCTTCGGCTTCGATATTACGTGTACAGCCAACGCGCTCACTACTGCTGATGGCTCGCCTGTTCAGCCAGAACTGGCTCGATCTAGCAGGCCTGCGCACAGAATGATAACCATCGCTGCAGTAAGCAGATTGCATTCCTGCGTAAGATAACAGCAGCTATCAGAGACAAGGACCAATGGGAATGGTTAGTCCAGCTGCCTGCTGTAACGTGACGTTTAGCATTCTATGTGCAGGCCCGTGAAACCAAGTCGGCGTTGGTTTATTGCTGCGTGCAACACTTGTCGTCGTCGTCGTCGTCGTCGTCATCACCGTCAACACCATTGCCTTCGAGTTTACCACATTTCATCCCTCCATAGAGTTAATGCTGGTCTTCCTCTACTTCTAGTCCCGTCTCTTTCCATGGCACCGCTGAAGCTAAAGAGAAATTTCTTAAGCCGAAAAGACAGATATCAAGTGATACGGCGTCTTGGCTGTGTTGCTACACATCGACAAATAGGAATGTCTTTTGGAGCGACTGTACGAGTACGTGAGACGCGGCCTGGGCTAGCGCACACTTATCCACCTGTCCCCGCACGGAATGCCGGTGGCAACGCCAGAGTCCGGCGACCCACGGAGCGGTCAACGCACTCTTTAGAGCGCTCGCTCGCAGCCGGTAACCTGACAGCAGTATTTGCAGCCGCTCCTTTCTAGGTTGCGTTCATCTGATCTGGCGGCCGCTTTTCGAAAACAAAGCTCTGCCTACCCAGCTGGCGGATTAGTTTCGGTCCAGCTGCGGAGGTGATTTTCATCTCGTGCGCTTGAATAGCAACAGCAGTAGCGCACGCTCTATTGGCTTCCGCATACTGCACTTGCTGAGACTGAACAACGCTGCAGTGGGCGTTCTTTCTTTCTTTCTTCTTTCTTTTTTTCATAGGTTGCGTCGACAAACTCCTGAAGAAAAGGGCAGCTGTTTCGCACGATAAAAGGAAATAGAGCCGCTAAGGTTGAATGCCCGGATTACGTGTAATGAAAGCGGACGGGTGGCTGCGTAATCATGGCGTCACTTCTCCATAATTTATTGCGAATCGTTGGAGAGGAATGTTAGCCTTTTTTTGCGAGCCTTGCATAGTTCATTTGAAAACTTGCGATGAAAAAGGAATGAAATATGAAAAATATTTTACGACCAAGCTCCTAGCCTATGGTTGGTCGGGTGTGTCGTCCGCGCGTGAGCAAAGACTCGTACAGCGTTGCGGACCCACAAAGCAGCTTCTACTAGTGACTACGTCACACCGTTCAGCTGTTTACGTAGCTGTGGTCGTTCCCCCGGTTAACTCTATATTCTACTTGCTCGTGCGACCTCATTAACTTGGTCCACGATTTGAGTTGAAGTGAGTGAAAATAAATAAACTCGTGCTATCCATACGACACACACTGTTTTATCAAAAGGGACTAACAATTGCAATAACGGCAGGCGTCTTTGTGTGATTAAATATATGATTCGCATCCCCCGAGACACGCGAAGAGGGATCTCATTGACTTGAAGGATCTCATTGAGCGATGTCATTGAGAGCCGATTGACTTCTTCCTCGCTGTTGCAATGACCTTCACTCCATCATTGTTGCTACAAGTCTGAGCTTTTTTCATTTTTGGAAGGGATAATCATTGGACATCACCTTGCAGGGGTGTGTGCAATGGCTTGTCTTTCTCGTCTGGAACTGCCCTATAATTTGGCAACAGAACACCTACCAAACCTCTAGAGAGTCCTGGGATTTAGCACTGTCCAGCTCGGACCTTTCGACACAGCGTGAGCTGCTAGAGAGAGCCAAGCTGGGAGCCTTTGCTACTGGAGTCCTGGAAATAGGACTTCACCCATAACTATTTCCACATTCCCGTCTTCCTATTTTCAAATAAATTTTACTCTCTCTCTCTCTCTATCTCTCTCTCTATCTCTCTCTCTCTCTCTCTCTCTCTCTCAATCCGAGCACGTGTTGCTACGATTACGGTGAACTCTGGAGTATTTTTTTTGTCCTGTATTGGCCAATCTTCATAAGTGGTTATAGTTGGCTTGACAAACGTGCGCAGCGGACGCTGGGCGGTTGCCGCGAGGCAAGCGCACACCAGCGCTCGGCATTTTCTTGTTTTTTTAAACTGCCGGGCGAATGCCGCAATCTTGGCCGATCTCCCTAAGTGGATATGCTTGACAAACGTGCGCAGCGGATGCTGGGCGGTCGTCGCGAGGCACGCGCACAGGAGCGCCGGGTGGTCGCCGCATGCGCTCGGCAATTTCTTTGTGTTTTTAACTGCGGACACGAAAAATTACGATTTGCTAAACAGAGTCCCTGTTAAAAAAAGGACAAAAATAAAGGAAGCACGAATTTAGCACGGGAACACATGAGAGGGTATAAACACCGCGTGGCAATGACTTCGCATTTTCTTTACGCGTAAAAGTAATCTACCTTCGGAGCAAGAAGTACAATACGTACAGCGGGCATTCTATTTGAAATCGAGCAAGAGTTTCTGAACTAGCCTGAAAAGATTTTAGTTAGGGGAGTTCCGTTTTAATAGAACAATTGTTACTCAAGTGCGAGTCTTCTTCCCTCTTTGTGAAGCGTTTCTACCACTGGTTCTCACTTCAAAACTGCATGAGACTTTATGTATACACTGAGCCCCTTTAGCGTCGGCTGCATTTCTATGCACACATACATTGCTGAGAAGACGCTTTCAGGGGCAATATAATGAGCCTCATGTCAAAGTACGCAGGCTCTAGCGCCTTTGATTGACAGCATTTTCTTGCGCGAGAAAGTGTGACGCATCAGGCGTGACGGGTGGATTTCCTTGTTGAGTCCACGTGGAAATACTTAGCCATCTAAAAAGGAAAAGCATGACATTCGGTTGCAGCTCATCACTCATACACACTCATACGTGACGTACAAACACACGGGGAACTTATTACACCAATATCCACCGGACGATTGACCTAAGAAATTCCCTAATGTATGCATCACCGCGACTGTCACCTGCAGCCCAAGGCTTCTGCTCACATGAACAAACATGGCACGTGATCGCTCTTTGTAATCTGTTTTTCGTTTTAAAGCGACGCTTTTATCATGCACCGTACGGAATACTATAAACGAAATTATGTGCGGGACTTAATCTCATGAATCAAACCAAATTTTTCACGGGTATAGTTTAGCAGAGTGGAGGACCTGAAAGCAAAACAATGACCCAGAAAGCTTCTTTAATTTCTGTATTTTTGTGTCTACAGACATGATATTTCGTTTTGCACTTTTGCAATGGCCCGGGTAGGTTACAATATGCTGTATAATTTAATGCGCCTGCATTCGAGCAAGAAGTGCTGGAAAACCGTTAGCTGTGAAGATAAAAGAGGAGGACTGTACGCGCCATGAAACCTAAGACGCAATAGGACGTGGGAAGCCTGGAGTGCCTCGCCTCGAGAAATTTGTTACATTTCTAAGCGCAAGTCTTCAAGAACGCCCACACTATAGTTACAATTTCGGTGAAAATGCTTATCCAAAATTGGCGGATTACAAAGGCAACGCAGTGTGCAAGCGGACCTATATGAAAACTTTTACAGGTATGTTGGCGCGATTTTTTGTACCAAGAACAAACAAATGTAAAATCCAGGTATTCTGAGCTTACATCAACTCACACGTGTCATCCGTCGCCCAGATGATAGGGTACGTTGCTTTATTCTTTAGTAATATTTAAAACAACGATGTCTACATAGTCTCCCCCCCCCCCCCCCCAAAAAAAAAATGTTACGGCGTAATCACCCATCAAAACATAAGGATCTACTCCTTAAAAAAGAAAGTAACGGCGCAATTTCTCTTTCATTCAAGCGGATATTTTTATATTCTGATTACTTTAAATGTTGTGTTGCTTTGATCGCATTATTGTCTCGGACGTTTGAACTCTAGAGGCATATGAATGAGCTGCAAGCTACAGGTGCAGTATATAGCCTGAGCCGTGCCGTAATTATATCTT
The DNA here is from genome assembly GCF_048455015.1 of Haemaphysalis longicornis. Taxonomy (NCBI): domain Eukaryota; kingdom Metazoa; phylum Arthropoda; class Arachnida; order Ixodida; family Ixodidae; genus Haemaphysalis; species Haemaphysalis longicornis. The sequence continues at coordinate 78,902,366 of NW_027526335.1, read as the reverse complement.
TACTTCTATAATTAAGTGGGAACAATGACATCTGGAAACAAAGCGTTGAAAGCACGCACCCACGGCCAACCGTGACACGCACGTGGGAGGGCACTCCGTCGTAATTGTAAAAACATACCAGCAACAAGACACGCATACAAATAAGTGGTACCCACGTGGGCCAAATGAGTTCCGTCTGTTTTCGCATACACCGAAGCCCGTTTTTCCAGGCATGACTGGAAGGACAATGGGACGAATTCCGCCTGCCAAATACGTGTGGCATGCAGCTCGTATACAGATGCAAGAAAGCGATTATGGGCCCTATGGACGCAGTGAACGTTAATACGAGCCCATTGTACGCGAACAAAATATGGCGTTTTTTATTTCCTATGGATGGGACGACTTCGCGCATTAAGGGGACAGAAATAATGCACTAATCCTGGCTTTAGTTGAGACAAATAGCCTTGGATAACTCTTTGCTCCATTCTGACTGAGAATGACATTGCTTCTATAAAAATATTAAAAATCGGGAAACTTTCAAATATCCCGTGACATAACATAAGCCGGGAAGTCATTGTGGGAGTACCAAGAATAGAATAATCAGTTTCAGCTACATGATAATGTTCAATCAATGAGGTGAAACTTAAACAGAAGCACCCCTAGTTTTTTATTGACGTAACTTTTGTTCGACGGCCACCCATCGCGCAGAGAAATCCTTGTGACGTCATAGGGCAGTGCCAATAGAGGGGCTGATGAGTCGCCACTCTTTCATATCTTCTCGTTATATAGCTGATTTTTAATTATTTTATCGTTGGGTTAAAGTTGGCATGATTGTTAATCTGAGGAGGCGAGTTTTTTAAATGAACCAGACTTGCATTTTGTCCTCGTGGTCATTTAACCCTTTGTTAGACAGCGGGACACATACGCCCCACTTTCTATTCAACGTTTTCGGCCCTGTTGCTCTCTGACAAATCTGGCGGCATCGCGTACGGGTCAGTAACCTCACCTAGTGGCTTTGACAGTACATTCCAGATGTACTTTTGTAACGTGGCCGATGAAGGGAAGTACGCCGCAAAACAAGCAGAATCATTTGGTTTTTCATGTCCATGCCTCAATTTTTTGCGTTTTTGTGAGCTACTTTCAAGCAGGAAAAAAAAAATATGCTGAACAAATATTGTATATCCTGCACTAGAATAACTACTTAAGAATCACGAATAGATGTATCTTGTGATTCCTGGGCGTGCATAGATAAACGAAAGGATTTTTACGAAAAGCGGTGGGATTCGCTTCGCGACATAGCGGAGACTGTTCATACCGCACCGATGTTATTTTTGTAAGAAGTTAAGAGGAAATATCTCCCGGCTGAAGGATCGCCTTTACTGAAAGAACTTCACTAGGATGCGTCGACAGTTAGCCTGCCTGCACCCACGAATCAGAGCTTCACCTCGTGGTGGTGACGCTAATGCTCAACAAGCAAAAAAGAAGGCCACGCTAACTAAACATTGAATGTGCGCGACGACCACCTGTGTGAGAGTTCATTCGCACCATTTCACCAGAAGATGTACCTGCGCCAAGAAGGCGGCGGGACAAATAAGCCCCACTTGATCGAAGTGACCCAACTGGACAGTGGTTTCCCACCTTTTCTCAGCAATGAAACACTTCTTAGATTTTGGATTTGTTTTGTTATAACCAAGAAGTGATAAATGGCTAGCCTATAATGTTTCCAAAGCTATAAAATTTGTTTCCCTGTGCCCACCAAGCACCCAGCACTGGCGGCAATCCAGGCAGTATACCGGTCTAAGTTCGATACGACCAGCGCACCCGTCATTATTTGCGTAGATTCTCTCCTACCGTGCGACCTGGTTTCCTCCTAGTTTTGGAGCCTTCATCGGTCAAAGCTATATCAAAGCTATTATATGACATGTTTTACATGTCAGCTATAGGGGAAGTTTGTCCACAAGTACCTAAAAATTATGCGGCGAATTTGAGCAATATTGGGATGGTAAGTTTGGGTTTGGCTCATATTGAATTGAAACACTCAATTTGATGCGGCATACTTACAAATACTTTATTTGAATTGACTTTTAGCAATGGTGAGATGGAATTTTTGCGGAAATGGCATTAAACATAGGCAACAGGGCTTCAAGAACAGTAGAACTATACATGAAGAGAAGGTGTCCTCTTGGCACCACTAGCAGCTCTTTTCGAATTCTTCCGTAGGATAACTTTCTTGGGCACGCCTGAAGGCACTCACGGAGCAAGCAAGCTCATCGTTGCCTTGCCATGTATTTCCAAAACACTTCACAAGAAGGCTGCTCATATCCCTCAGTGAGGGGGGGGGGGGGGGGGGGTGAGGCTATTTAGTTAAGCACTGAAATGTAAATATAGGAGTATATATATATATATATATATATATATATATATATATATATATATATATATATATATATATATATATATATATGATATAGTATAAGTAAAGATATAACCAGAGTTACTCCGTAGGGACGGGGGAGACGAAATGAAAGGATTGTTTCATATCTCTGTTTCATTTCGTTCACTTCTTATTCCGCTCACTTTGTCGTCGGTTTCTGGCGACAAATTTTTCGCAGATCTACTCGCCGTCTGAACTCATGAGCCAGCTCAGAAAAGCAAAAAATAAAAATGAAAAATAAACTTCTGAAAATACCCCCGAAATAGTCCGAACAGTCGAGAGAAAAGCAAACTCCCATTGGGAAAATATGGATTTGGCTCATTTTAATCCGTGAAACAGCAGGATCTCGCCCATTTCCGATACGAACTATGATCTGCTGCGTACACGCTTGCAGGGCGTTATCTCACCTATTTTCTCGCCGCCTCTTTTTTAGGGCAAAGTTGCCGAGTTTTTCTTGCCACTGCCATTTTATCTGACTTAATTTCGGTTTGTGGATTTGCCACACTTCGGGGAAAAAAAAAAAGACTCATTTGACAAGACTTAAGTTTGTTTGCAACTACAGGTGTTAGTGGGTAGGCGGATCGACCGAGCTTTATTTATGCATGATAGTTGTCTATATCCACCTGCATTACAAAGTCACGTCGTTTGATAAACCACGGGTCCTTGTGCTTATCACGTAGCCGTTCATCATTTTTAGCCGTGTAATAAAGAAAGCTCGTTGGACCACTACCCGTTCCAACGTGTGAAAACATTACATTCACTTTTAATGACTTTCAATGCCACATGGAATAGCAATGATAAAAAAATGAAAGCCATTCAACTCAATGTGAAAGCTGTCGGAACTACAGCAGCGATTCGCCATAATGGTCTGTAGCGACGTTATCCGCTCACTGCTACCACCCACCACACTCTTCGCCGCCCTGTTTCACTCATCTCTTGATAAATGGAACGGAGGACTTTGTACAGTGCAATTCAAATTCCCCGCCTTCGCAGTGCTCGCGCGCCCCCTGCCTGAAACTGCGCCAGCGGGAGTTCTGTTTTTGGTGTATGTGTGTGTGTATGTGTGTGCGCGCGCGCGCGCGTGTGTGTGTGTGTGCGTGTGCGTGTGCGTGTGCGTGTGCGTGTGCGTGTGCGCGTGCGAGTGCGTGTGCGTGTGCGCTTGCTCTTCCTACCGCTAGCTGCGGCTTTGCACTCCCACTTTTTTTCGCTGCTATCGCAAAAGCCAACGCAACGAGCTTTCCTAAGTAAAGGAACGCGGACGCTGCCGGTTAATTACGTATATTTGGCCTCAAAAGTACCTGCAGTTTTCTTTGCGCTGTACAACGGCGAGATGTATGACAAGCGCCAGCGGTTCACGAGTTTCGAATGGTTATGACTATATAAACCGCTTGGTTTTAGAAGCCTCTATGGGACGCCGCTACGACGGGACTCCGCTACGATGGTGCGCCGTGGGGCTCTACTTGGGTCCAGTGAGCGAGCCATGACGACCAGGCAAGCACCTAAAGTGCTGTGCACTTAAACTTAGCAGTTGATGGCGGTGTGCGTTTTCTTTATTTTGAGGGGCGGTCGCCGCTGCACCGTACACAACAGACTGCTTCCCCTTATTCGCGGCTACAGGGTTGAGCGTTGCGGTTTCCTTGCCCTTCGGATTGTTACAAATGGTCTTTTGTGCGACAATCAGGCAGGCGTTGGCTTTGGACTCCATTACAGATGCGGCTGGCTCCAGGCTTCTGTTCTTGTTTTCGCTTGGGTAGCAATTTGCTGGACGTGCAGACCTGCATGGCTGCGTCAACGTGATCCCTGTTCGTGTTTTAGTTGTCGGCTTTTGCGAACTACCAAAAACAATTTTCAGCACGTGTCGTTTAAGGCAAACTGCCACAAAGACAGACTCAACGTTCTACTGACTTAGCGTTCTGTTGTATTATGATGTGATGACGTGATGGAGGTGTGTGGTGGGCTCAGAAGTTCGCGGCACAGCGTTGGCGTTTCTTTTGCGCTCATGAAATCGCCAACAGACTGGTGTGCGCTGTCGTGTTTTATTAGCAAGATCTGAGAAGTGATTTCAAATGAGGTAGCGATTATTCCGTTGGGCGTAAAATTCGGCCAATAGCTCCAGGCTGGCGCATACCTGCGTCTTCCCTTCCCGCTTCGTCGCTAGCTGTTAGGATGGTCACTGAGCATTGTTATCAATGACGACGTCGGTGTGTAACGTCCTAGCCAATGGGGCCGCCAGGCCGGCGCGTTTGCAGCCAATAACGTCATTGCTTTGGAACCACGTGACGAACCGCTGCAAATGGAGAGGACGCGCGCACGTTTACGTTCCGTGCCTATGGGGCTTCAGGCAGGCGAACCAGCGTGCACAGCCAATGTGGGTCTTGTTTTGCCGCCAATGCATTTTCAACTGCAGAGCACTTTAGGGACTCGCCTTGTCGTCGTAGCTCGCTCGCTGGACCCAAGTAGAGCCACATGGCGTTCCGTCGCAGCAGACGGTCGTCGCGGCGTAACCCAGAGGCTTCGAAATCCAAACGGTTTAAATAGTCATAAGCGTTTGAAACTCGTGGATTGCTGACGCGTGTCATACATCTCCCCGTTGTTTAGCGCAAAAAAAAAAAAAAAAAAAAAAAAAAAAAACCTGCAGGTACATTTGAGGTGAAATATACGAAATTAACCGGAAGCGCCACGTTCATTTAGTTAGGAACGTTCGTTGGGTTAGTTTTTTCGATAGTAAGCGAAAAAAAAGTGGCAGTGCAACGCCGGTACGTGCGGGAGGAAAAGCAAGCACAAAAAGAACAAAACTCCCGCTGGCGTAGTTTCAGGCAGAGAGCGCTCGAGCACTGCGAAGGCGGGAAATTTGAAATGCGTTAGGTAGACGTAGTAGCAGTGAGCGGATAACGGCGCTACAGGCCATTATGGCGAATCACTGCTCTGCACTTCCGATGCAGCTTTCACATTGAGTGGTGGAACGGTTTTAATTTTTTTGCCGTTGTTTTTCGTTCCAAAATAATGAGCAGGGCGAAAATGCAACACGTGCAGGGGAGCTGGTTCTGAGATGCGGAGGAGACCGAGCCCGTATAGGCAAGGCAAAGACGCACTCCAATAAACCACTACGCCCCGGCCGCGGGGCGCTGTATAGGAGAAGCAGTATCGGTGCATCCACGCGCCAGCACGTAGTAGTAGTAGTCGAGCAGAGCGTGGACGCGGAGAGAATAGATTTGGATCTCATTACTGGCACAAACCGGCGTCTCCGAAGTGCCGAGTCACCCCATGAGTCAGACTGATCTGTGGCGCCGCCACCGCCGAGCGCTGATCCGTGACCGTGTTGTCCTTTGGCGGAGACACGCGGTGCGGTATTTTTGCGCCGCGGGATGAACGCGTCGTCGCGTTGATGCACGTGTATGACGTGTGAGAGAGGGGAAATTAATCGTCATTACACCGGAGGCGCAACAGTGTTTCCTGGGAATGACTCAAGCTGTCCTCAAACTGTCTCTGTTGGAACACAGGACAAGTTTTACAAACCCGCGCACTCCCCCTCCCCCTCCCCTCCCTCCTCCCTCCCCTCCCCTGCCCCCCCCCCCCCCCTCTCTCTCTCTCTCTCTCTCTCTCTCTCTCTCTCTCTCTCTCTCTCTCTCTCTCTCTCTCTCTCTCTCTCTCTCTCTCTCTCTCTCTCTCTCTTATACACACACAAACTGGACGAGCGTTAATGGAGGTTCAACAAAGTTGTATTATCTGATGTTGAAACCTGTTCAACTACGCATACGTTAGGGGTCATTCATGCAGCACCAAGTCCTCTGTAACGGTGCTCTGGCCCATGCCAGAGTCCTTCAATGCTTTACATTGAAGAACTCTACCCATGCCAAGGCAAATAGCCCTACGGCGCCAGTGGGTGTGTTGTGGTATAGGCACTACACCATGAGTCGCATTGCCGTGTATACGGTAGCTCTATTTTGAGAGGAGCCTAGACGAAACCTCATGTGTGCAACATCTCCGCGCAAGTAATATAATAAGGATGAACCATGGGCTGTGACCCCAATCGCGTTATTGCGTGAGCATTTTGGACGAGTACCCCACTGCGCCGAACGCGTAACGTCTTGTATTCACTCATAAAAATGCATACTTGGGGAAGTTTACACTTTTAACCGTTATAACAGTGTTCATTTATATCACTTGTCGACGGAAATTTCTAGGACAAAAATACAGAGACAGTAATAACTATAAAACAATATAAACGTGAACTACCGAAATCAAAGGTATGTCTTACACACCGCGCTCACACGATAAAGACACAAACGAAAAATTCCCCCGAAGCAAGCTGAAACACGAATACAAAATCGTTAAAACCTGCCCTGTAGCGCCCTGCATTTGCACAAAACCGCATATTGGAGGAATTTACTCGTTTCATCGCTATAAAAGTGTAAATGTACGTTATTTGTCAAATTAAAGAAAAATTTAAAATGAAGAGAAGCGGCGTAAGAATACGTAAGCATTCCTAAACAATACTCGTAATTTCTGCACATTATTTTTGTGTTGTGTTCTTGTGGCGTTTATTACACGAGAATCACAGTAACGGACATGAGAGAGAGAGAGAGAGAGAGAGAGAGAGAGAGAGAGAGAGAGAGAGAGAAAGAGAGAGAGAGAGAGAGAGAGAGAGAGAGAGAGAGAGAGAGAGAGAGACAGAGACAGAGACAGAGACAGAGACAGAGACAGAGAGACAGAGAGACAGAGAGACAGAGAGAGAGAGAGAGAAGGAAAGGATGGCGACGATAATGAGGGAAACGCGATTTAAGCCCGCTGAACTACGCACTTCAACTGCTGCCTTACCCGACGGCGCAGTAGTCACTACAGAGATGCAGGCGCCGTGGCGGCGCCCACAATACCGGCCTATCCATCCGGTAAATGTACACTAATGCTTTCCCATTCACTACATCATATGGAGTGCTTTGGTGTCCTCGTTAGTGTTTTCCATAGCCACTTCAAGGGGGAAAAAGAACGCGTGGTGACATGCTAATAACAGCCCGCTATTCAGAAGAACCTCCCGTAAGGATATTAAAATTTTATCTTTACTTGTGGAATAAGCCATTAAGAACAACGTTGGCGTCCGCTACAGCGGAAAAACAACGTCAAGGGGAATCTCAGAGCGAATGACTTAAGAATGAGCGAGCGGTGTTCCCAGAGGTCGTTTCCAAGTCTCACTTCGATGTACTCGTCGCACTTGGCCCGTTGCCTTCAACCACTCATTTCCTCTGCGGTAATGTATTCTTTTGGAAAGACACGTCGCCTGGTTTCCGCCGCTTCAATTAAGCAACATATTTCCATTTGACTGTTTCTTTCTGCCCATTCACTCTTTCATGCATCTTTCTTGCCTTTCAGCTATTTTTGTTTGCCCGCAAAGACGAAAATGAACCGCGCGCACGCACAGAACCCGTTTCGCTCCTGACCCACGTCCACGAATACGCGATGCCGAGGCGGAAATGAACTCGAGGAAACGATTGTTGTTTTTTAGGAGCGAAACAAGAGAAAAAGCGTTCGTGCGCTTCAGTTATTGTTCCTTCACGATGATACTTCCTGGACTGTGAATAGACTACCTTTCGGAGCGCCGTCTGCCCGTAGTGTATATCGCTAACTATAAATAAAACGGTACCAACAATAGCGGGAAAATAATTCGGATGGTATAGTTCTCTTTCCTTCTGATGCCACGGCAACTGTACAGGTGGTAAGAATTAAATAGGGCGCTTTTTG
>NW_027526335.1:78835937-78894117 GCF_048455015.1 Haemaphysalis longicornis | reverse complement strand
GGCGGTAAGAATTAAATAGGCCGCTTTTTGACCGCGGTGGAAATTTGTTCCCATTCTTCTTGTGCGCGGCCGAAGAAGGCGATAAGCTGTTCAAGGTCACAAAAGTGCCTAGCAGGGAAGCAGCCCCATTCCCAGTTTCCTCGGTGAAATGCAAGCAATTACATTAACTTTCCGCTAGCAGGTTCTCCAGGCAGGCTTCTGGGTGAATAAGCTATTATAACTTTGCTAACAAATTTTGATTTGTGTGTGGCGCATGGTTTAACCATGCACCACACACAGCTGTCATCGTTTGCAGTCGTGTTGGAGTCGCGCTTGTTTCATAATTTGAGACTAAACTTTCACTTAGCAGGCAGCAGTTGATTTAATTCAGCGTGTGGGGACGCATCTCGAGCGGCAGCTTCGAGAAAATGAATGGCTGTTGAGGTTGAGTCGCCGTCAGACGTCCGCCCGGTATTCTTTTTGCTCGTTCGCCTTGCGGCGCGCAGAAGCAGGGGATACACACTCGTTAAAATTATGGGGGCTCCTATATTTATCCATCTGCTTGACCGGTTGTGCCCTCTTCGAAGGCACTAAATGGAGAAGCGCCAGGTCATTGGACTTCGTAGCGTCCAAGGTCACGTGGAGAAAGCAGGCAAGGACGTAAAGCCACTCAGGCTGACGCCACGGATTCGGATTCCCTTCGAGAAATCGGCATTAGATACCTTAGAATATTTTTTTTCTCTTTTTGACAATATTCTGGCACAAGAACGAATTTACGAAAGCGTAATTGACGCAGTGGGATTTGCGCCTTCATGTTCGCTCCGGGCTCCCCCCCCCCCCCCCCCTCCTTCCATTCCACACACACAGCGTGCAGTTGGTATGATGAATCAGAACCGAAAAGAAATAATTAGTATGTGCTACCCCTAGCTCTCGGCAATGTCCCGCCGTATTCACGATGAGCAGCGAATTTCTCCGGGATTTTATGCGGCGTTCATGTTCAATTAAAAGACGACCACAGCGAAATATTCCTCTTGTTGTCAGCCGTGATGTCATTGACCTTTGAGGAGGAAACGCGTGCTTTAAAATCATGACATCATTGGTGGAAAGAGGGATGACACGTTTGTACCTGTCAATAAGATGGCGAATTGGCGAAGAGGCCCGTATGGCTCCATCGTGACCCGCAGCCTCAGCCTGCTGCATGGACTGGGCGATGTCAAGGAGAAACTTGCAATAAAAAGGCTTCATGCGAAAATCGTAAAAAAAGCTCCAGGGCTGGTTTTCCTTTCTCCCGTCCTGCACGAGTCCTCTTTCCCAAAGTAAAAGTTCATCGCAGAATTTAGGGACGTGCCCTGCTAGGGATGCAATAAGGATTAGCCGTACATCAGAAAAGAAGGGAGGACACCTAAGAACCCCCCTTATGATGTCGGGACTGCGAAAGCAGGAGTGGCCAGTTGACGAACTTGTCCTCTCATCGTTATCGGCATCCTTTAGCTTTTGCGTCTTTTTCTTGTTTTGCCGGTTGCATATGGCACATATTCGCACTCGCTAGACACATACCCGCATTCGCATGGCCAAGCGAACCGGACATATAGCGAAAGCGTTACTTTACTGCTCGGCAAATTGCGACTTCTGTAGTTACTATGCTCAAATTACGCACGTATATTTCATCACATGTCTCCAACCAACCGTTCTAAGTAGAAGGCCACTACGAATTCACTCGCCAGATTTGACGAGCTCTGGTGGCCTTGGAGATGGGTTCCAGCATCGCATTCCAGAGGTCTCTGGTTTCGATTCCATTCAGAGTGATTTACAAGAGTCTTCTCTGCAATTATTACCGTGTTTTTTATTCTTTGAGCCGCCGGCCATTTTGTGTGCCGTCGTGTGCCAAGGACGACGGATCTTGGTTCTACCAAGTTAATAATGCTTGCGCATTAAAAATATACCACCGACTAGAAACGAATATGCAACACCAGGCCGCGTAAAGTTCCGAAAGAACGCCCAGCCGAAGTACTGAGATATCAAGTGAAAAATACGGGGTGGGCGATCTTTAGGGTATGTGCGAAAAACTAGAAAAAAAGTTGCCGCGCCGCCAACCAAAACTTCGGCGATATCAAGAAAGAATACCAGATGGGCGAACTTTCGGTTCAAGTGCGGAAAGGACAAATAAGTGACCGCATCAACACATGAATAGATGATTCGCGTTTATTTTGTTCACTCATTGGCGCTAAAGATCTTCGGGGTCTTTTAGTAAATTGAATATTTAACCCGTAAAGGGGGTTGGGCGATGTCTCGGGGTTGGTCGTTCGCTCGGAACTTTACGGTAGGCGCTGTTGGGACATGCCGCTGCCTTTTGGGAGCGGCGGACGAGGGGAGGGGTACGTGCAGTTGCAAGTAGCGGTGTAAACAGTAGGCGCAATGCCCCGGCGTAAAGACAGGCAGGCACCCCCGCAATGCGCCTTTCGTACTTTCAGAATAGATGCCGCCCTTTCCCTCTCGTCTCTTTCCCCCGCGCTCTCCCAACGCGGCACCCAAAAATGGTCCCCTTCCCTGCCGTGTTCTCCGCTGCAGTCTCCGTCCGTACTCTGCTCATTCTCCTGCAGAATGCCTCCTCCTTTGGTATCCTCCAAGCCCCTCCTGGTGACCCCCCACCGGGGTTTCGGACTCTGCTTCGTTTCTCTCTCCTGATAAATGCTTTTCGCGATGTCAGCCACCACCCCTTCTTTCCTCGCGCTCGTTCTACGAAGCCGGCGACGTCTTCTGCCTGCCGAGACGAACACCACCGAGGCGACAGGGCCCACAAATGTCGTCCCCACATCTATTAACCCAGTCCAACCATTGGCGAGACTTTTCAATGTGCTCACCACTGAACGTTTGCGTATGTTTACCGCGTCAACCGACGCGAAGCTTAATTTTACCCATCATGATTCCACCGGTGGCCTTACGCAGCCTCGGTGGCGTTGCCAAGATGTTCTTTTCCTGGCGAGAAGGAGAACGGTGCGTACGAAGCCCTTTCCAGACTTCCACTGCCGGCCGGCGACCGACCGGCTGCAGCATCGTCGCTTCAGCGGCAGCCGACCCATTTTCCAAACTGCCGACGCCAAGTGGTACATTCAGCGCGGCCCGCTGAACGAGACAACCCAGTTCCCGGCAGCACTCCCTTCTCAACAACCCACTCCTCCTCTCCACCTCTCTCTCTCTGTTGCCGAAAAGTTAGGCCCACCACCCCGTCGTCATTCGGTCCACGCCGCCGTCATGGCCGTGGACGACGTATCCACCTCGTGGCGTTCGGAGTCCCGGCTACGGTTTCCCTCTTGCGACAACTGTTGACCGGGATATTGTGTCCGCCGAGCCGCTCCACTTCGAGGATAATTGTTACCTGTGGTGGTGCGTTATTTTGTGGGGCCTGCGCATGGAATGAGCCCGTGTGAAGCTGTTGTGGCCTCCGAGAGAGAGACGACCGGCTGGTTCTTCGTGAGGATTATACCAGGAGCCAGTGCTGACTGAGCGGTGAGAAGAAGGTTGATATAGTATGCACATTCGCTTGCAGCGTGTTACATCGCTACTGCCTTCCGCGCGCCGATATGGGTTCGTCCCCTATCAAGGTTAACCGCGGCACTTTGTGTGAATATTTTTCTGTTTTTTGTTTACTAAATAATGTAACTCGTCCGCTTTTCATTTTTATTCGCTCGCTACATGCTTCAAGCTTGCCGAACGAACGTAGTTAGACGTCGTCCCTTTATTTTCTAGATATTTTTTTTCTACATGTTTTGACGTATCGCTGGCATGGGATCTCCATTCCGTGTCGCAGGACTGATACCAATACCACCATAAGCTTTCTCGTGATTTTTTTTATTCATTTTTAAGAAATTAATACGTCATTTTCCCAGACGTTACACTCATAGTTTCTTTTTTTTTCTGCATTGCAGTGGCAGTTTTTATGAATGTACAAACTCGTCGTTGCAACAGTGACCGTAACCCTTTCGCAGCCCTCGAACAATGGCGTGTTGCGTTGCAGGTGCTCTTACTTTTCCCACCAGTGTATGCAACAACTTCAGCAAAACACGAAGAATAGTGCGGTATAGTGTCGCGTGCGTTCAGTGTAAGCAGTGCTGCAGGGACAGCTACGGAACGCTGCCCCTTTCCAAGTCTTGCGTACGCGCTCGCGTGCCGTACGGCCGGGGGCAGTGGGGCGATCTCTATCGCGACCACACAGCACATATTCCCCTCGCGTTGCGTATAGGCGCGTCGGGCATTACTTTATCTTCACATTCATTCACTCGTTCGACTCATTAGCAGCCGTAAGACTTGCAATCGTCGCAGTGCCTGGCTTGCTCGGGCAAGTCGGACACGCAGTCCAAGACAACGCGGACTGTTCGTGGTTGCTACTATCTGAGTGACAGTATGGCGATGTATACACTACCTGTTATATCCTTTTGCCAAGCCCGAGGAACGTATCTGACAGCCAAAAATTTCCCGAAGGTCACGAAACGATGCAGTTCGGAGCACAAAGCAGCCGTCTGCGTGAAGAGGTATAAACTTCACGGATGGTTGGCGCTTTCGTTTCTTCGCCTATTGTTGCCATACCTGTGTTTTGTTCTGGTTCATTACTCCCTATCGGAGCCAAAAAACGCCGCTTCTTCTTTCGCGACGAGAGTAGCGAGTGAGTAGGAAGCGACGTCGTCGCCGTTGCTGCTTTAGCGCATTCGGGTTGCCGGGTCAGCGGCGAATATCGGTCATCGCGTGGCGGCATCTTTTTCCTCGTTGGTCCGCGCATCTCCGGTCACCGCACTGGGTTACACAGGAGGGAGGCCGAGCATCCGCGTCTTGTCATTCATTTCCCCGCAAAACAACCGATTCCGTCACGTCACAAACTGAACGTGGCAGCCATCTCCTTCCATACTAAAAAAAAAAAAAAGCAAGACCCAGTAAACAAAAGAGAAGCAGACAATTTCTGGCACAAAACATGTTATAACTTGCGCACGTATACAATGCGTATTTATGTATGTCCCATTTGGGGGTAACTTGCGGGCTGCCACATACGCAGCCGCGTCAGCTGTTTAGAATGACAAGGCCAACTGGGTCATGGTGTTTGGTACGCAGAAAATTCCTTATCTTTATCTGGGGGTTATCTCTACTCTTTAAAACTCTGATTATAAACGGATACTGGCTGCGTAGCCTGGCCTCGCATGCTTGTGTGTAGAAGCACTTTCACAACCTCTTGCAGCCTGCCGCCTTCCAATGTCTCGTCAGCCCGTGGCCTCCGCGATCCGCGCGCTCTGGGGAATCTCGGAGGCCATGGTCAGCCTATCGCTGTTGTTTTCGTTGTTGATAGGCGGCGCGCCGGGTTGTCGATGTGCGGAAACGTCCGGCTTCGTTTAACGGTTTGATTGAAAGAACACTGGAATGCTGTCGCGGGAAAAGTAGAGGGGAGATAACATCAAACAGCAACTCCCTGTGCTAAGATTTGGACGCTAATCTTCAAGGTAGACGCATTAGACTTAATTTTCTGACAGTTTAAGGGCGATTCAATTCAGCTCAGCCCACAAGGCTCGCAAACCACAGACGCCTCTATACCGCTTGCAAACGTTCGTGTCGTAACTAACTTATACCAAATGCATTGTTTGAAAGTCTTGGAGCGTGACGATATCTTTCATCAGGTTATGAAGCTAACGAAAGAACACCGTGGCATTCATAATTGAAAGGACACCGTGGCATTCATAATTGGGCCCTTCCAAAAAGAGAAGAGCAATGGTGAAATTTATCTCGCTGCAGAGACCCCGCTCAAGGTCAAATACAAACCCGCTGTACAAACACGTCAGGTCGTTTACGCGAACAATGGTAATGAAATAGTTGTCTGGTACTCCGTAGCGATACAACCAATAGACCGCAACTTTCCTTCACAGAAACTTACTCCAGTTTAGGGATTTCCCCTGCATCTGGTTAATTAATACTAGAGATATACGAGAGGCGAGGATCCGTCAGTGGCAGAAATACGTTTGCTAAGCATCTTGACAGAAGTACGGGTACTCGAAAGTATCTTTAAAGTACTATCGCATTGCCCTTTTCTAGCGGTACTGGGCGGCCCTGGTAGGTACTCGTACTCCTGAGCACAGATCGACACTTTTGTCCCAACCAAACTTAATCCGTCGATTCGGCGTGAATTCCAGCAGGCCACCTCAAATGTGCCAGTACCAACATACGTGATGAGATTCCCTATTTAATGAAAATTGCTTGATATCTATTGCCAAATTGTCTGGCAAATAAAACAATTATCTGCGAAAAAATACCCCAACAACGTACGATGCGTCGCTGAACCTGCAAAGCAAAGTTAAAAAAGGGTGCGCAGGCAATAAGAGAATAAATAGATTTCAATTTCGGCTCGTGTCATTGGCTCGCTTACTTTCCGGCAACGCCATCTAAGGGCTAAACGAGATGATCATTATCATTTACAAAGTTCCCCCTTCAAAACCGAACCACCGTTTACATTCCTGCCTTCATCTCCGTTTGAAACAGTTCCGCGCACGCAGCGGCGGGTAACCGGAACAGTACAGAGTGGTATGGTTTTTACCCAACCATCATCGCCTCCGCAAGAGTGCACCGCCTCGTAGCGTCCGTTCACGTCGCCGACGGATGCCTCCCTTGACGTGGGGGCCTTTGCTCCACGGCGGTACGCTCGAGGTGAGACGGAAGAAGCCCCGCGTGACGGGCGTCCTTGGCTTCTTTGGGGGCTGCCGCACCCGTGGCGCGACCCTGAGAGCGCCTCTTCTTCCATCAGGCAGCCGCGTGCAAATGGAAGGGGCCTTCGCGATGCGGGAGTCTATTTTGGAGGCTGCTGCGGGGCAAGGCTGCACGCGCGTAATGCTCCCTCGTAACGGGTGTTGCTCGCTGCTTCCGGTTCAGGTTTCCCCCCTGCGTGTTCTTCCTATGGCGAAAGCCTTAGACCACCATGTTCACGTTGCGAGGTACAGAAGAGCGTATGAAAAAAATCGTGCATCCCTCCGTCTAACGACGACGATTATTGAACGCGAACCTTTCTCCTGACGGATTCTTTGGTTGTCGTCCGAGTTTTCCAAACCGCTTCGTCCATGTCGAAATGAAGCAATCGGATGACGCTAGCTTCAAAACGTGAGGGACCCAGGTCCAATTCGGGCCTCTGAAGCGTTTTTTTTTTTCTTTCACTTCACTCGGGAGCATTCACCATCATCGTCAGAGAAAGTTGGCTTTCCTGCATGGCGTTTTCGCGTTACAGACGCCATCAGTGAGAACACGAAAGCTTCGCTTTAAAAAATCAGGAGGAACTCGGAATGGGGCAGAAAATGGGTGAGCGTGCCGAAAATAGAAACAGCAGCGCCGGAGGAAGGTTCTGGTCCCGCTTTGTGTACGTGGCCGCGTGGACTCGGCTTCATTCCACATCGCTATGGGTGACGACGCACAGAGCCGTAGTCGCGGACGAAGAAGGCCGAGAAAGTACGTCACGACGGAAGAGGACGGAGCGCAAATCCCGCTCGTCGTAACCGGTGCCACCGTCGAGAGGAAGCGGCTATGGATGATGAAACTGCGACAAGACGAGAGCAACATCCAGGCTTAACAGAAAGTTCAACAGCAGACCCACAGGAAGTCCTACCAGGCTTTCATCTTATTCTAAAGAGTTCTAAATATAACGCATAAATTTTCCTTTCCTTATTTTGTTTTCGTGTGCCGATTTATATTCTGAGTTTCGACAAACACAATACTGAATACAATCTCGCGAGGTGGTGTGGCTATATCCTCTTCTGAAGCGAGCGTGTGTTCAATAATTTAAGCTTCTAGCTGTGCAGACTATGATGAGAATCTTCGAATCTCCTCTCTGAACAAATCTCTGTGATTGATGGTGGCACAGCCCGCATTGCTTTTTTATCTCTCCATGGCTATAATGCCCCGAATATGCTGCCTCGATACAATCGCCCTCAATGTGTTTATGCCCCAAGCTTGATTTCGCCGCTCAACGTCATTCTTCCGGCAATTTTTCCGTTGTCCTCTGAGGTCCTACCTGCTCCAATGTTCTTCGACAACGATTTCCCCATTAACGCCAAAATTATCCACACGGATAATAATAACGGGTTTGCTGGACGAGTATCTGGGGAACTTGCTCTCTCTTGTGGTACTAGTGGCAACGGATGCATCGCAACGTGCTGAGACTTCCACGAAACGGGCGTGGAAATTTTCAGAGTACAACTTAATTTGTCATTTTCTTATCGTTTACTGGACTTCACTGATATATTCGAAGCCGAGTTTTTCGCAACAGTCCCGGCCTCAAAGATGTTACCTCCCCAATTTTAAATGCTGCTGTTTATTCAGACTCTATATTGGCTTGTACCGCCGTAGCACCTGCAAAAAAAAAAAAATCATTACTCATTCGCACCTTCAATTCTCTCGAACCTCCCTATTTACGCGATATTCGTCTCATTTGGGCCCCAGGTCACAGGGGCTCTTGCTCAGTACAACGGCTGGTTGCTTGGCCGGATCATCTTTAGATGGCCCTCCGGTGGATCTCAGCCGTACTCCATTTCTCCTAGCGCGAGCAAGCTTCCGCAGATACCAACGTCTAGGGAGAACACAAGAAGGGCCTATCGCATTCTTGACCAACTATGCCCATCTAGCGCGCATTTGGGATTCGCGATTTTGTGAGTCCCGCCAGTGCAAGGTTACCTTTATCAGCGTCAGTGGTGGAATACCGCAGATTAACTTTTATTTGCATCGCACCGGTCTCACCCCCTCCGGACCTTGTGCTGCTTGCGCTGAAAGTGAAACAATTGATCGGTTTTTTTTTTTTTTTGCATTGTTACGGTTTTTCTCTTATTAGGAAACGCTATCTAGCCACACCGATTCAACGCCTTGGCCTTGCTCTGTCGATGCCTGTCCTTATTTCGTTCTGGGCCACATCCCTGTATTTTTTTTTTCCAGAGGGGTGGTTGCGGCCATTCACGCGTACATTTCAGGTACTAGACAACTGTCCTGTTAACCCGTTCAAAACGTGGTCTTTCGCTTATTTTCCCAACGATGACATCTATCTGTAATTATTCTCCAATTTTATTATTTCATTCCGTGGCCGTTTCCCGACTTCAATTGTGCAGGCTTATTTTGTATTGCTATAAGGTGGGCGTGTTAGCCCCAAAAAACTACCCCGTTTCCTGGCCAATCCCATCGTGGGTATGCGCCATCAGAGGAGAACAACGACTGATTGACTCCCAATGAAACGAGGTGAGTTCGGCCACACACGCGTACCCGCTTCTGTAAGTCCAACGTGAATGCTTGGTCCATTATAAGGCGTGCCGTTTGATTTCCTTATGCAAGCGCGTGAACGAACCGAATTTTAAGCTAGAATAAAGCCGCCCATACAATGATCTCGGAATTGCTTTCGATGAGTGACAATTAACCGATCCTTCTAGCGTCCACTTGTACCTCCAGGACTTTATGCCAAAGGGCATACTATCGCAGTTAAAAAGAAAAAAGAAAACAGCTCAAACTGAACCACCGAGTAGAACAAAGCAAAAAACGGAACGTGACTGTATGGTGCGATAGGTCACTTCAAACACAATAGTGTCCTACATCCGAGCCTTGTAGCAGAAAAGCTGTGCTTCAGGTTTCGCCCTAAACAATGGCCAAAAATATTTCATAACGTTCACGTTTTCGGAGCTGTGGCATCGACGCGTCGTATAGATCGCACTCGCATCCTGTCGCCTCTGTTATAAAGTGGACGAGCAGTGCTGCCCTGATCTGACTTTCGAATTTACAGTCTGGCAACCCATTGCGTTGAACAATGTGTTGGGCAGGTTGCCGTAATGTGGGAAAATGAGCGAGTTGGTGCAGTATATTAGCACGAAAGGAGACTCCGACGCAGAGAAGAGTGACAGGACAGGTGCTTGTGTTTTTAGACGGAAGGGGGATGTTGGACATTCTGTTTATGAATTTTATTTTGAGACGATCTTTCTTTGGCTCCTTAAAGAGTACGAATTTGGTCTGGGTGTAACTCGATACATCCGCCCGACCAAAGACCAAAAAACTGTCCAAAGAATACTTGAACCCGAACTATGTATGGGAGTCAAGGATGTGACGGAAGCCCGTCTGGTCGGGATGCTTAAAAAAATAGAGCGCGACTTGGACAACGACGTTAAAGAAGGACGACGGGACAAGCGCTCACTTGCAACTCACTTGAATTTTGATGAAGAAAAATATCATGCCGAGCACTGCGATACCAAATCGCACACAATCAACTGGTCTGCTGCACGCATCCTCGCCAAAGAAAGGAATGCTACCTCACGCCTGTTACTGGAATCACTTCATATACAGACGACGGAACACATGCTGAATCGGAACACCGGTAATCTGCCGCCAATCTACGCAAGTTGCCTGCGCAGCGTTGTAAAACGTACATAAGACGATTTTATTCAAGATTTTATCATCACCAAGGCTTCCGTGTGGAGGCCGAAACGTTACTTTCCTTTTAAACTAAACTAACTTGTGGCTTGTGGGCAACGTCCTTGTCTTTCTTCATCAGGACTATGTATGGGCGAAACCGTACCGAATTACTGAAACTGTGAGCGGGGCGTATCAGATAACGTGACGCTTATTTGCCCATTTATTACATGCGAGAGGCTGAGGGAAAAAACTGAATGAAGCAGCTTGACGGGCCCAGCAGCCCTAATGTCCACATTATTCAGCGCAAAGGAACCTTCATGCATGTTGTAGGCAAAATGTAGGCACTCTGGAGAGTACCAGCGTTTTTTTATTTGAGAGTACACGTTGGGTTGGTCTTTACGATAACCATCAGCAAAACAAAAACAGCCTGAAACTGCGTCGAAAAGAGGCGAAATCAAATCGAGCACCAACACAAAAGTCGACGGTTTGAGGTGTTCCAAGGACAGCAAGAACAACGAAAACTAAAGTTTCCAAGGGATGCGTGAATGCGGGAGTACAGTCGAACCTTGTTTTAATGAAGTAGTATCGGGGCAGTAAAGTATTTTGGTTATATCCGATATTCCTTATAACCGTAGAGGTAAAATTCGGCTCTAATAAATCGGCAATCTGGCTCGCGCAACAATCCTAGATAAAAAAAGTCATTGTTCTAGGCTTCGAACTCACTATAAACGACGTAATCCTTATCTGTCTCCTTGTGGCATTTAAAACTAAACAGACCGGAGCGTGAGAACGTGAAAGTACAACCGAACGAAGTTAGTTCGGCAAAATAGGCCTGCATTCTTATTTACTTGGAGGGTGTGGCCTTCGCCTGGTGGCGGTTCACAGTCTGAGCGGAATGAAGTTTTTTTACAGTGTCCACGCAGTAAAGGGCCTCTTTACTTCTGCAGTTAAAAAAAAAAATGTGTATTCTGTCTGCGTTTTTTTATTTAATTTTGCTTTTATTATGCTAGCTGTCGAGTTCTGAGCCTCGCGGGAACCGAGTATTTTTTCGTAATAGCCGATATCGCGCGGCTCTCGAGAGGATGTGGTCTCGTTATGAAAAGGATAAGTGCCATTGAAATGAAGCGTGAGCAGAGAAACTTCGTATTTAGTTCGCTAAATCCGATAATTCGCTATGTCGGTGTTCGCTATAACGAGGTTCCACTATTGAATTGAGCAAGGCGTTGCGCTGCTGAGCACGAGGCCGCGGGTTCGATTCCCGGCCGCGGCGGCCGCTTTTCTGATGGAGACGAAAAGCAAAAACGCCCGTGTGTACGAGATTTCGGCGCACGATAAAGATCCCCAGGTGGTCAAAATTAATCCGGAGCCCTCCACTACGGCGCGCCTCATCGCCTGCGTTGCGTCGGCGCGTTAAACCCCACAATCAATCAATGTATTGAATTGAGCAGAGCTCCATTGCATTGCTTTTAGGAGGTGCGCGAAGGGGAGGGGCTAGGGAGTCATGTGGCGGGGGCGTCATAAGACTATCGTCTTTCGACGACATTTGCGGCGAAGCAGGCAGATACGCGGCGGCCAATTGTGTTCTTACTACGACAAGAAAGATACTCCGCCGTCCAAGATGTGCCTCGCGTAAATAAAATTATTCTCGCTAAGCAACTGCGACTTAGGCGTGGCATGTTAGGCTATGCATTGCTTGTTGTTTTGCGTTTTGCTCACCGGAGCTTGTTTTGCATGTGGTTTCGGACGTCACCTACCACCCGCTTTTTATAGCCATGCGGGGCAAACCTCACCGTCTCCTCTGCCTCGTCTCACCGTCTCCACTGCCTCAGATTCGGGCATTTCGCCAAACCTCTCAGAACCTTACCGGAAGAACCAAAACGTCACTATCCCCTCTCCTCCGTCGTTGCTCTCTCCCCTCATCATCCTCTCCACTTTCAGCCTCCATATTAGTGTCGCTACACAAAGGCTACTCAACATGTTACACAAGTACCGTCACCGCAACCACGAAACTGCCCTTCCAGTGGTAGCCCCCCCTCCCTCGCCACGAAACGCTGGGCGAATAGCTGGAGAACGTCAGAAGGTGTCTTGCTCAAAAACGTCATCCCGCCCTGCGAAAGTGGATGTCCAGTGCAGCTGTTGTAAAACACTAGAGTATGAATGTTCCTCATTGTCTAGGGATACTGACGCATGCGCTGGCCATCGAATGGCGTCAACCCCATTTTGAGAGCAGCTGCAAACCTAATCTTCACCAGAACATACGGGGGCTGGGGGTTCCCATTGTTCACCGGCGCCTTATCATCCCTCATGCGGTTTACATGCTTTTTTTTTTTTTTGCACGAATACTGAGTTTCATGCTGCACGCCTTATTAGCCTGGCGCACGCGCTCGGCTTATTGGGCGATAACTGCTGGGTCGTGCCTGGGTTTTTTGTTTACAACACAAAATTTCCCGACCAACGGGAGACTAACATTCACTGTAAAAAAAAGTCGCGGAAAGTATAGGCATTCATCCAGTTCCTCGAACTTCCCCCTGCCTTCAAAGCAGTGATCGCACTTGGCCTAACGTAATGAGCATTTCGCTTTGTCTGCGAACTCTCGCGCCTTAATTTAACCATGCTGAACCCAACGCCCGGCGTGACTGACGTCGGTGATATGCATGGCTGACGTCACCGAGCGCGGGCTTTTCTAAAGCCGCGGTAGTTCAAACTCCTCTTCACAGCGTTCCCCATTTAGCAGAGAAAACGGCCTTGACCTCCTTTTCAGTTCCTCCTTTCCCGACCCCATCTCCTCTTGACGACCGGTTCAACACATGCCGGAGCACGCACCGCCGCTTCCACGAAATGCCGGTCCACTGGCCTAAGCAAGTTTCGTGTTAAAATAAAGAAACAAATCCCGCTGACACCTGAAACAACGGCCGGCGGTTCAGCGCTCAAATGCCACGCAGATCCCTTCGCCAATTGCGTTATTTTCGTGGCCGTGCAAGCGTAGCATGGCTGGTGGCCGAATAGGAACTGGGCCGCGGCGGCCAAGACAATGCAGCTAGCACACCACGATTTCCCGTTGGACGCGCCCCATCCCCCCCCCCCCCCCCCCCCAACCCCCGCTGCGTTTCTGCTCCACTGCACAAGCAAGGAAGGTGGCCGACTGGTCGGAAGGCTTGAAGCTCAGGTGTTTGCTTAAAATAACTAAACGAAAGCAATGCAAAAACTCCAAATAGAGGGTGATCGTATGAGCATCTTTAAAGTAGGCTTCAATATAACACAAAGGTATTGCTGGGAAGGCTGGGGGTACGAAATTCGAAAGCCCTACGGCCGGTCATTATATATCTCAGTGCGTGTGTGTGTGTGTGTGTGTGTGTGTGCGTGCGTGTGTGTGTGTGTGTGTGTGCGTGCGTGCGCGTGTGTGTGTCTGTGCGTGCGTGCGCGCGTGCGTGCGTGCGTGCGCGCATATCGAATGCTCTTGCGCCTCGTATCAAATATTTTAAAGGCACCATGTATTCCGGTGAAGCGCTGTGCATTGGGCCTTTTTAAAGTCAGCTTCACTACTATTACTAATGTTTTGCAGGGATGACATTTTCAGGAGCAATATAAGCATTTTATTAATAGCATTTTCAGGTGTAGCGAAGGCGTGATGCATCAAACGTTACAGACCAGTCTCTTAGTCACAGACCAATTCCCTTTGATTAAGAATGGCCTTGCGCGTTCTTTTAAGAATTGTTTAAAAATGGTCTCGCGCACTTTTAATTAAGAATGCGTGATATCTAAATAAAAATGCGTAACGCGAACTAAAAACTAGCGTAAGGACAATCCACGGGGTCAGTTCAAATTTAAACGAACACAGTGACAGTCTCAAAAAAAAAACAAAAAAAACTAAGCTTCACGCTGTTAGCAGTATTTGTACCCACTTTTCTTGTTTTAAAAATTGCAAATTTATTTTATTTCCATCGTCCGCTAAGCTATGAACGTGACGGAAGTCCAGGAGTGTATTATCGCTAGACAGTTTGGTAAATGAAAATATAAAATGCTCGTTATAATGTCCCGCTTTCTTGAGAAGTTTGCCGCCAGTTCCTTCGACAGGCGGCTGCGAGCTTTCCACGCACTGGAGAGACCAGCTGGCAATGAATTGTAAACGCCCGTAAATAACGAGTTTGGCATTGAAGCACACTTGAGGGCTTTCTCCTTTGCCTCGCGCTCTCTGCCAAGGGCCTACGCATCGGTGTGGTGAAACTCGAAGTCTTTACATAACTGCAAGAAAGAAAAAGCAGCTGAGTGCCACTCTTTCTCCGAATGAAACGTTGCTTTGCCGTAGTGTTCGTTCTAGGCCGGAACTGCGTAATCTTGCAGAGACCAAAAATAGACAAAGGCCTCGTTCTAGTACACAAATTCTCTATTAGCTGTATGCTTTTCCAATGCACGGTTCCCTTCCCCACGTGTAGTGGGGAAGTGGGGACCGAAGTATTCAGTGTCATCGGAATGCACATAGGCCGAAAAAGAAAAAGAACAACCGTAAATTCCTCCCAAACACCGAGAACGGTACACCGAATAGGCTGAAACAAAAAACTGGAGACAGTACCTGAAGTGTCGGGTGTAAATGTATACGCTACTTAGCTAAAACCTTCCTGTGGGCAAGTAGAAAGTGCATCTTGGCTATCACACAGGTGCAGGGTGTCCACAAAGAACTGGCAGCAAGAAGACGGGACGCACACGTTGAGTGCAACCAGATTATTCTGTTCCTGCTGAGATACTCAGCTTAACTTATACTTTAACTTCAACTTTCGCCCCCGTTGGAAGCGTGGGCCGAACCCGCGACCACGTGTGATGTCGCAGCGAGGCTTGACTACTGCGTGCAGTCACTTCCGCCGTTGCAGCAAACGCGCATGCTCCAAGTGCCGCTGGCAACTCCAGTAGCGAAGAGTGTGAAGTGACGGAGAGGCGTTCAGAACTACGCATTGGCACATGTCGTCGAGATAACTAGGCCACGCGCGTGTAGTCGCTATTTTTTAAATGTGCACAGCACGCGCGCCCGGCAAGCGGAATGGGAAGACAGAGATGGGGCCGTATCTCGGGTCCTCCGAGAGCGGCCCAAGACGACGGGGGAAGCCCATTGTATACACTTCCTGTCGTACGCGCACGCAGGGAAGCTGCGTGTCCTCCGCGAAGGTGGCTTTTTGTCTCCCCCGCTTGTTCCGTAGTCTTGTCCCTGTACGCACGTGCTCCTAGATTGTATACGTTCGCGCAACCACCGACCTTCGTAGAACGATTGCATAAAAATCCCGCCTCCGCGATCTCCCCGTGTCTTGAAAAGAAAAGTGTCGCGTATTAGTTACAGTAGGGCAGCAAGCCAGTCTTGGGCAGCAACCAGTTACCGGTAACTAGTAGCTTTTTACGGTAACTCGTAACTGTACCTAGTAGTTACTTTTAAGTTAGACGAACTTGTAACTGTGACGCTGTTACTTTTTTATGCAGTGACTGTGACAGAAAGTATTGTTACAGTCGCTTCCGTTTCTTATAAAAAAATTCCAACAGCACCACTCGTTAAAGGGGGCGTATAGTACAGCGTTCTACTAATTCAGACTTACTCCTTTACCGTATCTTCTCCACCTTTCATCTTTACACAACTACCCTCGCAGCTTAGGAGAGGATAGGTCGCTAAGAAGATTACCTTTCCTCCAGAAAACCGAGGTCGGACGGGATTTCTTAAACCTTTTCCTTCGTCTTGACTGGAGTGGAAACGAGAAAAAGAAAAGAAACTGGAAATTGGACCCCCGAAAAGAGGGAACCTCTCGGATGCCAACTTTGAGAAACAACTCATCCGAAGTTTAATGAGTTGTGCAAATAAATTACCGGACGCGAAGAGTCATCGACAAAACTTGCTGCAACTGAGTGAGGCGTACACAAGGATTGTTGGCGTTTGGCTTGAGTTAGCCCCCTTTTAGGTTTCGTTCGTCTAGACTCTAGGAACTTAACACGTGCAATTTTGTCTACCCGCATACCTTCGTACGCTTCTATTAAATAAACTGTCATTTGGTTACTGTTCTATTACTTGGTTTCATACAGTAACAGAATAGTAACGACGCTAATTTTCACAGAACTGTAACTGTTACAAGTTACTTTGGGAAACTCTTACTGTAACAGAGTCATTTTTTTGGCTCAGGTAACTGTAACACTTACTTTTTACTGGTAACGTGCCTATGACCGGCAGCAACAAATAAAGCTGGTCGACTCTTGCAGCCCTCTAAGCCATACGGCTGCGCTGGGAATATAGGCACGTTGAACCGCACAGAGGCCGCTGTGAGCGCAGCACTTTTCCTACTAAAGTTGTCTGCAGCGCACACTAGAGCATCGATAAAGGAGCGGCGATTTCTCGAGCAGTTATCACCCACTGCCTGCAGTATGCCGTCCCAACGATCTATGGGGTTGACACTGAGTCACGTTCCCTTGGCGCTCGTTGCCGTTGGTTGGCCTTGCGCCATAAAAAAAAAATCATCATCATGACACTGAGACAAGGTGTAAAGAAAGACGGCCGTGATGAATGCATCGCTTCCTCCCTGCTATTTGTGTTATTTACAATCTGACTGGTCGGCTACATAAGCAGTGACTGGCGTATTTTCGCCTGCGCCACTTAAAGGAGCCATGAAGACAAAATACAAGTTGGGTTTATTAGGAAGACTGCTGACTCCCGATAACAATGATACCAATCTCATCGCAATCTTCGAACAAATAACGGAGATATTAAAGAAAACGTGTGAAGCAGTCGCGACCCCCTAGCCTATTTCCCGCAACTTTTCTGTGACGTCACGGAACCTTGTTTGTGCGATTGGCGGCCGCCTAACTGACCTGTCGCGACGACACATGACTGGACGTCTGTAATGGGGCCTCTAGTTCCATTTCACCGCATCACTTGAATGCTAACGTGCAGTTAACGCACTGAAAATTATGTTTTATTGTAGGCCCGTATGACGTCATTCTTGTTCATAACACGTCACTGTGGCGCAAAATTTGAAAGTTTTTAAATACTTCTTGCTTTTTTTTCGTTAAAAAACATCTTTTGGAGCTGTAATGGAGCTGAGTGAGATACTGAATCCTAGTTCTTTCAAATTACATGAAGTTGTATTTTCTCTTCATGGCTCCTTTAAGCCCTTCCACGGCCGGGCTGGAGGAGCGGCGGGCGCGCAGCGCGCTCGCCGCTCCTCCAGTCCGGCCGTGGCCCTTCGTTCTTCTCGGCCTTGTTATCATGACGTTACCTTAGATTCCTTCTTCGTGTGCGCCCCCGTGCGTGACTCATGATAATCCCGGCTGTTGGTGTCTGTGACAGAGCACCGACACTACGTAATACGAATGCTACGAACCGAGCCCGTGATATGCGTGGCATATGCGTGGATATAGAAAACGGTGCTGCTGCTTGCGAGGAAAGCATCAGCGCAACGTGCCTATAGAGCGGTATGGGCAGAGCGAAATGCGGAATGGGGTATCATTCCTCATTCACACAAGAAGTGACTTTACGGTCCCGCTCCTCGGCTGGAACAGAGACACGCATCGAAATATTCGCCAAGAGTCCCAAGTGTTCCTTCGAGTCTTCAAAAGAAACGCTACCTCCCGCCCGTCCCACCTTGTCGTTCCAAGCGTCCATCTTTATCGTAGCCCGCAACGTCCTCAACGTTACAAGCGAGGGAGCATCTGGAATGTTTCTCCAGCAAGGACGTTGCCTGTGTACTTCTTGAACGCGTGTTCAGTAATACCCTACAGCGAGGG
Source organism: Haemaphysalis longicornis (assembly GCF_048455015.1). Lineage (NCBI taxonomy): Eukaryota > Metazoa > Arthropoda > Arachnida > Ixodida > Ixodidae > Haemaphysalis > Haemaphysalis longicornis. The sequence goes on along the minus strand of NW_027526335.1, from coordinate 78,875,991 downwards.
TCCGTGTCTAGCTGGTGCCGAGGTCGTTCACAATGATCAAGTTGCGTCGGACCTAAGCTATGTAGTAGCACGAGTCATCCAAGCGGTGAGATGTGTGGCTGCGCACAATGCTGGAGACGTCAACACTGGCGACCTCGACCCGTCGGAGACGTGACGGGGTACCTGGCGAGGCTATGCTTATAAACGGCAGCCCCATTTCTCTCTAACGACGTGCTGTCCTCCTCTCTCCTTGATGCTGACGGGATGGCTTCGAGTCATCACTGATGAGGAAAGTTACTCCTCTCTGTGTGACACGCCCGCGTCACAATTTCGGCGCGCTGCCGTGTCCTCGGGGCGCGCGTCAGCGATGACTGCTTGCTTGTGCTTTGCTGCTGGAAAAAGCTCCTAACAGGTGTGCTGCTCAAAGCCATTTGATAATGCAAATAATATAACACAGCAACTGAACTTTGTCTAATCCATTTCCGGTGGTTATTTCGTTTTCTTCCCACACAAACATACACATACGTACAGCGCATATACGCTTGTATATACGCTTTTTTTCTTTATTTCTTACATAAATTAAAAAATGTCAACTGCACTAACCATAGTAAACAAAAAGCAAACCATTCCCCTATGCCTCCTTTGGCGCTGTATATATATATATATATATATATATATATATATATATATATATATATATATATATATATATATATATATATATATATATATATATATATATATATATATATATATATATATATATATATATATATATATAAATTTTTATAAGTGAGCCATGTTGGTGGCGTACACCGAAATGCCTTGCGACAAAGCTAAGTTATCACGTACTCTAATGATGATGATGATGCCTTTGACGTATTTGGCACGTGCCCAGTCGGGGGTATCGGCCTGGGATAAATTGGTGACTGTGCCGCTGTTAGAGCTTATAGATTGAATTACAGGTTGAGACCCTTCCGGAGATTCCCCTTCTTGTGCGCCGTTCGCAGCTGTCGCGGACACGCGCGCACAGGTGTCGCGCTATATCACGCCGCACTGGAACCAATCAACGTCGTCGCTCGCATCACGCCACATTGCAGGAGCAGTCGCTCGTTCGCTCTGGTTGGGCAGTGCACCTTCAAGCGCGGCATGGGTAGGCCGCGCATGGTTCACTCCGCGGAAGAGCGGGCAGCCATTGAAGAACGCAAACGTTAACCAATAATCGCAGAATGATCTGCAATAACGTATACCAAGGTGAAGGTCAGCGAAATGAAAGGGTTTCATTTTTGTCGATCGATGCTCTTGCGTTTTCATTTCGGTCTTTGCGCTTTTATTATGGCATAAGTAAGTGTCTTTGTTTTCGTTTCGCAACCATTACGTTTTGATTTTGCTCGTTTTCGTTTTCACTGAGGTCAAGCTGTGCGTGCACCCCTGTTTCCAGGGGGAAGGGGTAATAATTTTTATATATTACAGTACACTAAGGCTGGGCATCGGTTAAAAATTTTAACCAGATTTATCGGCAGGCTTTAATTGGGTAATTGATCGATTCATCGGTTGCAACGTTTAAAAATGAATATGCTCCTCGCCCTGTTGACCAATTTCAGATGAGGTAATAAGCAGAGCTGATGCGGTCGAAACGCGCATCCCTTCGTTCGAATTCGCGCTATTTGTAGAATCAGGATCATCAGCCCTCACCACGATTAGAGACAGCGATGATTAATAGTAGTTTACTTACCCTAAAGTTACTTTATACAACGGTAAAACGCTGTGCGTGACCGCTGGCCGGTTTTTGTACGGTGTATATTTACAGTGGTTTTAATCGGTATCATCTCTCAGCATACTTGCACCGTTTTCTGTTGTGTCGTAAAGCAGGCTATTTGAACACAGATATATTGTTACGTGGTGACTGGACGAATGACAGGTAGAATGGTTGAATGCGAAGTAGTAGAATTACGCTCCACGTGCACAGCTTCGTCTTTGTCTCCTCATCATGACAAGAGCTGCGGATGCTTCAGCAGGGAGAATGACCTCGATCCTCGACACGCTTGCCCACAACTTCAACATGGCCTCTGGTTTCAGTTTGCTCAAACGATGTCAACCAATTAGGCAGTTGAAAAATTGCAGAAATTAAGAGAATTGTCTACTAATGCGTAGCATTCTTACCCCGCTTGTCTGAGTGTGAGTTCTGTACAGCCATTTTTTTTTTGTTTTTTTCTAAATCCTGTCAGACCAATTATCTCCATTGACGCTACTATAACGATTACAGGTGGAACTTCCGCGAAATCTGCATTATTGTAAGAAATGCAAAACGTTACTCGGGTCCTGCATGTGGGTGTAACTCGGCCAAGAACGCTGCGCATTAAAAAAATTTACCGCGACTAAAACGTTAATCGATTAATCGGAAGGTAAATCGATTAACCGCCCACCCCTGCAGTACACCCTCGTTTTAACGAAGTTTTCAGGAATAGGAAACTTGCTTTGTTATAAGCGATAATTTGTTAAAAGAGGATATAATTTGTTCCCAATGCACTGCAGTGGAAACCATGAAGCGCTTCGAATAAAATGATTTCGGTATGATTAGGGTTCTCTGTATGTGTATGTGTGTGTGTGCGTGTATGTATGTGTATCCCACCCGCCGAGCGTTTTTCTCCGCTTTCCTTCTATCTTTGAAGAAACTGTTTCAAGGAATATGATATGACCTACCACATTTCCCCCTTTGCTTTCCTTGGATTTCTTGACTGCCTACCCTTAATTATATATCCGTGTGTCGCTGATAACTCATATATTTGAAGAGAGTGAGGGGCTCGTTGTGTCGTCAGCAGCCGAGAGTTACGCGAATGCACATGAACTCAACAAACGCGTTTTACGTTAATGAGACAATTGTGGGATTTTTTTCTAGCGTGAGCTGCACTGGCCGAGGTTGAGCAGTTTTGGGCGGCTCCTGGAGAGCCGTGCTGCGCATGCGCGAGGAGCAGTGACGTCACAACGCGCACAGAACGTTGCTCGCTTCCCGGCGTCTCTCACACACCCCCCGCGCCCAGCGCCTTCGCCGACCTCCGTTTCCTGCGTGGCGGCCCGGTCCACTTGATGATCATGCGAGGGGTGGCCGGGTGTGGAACCGATGGCTTGTGCGTCGCAGCAACACCGGCGTGCGCCCGTAGAACCAGCTTAGCTCTGGGACGATTGGTGACGCTGCGCTGGAGCCGCTTGCTAAATATACATGTGTCACATAATGCGTATACCGTGTGTTTGTCATTGAAGCAGCAGTAAGCATGATAATCAAGCTAATCCTAGACAACCAGGAAAGCTAAGAATAACCAGCTGAACCTTAGCTCACGCTACGTATATCCTGGCATAGCCAAGCTAAGCGACTTCTGATGTTTTATTCATTTGTTAATTATGTCAACGCACGTTTCAAGACAGGCACTGCCATCATACAAGCGCCCTGTGCACGTGCCTTACACCCAGAGCAGGCGTCGGCAGCGCGTGTTGATGGTTGTCTCCCTGTTCTTTGGATACGCAGGTGCCCCAGCCGGAGCAACCGTGGCCCCTCGCTGCGAGCAGTTCGAGGTAGAGGTGCCTCCCGAGGAGAGACGTCGTCAGAGACCATGCTCCAGGGGCCCATCCGGCGGAAGCAGCAGCAGAATGTGTGGCCGGCGCCTGTGTGAGCAGCTATAGTTTGATTCATGCGCTTTCCTCTATATGGTGCAGGCATCTCAAAGGCTGCATTTGTCCGCACACATCGTTTCAGGTAGCCTTAGACACCAGCGCACACATAAGCTCCTTTAGGGGCCCAAGCACCCTTATGCTTTCTTCCTACTCCCGCTGCGGCACTCTTGACAATAGCGTCCTGAACTAGGTTACGCATAAAGTACATTTCCAGCCTTTCTACTAACCGTAGCCGAAATATCACCTGTTGCTGCGCCCATAGAAGGCGGAGTTTCTATCCGCTGTTGCTCCTTACACCGGCGGGAACGACCTCTGCGCAGGTGTGTGGGTGTGCGCCGTCGTATCTCTGCTGCTCCTGGTCTTGGGCGTGGCCGTCCTCCTTGGTTTTGACCACCTGTTTAGGTTTATTCTCAACAAGGTGAGGCCACTACTCTCTTCATGAGTGCGGGCGGCTGCCTGCTGCGTGTTTGCATACGATATACGTACTCGGCGTCCAGTGAATTATCCAGTATTTCGATTTTGGGGTGTGTCGAAATCCTCCTGGAGGGGGTGTTGGGGGGATGTTGGGGGGTGGGGGGGGTATAAATTTTTTGGCGGGTTGTTTGTGGTTGTGGCATCTATCTGGGGGGGGGGGGAGGTGTCGAAATCCTCCTGGGGGGGGGGGGGGGTGCGCCCTGTCTTCGTCAATTACAGTGAACCCTCGTAAGAAGAATGAAATCGCCTTATTCCAATTCTCGATTTGTTCGTTGTTTTCCGCTATCCCAAGTTCAGTGCAGGGAGGAAGCCATGGGCCATGGGCGTCGTTGGATTTAGTCTTGCAAAGGGCAAACCCATCGCGCCGCGCAAAGAGGGTGGGAAAGAGGAAGTGGCGTTATGATGACGAATAAAATAAAAATAAAATAGAAATATGAAAAAATTAAATTCAACGGCATCCAAGAGCCAGCACGACAATGAAGAAAATTCTCTTTTTTTTTTAGGGTGGCACGTTTCAAAATATTTGTTAAAGCTCATACATCAGAAAAGCTGGGAAATTCCTCCGTTACACAACGGCAACACAACAGATAGTTATAGAAGAGCGAAGAACTGGTCCCGGTACAGTGCCCGGTGCACTGCGCGTGCGCAGAAGGAGCGAATCCGGCTGTGCGCATGCACAGGTGCACCGACCGTGTTCCGGGTGCCGTACAGGGACCGGTTCTCCGCTCCGTAATAACTCTATATTTAAAAAACAGAACGATATATTGGTTTTTGGAACACTTGTCTTACGCTGACAAAATAACCATATAAATGATAGTGCCAGGCTAGGTTGCGAAAAATTCGCGCACGCATGCGCAGTCGGGTACCGGTACCCGGCACCCCTAGCGTAGCGTACGCTAAAGCTCCCTAGTATCTCATGTCAGTGGCCGTACGGCAAAGTCATCGGCGTCAAGTAGAGAGATGAGGAAACCGCTGTCATCGCGAGCGCGACCTTGTCACGTCCGCGGTGTGCGCCAAAGGAATGAGCGAGGTGTTCCCCTGGACGTGCTGTGTGCAGGAGGTTTCCCTGGCGGAGAACTCTCGCGCCTTCCCCATGTGGAGGGATGTGAGCCCAGAAATCATGGTCCGCTTCTACTTCTTCAACGTCACCAACCCCAACGGCGTGCTCCTGGGCGAAAAGCCCTCCGTCAAGGAACTCGGACCGTACACGTACAGGTATGCCTCCTCCGCTGTTCTTCCCTATACTCCCTTTTGGATCAGTGCGCGGGAGTAAACACCGTGCGGGAGTAAAGCCTTCCACCTGAACCTTCTACATGATAGTAGCAGGGCGCAGACAGGCGCGAAAACCGTCACCCGCTCGGATGTTGTAACCTTTTTTATTTTTGAAAAACACGAAGTCACCCTGTCAGTTGAAATTATTTTTATACTTTAATGAGTGCGTGCGCGCGTACAGTCGCCTCGGCTATCGCTACGCGCCGTTACACCTTGTTCCCTTCGCCCCAAATGAACGCTTATATACGTTCTCGCTTATTTCCATGCGTCAGCTAGCCAAGCTTGATCGCTGGCTCACTCATTTTCTAGCTCTTGCGTTTTTAACTATACGTGACATTTGTTTTTATGCGGCCGATGATGATTACTCACAGCGTTTTGCAAGCGCTGGGTGCTGGACATTCGCGTCGCCACGCTTATTGCCTCTGTGCCAAATCCCCGACCGTTCTTTTATTTTTTTTTCGCCTATGTAGCAATGAGTTGGATCTTATTGGCGGGTGTTGCATATATCTTTATGTCAAAGCGGGTCACGGCTGTGCACGTCTCCCGACTGAATGTACCATACGTCCTGTTGTGTTTAAGCCATTTGCACGAGGTGGTGAAGTTTCCATGCTCCGCGGTGAATTGTTACAAGATACCGAGTGCGCTTCCAACTATAGTTCATACCACAAGCTGCATGCAGCACTGCGGTAGCTACATTGTTGTCAGTAGCCTCCGCGAAGGAAAGCGAAAATAGGCGCCGGGGCCTTGCGATTCCACCTACCGAGAGGGGAGACTGGAAGGTCCTTTCAAAAATTCCTTCATGGTTAATTAGGCGCCCCTGAGTGGGCGCTCTATTGCCTTCAATGTAGCCTCCACAGTACTGCATGCAGCTTGTGGTAGGAAGTTAGGAACTATAGTGTAAGCGCAACTTTCATATCTCTCGTGCCTTTAACGGGGCTAGAGTGCGCGCCTTGACGATCCTGTCTCTACCTTTCCGCCTGCCCTCTCTTTTATTCCTGGAAACCCACTACCCCGGTGCAGGGTAGCAAACCGGGCTCTACACATGGTTAACATCCCGTCCATCCTCATGTTAATAGTAATAGCGGAAGCAATACGAGGCAGAAAGACGAGGGCACAAACACAGCGCTGACTACCTGCTTTTTATTGCTTCTGCCAGTGGTCTGTATAAACGCATAGGTAAAAAAAAAAAAAAAGCAAAAAAGAAGGGAACACTGAATTTGCACGTGAACACCTGGGAGGGCGTGAGCGTCGCATGATAATGACTTTACATTTTCTTTACGCTCTGTAAGTAGATTAACGCGTAAAGAAAATGTTGTCATTATCATGCGATGCTACCGTCCTCTCAAGTGTTCACGTGCGAATTTAGTGTTCCCTTCTTTTTGCTTTTTTTTTTTGCCTATGCGTTTACCCAAACCACTGGAACTAAAGATCAGCTGTTAGTCAGCGCTGTACTTGTGCCCGCTTCTTCCTGTCTCGTGTTGTTTGCGCTGTTACAGCTGTATTCGGGTGGTCACTCTCAAACTCTAGCTCGGAGTACACCGATGCGGACGCTTCCCCCAATCCGAGCAAGAGTCACTGCTCCCTACCGAACGTGAGACCCATGAAGGAAAGAAAAGGTATGGTGAAACTGATCAGCAGGGGCTTTAATCACCACGCGACCGTGGCGCCGAGGCGCGACCAGCACGGCTACTGCAAACGGTCAGGCCGGGCGAGGTGCTTCAACAAATGTTTCAACAAGCTGCTGTCCTCCTCGGCATCGATTTCGGGCTGCAGAAGCAGCGGAGACTATTCCCCTACACTCAGTAGGCGTCTCCGTTTCACCATGATGCGGAGATGCCTTCAGTAATAGCAAAAACGTCGAAATACTCTCACAACAAACCGCTGGCTAGGCCTCAGCAAACGCCATTGACTAGGCAGGCGAGTTTGGGCGAGTCGCGGCGGCCGGGGTTACGTGACCCCCAAGTGGGAACTCCCAAGTGGGAACTTGGGTGTACAGCAGTCGGAGGCGCTCGGAGTGGAGGAGGACCCTCTCAGACGACCAACCCAACATACATCGAGCGCTCGATTTCGACCACCCAAACGCGGAGTCGCTTTCCGGAGTGCTCCAGAGCGCTCTAAAACGACCACCCGAATACAGCATATGTACCAACTCGCCTAATCGTAAAGGAGTACTGACACGAAATTTCAAAGCTGAGATAACTATGTAAAACGCTTCCTTTTTATCAGGAGATATCTCCCAGCAAGTTTCAACAGCAACCGTTCAGCGAAACATATTTAAAATCCATTTTAATCTTCACCCGCACGAGAAAGCCCAGAGCGGGCCGACATGAGATCATGTGCTACTTGCCCCAAACTGCCGACGTCGGGGCTCCCGTGACGAAGCCGACGCGCTGGCTGTGGTTGGCGCGCGCTGCTCGGGCGTGTGTACACGTCATGGTTTTGGAACTGACATCATGCTGCCCGGGCCTGTGGGGACGGCGAAGACCTCGGCTGGTCTGGGCGCGCGCGTGCGCTCGCTCGCGCGCGCTTCCAGAGAGGCAGCCATGCGGCAAGAATGGTGACGTCATGTGATACATCCTGTCATGGCGGCCGCTCGGCGTTTTTTAGTCGAAACCGAAACTGGCACGAATAAACGACGCCGTAAATTAATGTTTACGCTGCACTCGACCGTCTAATCTGTCATTCTATGATTAGTGGGCTGGTAGGCCTTTCCGCCTGTTTCTCTCCCCCTCGTCCTCCTCCATATCTTCGAGAAAGTGTCGCATTTATTAACAGGTATTGCACCATTTAGACCACCGTTGCCTTAGTTAAATTATACCTAATTTTTAAAGGGTGTTTGCTCACGTGCAGTACTCATGACATTGTAGAATTTCGAACCATGAGCGCTTTGTTTATGAAAGCATTTGTGTGACCTTTCTTGTTGGCGGAAATGTAAAAATAAAAAAAAGCTTTAAATCCCATTTCCATCTGCTATAATACTGTTTTGCTTCGCTGCATGTGCTTAGGGTGATCCAGTGGCGTTGTCGAACATAAACGTATAGCAAAGTGTGTACCCTCTGTGCAGAGCTGAGTGGATCAAGCATAACATAACATTCCATGACAATGGCACACTGTCCTACAAGGAGACCAAGCGCTTCTACTTCGACAGAAGTCGCTCCGTGGGGCCAGAGACAGACGAGATCATGACGGTTAACGTTCCTTTCGTGGTAAGTGTGGATTGATGTACTTTGATGAGGACAATTGTTCCGTGGAGAGGGTTTATTTTTTAAGCTGCGGTCAACTTCTCCGCGGACCTGTTTCATTAAAAACAGCTGACCGCGGACTCTGCCCATCACAAGCTTTCGCCACTGGGCAGCAACTAATATCTGGTTGTCCCCTAATCTAAAAAAAAACTGTGTTTGATTCTTCTGTCATAGGAATCGGTAAAACACGAAAGTGAAATGTGCAGCGAAATCGGCAGCTGAGCATGATTTGCGGGTCGGCGGCTGTCTTGTGGATGCGCTTGGCTAGCGACGTCCTGCTGGCGGGTCGCTCCGGCAAAGGTGTACTGGCGTAATTTCCGTGACGGATATACCGTCAATGAAATCTTGGTGTACCCCGGCATAAAACACTGTCGTGTTAAAATATAAAACCCGAAAACAGACAACCCTAAGCATAATGTGCTCTTTAGTAGTACAGGTTGCTTCGCCGCAAGAAGACCCTGTGTGCAAGGGTCCATCCTTTACAGGCCGCTTGCTTCGTTCTACTGGCGTCATTTCCGTGACGGATATGACGTTAGTGAAATCTGTGTATCCAGGAATAAAACCCTTTCGTGTTAAAAAGAATTTGAATAAGACATGCATTTTTTGTTTGATTTGGGCGGTGGATCGTGCACAGTTTTCAGCACGAATTCCCAACGCGCTTCCGACGTTCCTCGCAGACAACGGCACATCTCCTGAAAGAGCAGAACTTCATCGTGCGTGGCATCGCTTCGCTCTCGCTGTCTGGTCTGGGACAGCGGATCTTCATCTCCCGCTCCGTGGGGCAGCTCACCTTTGGCGGCTACCCCGACATCCTGGTGCTTCTGGGCTCCGTCATTGACTCAGGCCGACCGCGGCCAGGCCAGCCGGGCTTCAACATTGGCGACGTCTTCAACCGCGGATACCGCACCATTATCGACATGCTCGGCTCCCTCGTCGACCCCGACCGCCAGGGCACCAACGGAAAGTTCGGATACATGATCAATGTGAGCGCACTTTGAGTCTCATATACGGCGTTGCGGGTGGCCCTTATTTGCTTAAAATTGAACAAGTTATTGATGAAAAAATGAAGCGGTGGACATTTAAAATATGGTGTATACTGCCTGGATGACACTCCTACATATCTGTATTTTCGGGAATGCGCAATATTCCTCTCCTTTCTTTTTTTTCTTCAACTGACTAAATTAAGCTTTGCATCAATGGCAGGGGCTTCTCGAATAACTTCCACGCGCAAAGTTATCAGCATGAACAGTAACGCCTTAAGTTCTGCTGTGAAGAGCCTTGCTTTGGTACAAGCGAAGTGCGGACGTTTCGCCAGGGACCCTGACATGTTTATGACGTACATCCCAAACCAGATAAAATGTTCGTAACTGAGCCCGGCAATAGGTCAAGCGCTTCACACATTTAATTATGCCTGTTACATGGGTTATCTGTTTTTCGCTTTCTTTATTAGTAGTTCATTACTGATAATCTTTTCACCGCATAGACACCCTTTTAGCGTGCCGTTTATTATTCTCTTTTCCGCATCCTTTGTGGTTTTGTAAGTGCCCGATTGGTCCGAAAAAAAAAACAAAATAAGAAAGAAGGAAAAGCTTGCTGTTGCACCTCACAGCTTCGGCGCATGAAACCAGATATTTAGAATATTTATTTCCAAACAACTATGCACTCTTAACCGACGTTTCTGCTGGACCTTTGCTGATTCTATAATTACTCTAGTATTCTGCTGCAGGCACCTGGGGGCGGTTAATTTAAATTTATTTCAGAGTGAGATGCACAAGCTTTATTTACTTGCACTTTTTCGTGCTAAAAACTTTTTCTGCCCCTGGAAGGAAACAGCACCCGTACGAGAGGGCTCAGCGCAATTCCTTTCTTGTGGCTGCTTAGTAAAATGCTTCTGCTCTTCTTTTAACGCCTGGCAAAGGACATTTCGGGTACATGGTTCACGTGGGTCCCCTGCACATACGCTTCTCCGGTCCACACACATTCCTGTCCGCTGTTTATTATTTTTTTTTTTCGGGCTTCGATGCATGCGTGATACACGGTGGGCACAGCTCTTTAATAAACCCTATTACCGATTTGCCTCGCAGAAAAACAACACCGTCGACGGGGAGTACACAATCTTCACTGGTGAAGATGACATATCCAGAGTCAACAAAGTGTATGAGTACAACAAACACAGGTAATTTTCTTTTCGGTTTCTGTCTTTTACTGATCTATTTTATGGGCATAGTGTGGCCTGCCTGATAGGTGTGCACACCTGCCAGAATTCTGGGCTAGTAATTTTATTTGGTTCATGGTGCAGGAAACTCCAGGTTTGGGCTGGAGAGGAATGCAACACGCTGAAAGGAACACGTATGTATTTATTATCATTATAATGAAATATTAATACATTATTAGTATAGTTATTATTACTATTGTTTATTAGATGCTACGACCTATCCTTTCTTTGACACCTTCAAAGTCACCGAAAGACTTTTCTGACTTGGCTGGGGCTATTGTGGATCATGAAACGGCCTAAAAAAATTTGTTCAGAAAAAAAGCGAGTGCTTTTTTCACCACCCAATTTTATGTAAAAACATGTAAAATACCGTTTGAGTCCAAATATATGTTGCCAGCTGTTTACACCAAAACCTCAAGCAAACGTTCTCGGCCGTCCCTGATTTTATGTTCAAAGAAAAAAGTTGGTCTGGCAAAAAAGGAAGGACAATTGCGAGTTCGAATGTGAATTTAAAATTTTTAAACTGAGCTGAAGAAAATGAGAAAAGTGGGAAAGATATGGAAGGCTATTCGTATGCCCTTGTATCCCGTTAACAACATAACCAAGCTACAAGTTAAAATTCTGGGAGCAGCTAATAAATGTGACCACATTGATATTGTTAGCTATTTATATTATAAAAATTACACAAAAGTAATCAACAACAAACTCTGCTCATTACGTCATTACGACATTTTGTCCATTTTACGCGTCCCAACTCCGAGTAACATGGTGGTCGGTCTGGTTCGCAATGTACAACATTGTAAACTGCGAAGCTTCTGAAATTTTTCGCAAATTCGGTTCCAGCTTCTCAGAAAAAGAGAGAAATTAAGCGTACGGTGCATCGACGATAACGTAAGATCTAAAGCTGATTTTATCTGGCACAAAATTTTTCCATCCAGGAATGCATTGTGAAAAAGAAAGCAAAGAAAAAAAAGTGTGTCATACTATTTTTTTAGCCCGTGCACTGATGTACCGTGTTTTATGTTTCTTCAGTGGGGCACCTCCGGCCGCCTCTGTCAAAGAGCGACGAGCAAGTCGTGTTTATCCCGGACATTTGCAGGTACCAGATTTAGACTTTTTTTAAAAAGGCCACCTAAACGCAACATTTTGTCCTGCCTGTCTATCTGTCTGTCACTCCATTTAGCTGCAGGACCAAAAGTTATAATTCTTGACAGGCAAGACTGTTGCAAACTGCTTAAACACACATGGCCATACTATTGAGCGCAAAGTCGTTAGAAAATGCCTGGAGAGGCGAGATAAAAGCACTGACTGTGACAAAAGAACAGAGCTTCGTGCAGGACAAGAAATGAAAGACGAAGAAGATGCGCGTTGTACCAACAGATGGCGCGCAAGCACTGCGAAAGCAAGAAAATCGAATGTCATTGAACAAACTTTCATTGACTTTATCGGAGGAGGAGAAGGCCGTGAGCGGAGATGGGGTTAGGTGGAAGGGTTGGCAGAGAAGACTGCAGTCTTTCGACAGTGGAACAAGCAGAAACGCGGCCAGTTTACTTTTCTCAAGGTCTCCCGCGCACTAGGCTTAGCAGCACTGACGTTCACGCGCTGAGCTGCGAAGGACCGCGTCTCTACCTGCAGGTCCATTCCGATGGAGAGTGCCGGATACGAATCGTTCAGAGGCCTAAAGGTGAAGCGCTTCGCGGCGGGGGCCTCTGCATTCGACGCCGGGCAAGAATTTCGTGAGAATAGCTGCTTCGCCGGCAGCCGACCACTGCCACAGGGAGGATCCGACCTGGGGCCTTGCAAGCAAGGTGAGTCCTTTTGTTGCTCTGGCTTTGAACAGGTGCCAAGCTCTGGGGTTAGAAGACGTACCGCAGTTGAGCCAGGATCCTGATTTAGGGTGTAAAGGGTCGAACACATGAGCCGAGAGGGACGCGTATCCGCACGTGTATTCGCACTATGGAAACCGGTTCGCCGGCATCCAGGATAAAGCATGAAGGCTACAGGACTGGTTTCGGAGAGGGAAAATCGCGCGCGGGAACGCGTCGCCCGCCGGACAAGCGATTTTTGGGCAGTGCATGTCGTCTAGCCCATATGAACGCCATCGTTTTATACACTGGGGTAACTGCAAGGAATTTCTAAATAAACAGGAGGAAATCATTTTAATTTTGCGCTAAATTTTCCTAATTCCGAAAGTTGTCTCAACGCGACACTACCGTACGTGTACAAACAACTCTGTCAGTTTCAACGTGTTAAATATTCAAATGCCGCATGAAGGAATAAGAAAAGTTGCACGTTATTGTTCTTTTGGCCGGAGACAAGTTTTCAATTACCTCTTTTCATCTCACGTGCCGTTAAACGTATGTTTCCGCACGGCTCATTGTCGTGGTTCGCAGCATTCCTTTTGGCGGGGCATGTATGGCTCATAGAAAAAAAATTCCGATTACAAAAGTTTTAGGGCGCTATCAGCAAAACCATTTCGGGTTAGGTGCTTTAAGTGATGCCATTTTATTTGGGATATAGAAAATGTACTCGACAAAAATCGGTTGTCTGCCCATTTAACTGAGCCAATAAGGTAATAATCACTCTCAGTCTATCAAATTTACGAGATTTTTAATGCCCCGGAGCTCGCAGGTGACAGTGCGGAGGTGGGGGGAGGGGGGGGGGGGGAGGATAGACTATAAGTGCAGAAAATGGTGCGAGCAAAGATCAAGCCGAAAAGCGAACAATGAATGGCAAAAATACGGAAGAAGCGCAAAAGCGCACCCAAGAAGTTTTAGAACCATGTAAAATTACTAAGCTCAAAAAGCGATATCAATAAAAAATTCTTGATTGATAAGGAGAGGAAATATTTAGAAGGGGAGCACGCGTTGGCGCATATTCATCGATTAATTAGAGAGAAGTTTAGGAAGATATCGTAGGGAAGCCCGCACCGATAATATCAGCGCCACAGAAGACCGCGGAAAGGAAAGTAAGTTTGAGCAACCTTTATTGGAAAAAAGCAGATCAAAAAGTTTCCCCTCAAACAGCAGTGGGCCCGGATGGAATACCAATGCAGCTGATAAACCTGCTTGGACCTTAAATAAGGCATCGTTTATGAGGACAATAGATAAGCTGGTATAAAGCAAACAAATACCGGGGTATCGGCTAGAAAGTAGGATGGATTTAATGTAGAAAGGCAGAGGCAACAAAGCCAGTATTGAATCATACAGACCACTCACAGTAACGCCTCAAACTTTCCGGTTTATCAACCCCTCTCCACCATGTTGTTCCGCAACCGAAGTTGACCAATGAACGCTACATCAGCACCTCGCTTTTCCTTCTTGTTTTCTGGCTTCTTCACATTCGTGTGTTAACCTCCTCACTGTCCTGTCAGCCCATGCAAGTCCTGCTTCTCCCTACCTGCTGACATCCTCTCCAGCCATCACTTTTGGAAAATATTTGCTCAAATTCGCGTGGCCACAAAACCTTGGACTGCTAGACAAAGAACAGTTTGCGTTACAATTGTTAATTATGTTTTCTTTGTTTTCGTACTTTGTTTGCAGGTGCCCCTCTTGTGCTCTCATTCCCTCACTTCCTGTTCGCTGACCCTTCCTACCAAGCAGACGTTGATGGCATGAATCCTGATGCTGACAAACATCAGTTTTTCTTCAACAGTGAGCCTGTAAGTTGCCATTTTTTCTGAGGACGTTAAACAACTGCGACGAGCCCAGGTGTTTGCGGGCCTGCCTGTAAGTGCTGCGAAACCGTAAAGAGAGGGGGAAGGTGGATAAAACTGTCTTACTCCCCCTAGAAGTTGAAATGCCTTGATTTCGCTGCGGTGCTTGGGCTCAAGACAAGAAAATTGCATTATGAAATCATTATTTTTGGTGCGTACCTCTCTAAATAAAACAACACCTTTAGGATAATTTGGTTTCACAAGTCCCATTAGAAAAAAGAATACTTATGATAGCTTTACTGGAATATGGGGTATGTATATTATCTGCGTATGTAGTATATGGTCTCCATTGCATTTCTGTGCCTGTGTTACCTTTATTGAAGTTACCTTTGTTGAAAACAAGGTGCTGACAGACATTGAACTGACTGTATACAAATTGCTTCTGGCGCCATTAAAATACTTATCTGTTGAAAAGTATGGATCATACCTGAAATGCAGTTATGTACAAAATGTTATGCGGTGTAATTGAAATGCATAGCCATTTTTCGTTTTGCCTTCTAACTTTTCATTGTGATTCCCTCTCTTGTCACCAAACTTTGAAAACAAGGTGGCAAGTAATGTGTTTTTGTTTTATAGGATGCCGCTTTAGTAATCCACTGCGCACTGGGCACGCAGTTTGATGCACCTTAATTTTGTGAAAACATTTATTGCAGACACTCGGGGTGACTGTGAAAGTCCGAGGCCGGATACAAATCAGCGTGATTTTGGAGCGAGTCTTCGGCCTTGGGTATGTCGTCAACCTTGTTCTGGTTAGTCTTATCAACAGTAGAGAACAGTTGGCCTCAAATATCACACAACACCCGGCCACGGCGCCGTTTTTCTGATAGAGGCGAAAAAACAAAAACGCGCCGGTGTTCGATATTTCGGCGCACGTTAGAGATCCCCAGGTGGTCAAAATTAATCCGGAACCCTCCACTACGGCGCGCCTCATTGTCCTTGTACGTCAGCGCGTTAAAGCCTACAATCAATCAATCAATCAATCAATCAATCAATCAATCAATCAATCAATCAATCAATCAATCAATCAATCAATCACGCATGTCACAACAGTGTAACTGGGAGCTTATAAATCTGTAGATTCAAGTCATATTGCCAGCCCTATAAAATAACGACCCTTGACAGAGAAAGCGAGCTGCCTATCAGCACTTTTTGCCTTGTGGCACCAGTAAGATTTTAAGCTGTTGATGCGGGCTAGCTGGTACATTGCAGGGCTGATTTGAGCGTTGGGTAACTAGGTAAGCTATAGCAAAGATCACAGACTCCTCTTATACCCCTGTCACACGGGCACTTTCAATCGCGATTGAAGTGAATCGCGATCGAGTTTTCGAGCGCGCTCGACGCAGTGCCGCTGCTACACTGCCAGGGTTGCCACTGAGTTTTAGGTCAATATCGCCAGACGGCCAGCAAAAAGTCGCCGAAAGTCGCCATTTTTGCTTTAGAATTCGCCAACAGTGTCGCCACACTAGATGTCTACGGCAACGACTAAAAATAAAAGCTCCCAATTTTGTATAACCCCATAAAAATCAGCAACGTTCAAAACACTTATATTGTATTGATGTTTTTCAATGCCAGTCGTATGGTACGCTTCATAATGCCTGGTTCTTCGACTAGCCGTTAGCCGGCGCCGCAGGAAAAGCCCACTATGGAGTAAGCAGCGGCTGTTGTATTGGTGGAAAAAAAGCAAAGAAGTCGATAAAGTGTCATCCCAAGCAGGGGTAGCGGCAGGGCAGAATTAAAAAGAAATCTGAGTTGAGGGTTAACTAAATTTAAGTTACTAAGATAGGCTAGATGGCGCATGCCGTTACGCCGATTCAAAGGGGAGGCCTTTGATCATCATCATCATCATCACTTTGGCGGGAAAAGCTCACTTTGGCGGGGGTTTGCACGCAGGCGGCCGCGGCCGTGGTGCAGCAATCCTCCCTGTTCTGCGAGACTGTGACTGTGGCACAACCAGCACAACCACAGCTTGGGGAGCGCGCTGCTCTTCGAGGCTCGAGCGGGAGCTCTCCGTACTCTTGTGCGCTCCGTACTCGCCACTCTCGGAGCGCGCGGTGGCCCCGCGCCGTTTCACACCGGCTACGTCACCGCTGAAGGCCTGGGTCGCACTAGAGAGGCTTTCTTGTCGCACAGGCCACCCGTTTTCGGGAGCAACGCGGCAGTAGACCATGTACGGTGTCGTAGCCTACGCGGGGGCAGCGGAGGCTCGGTAAGCGCCACTCGCCAACACCAGCGGGCTGGGCGCACGAAATCTCCGGACAATCCGGCCGCCGAGCCACCGAACGACCAGCGAGAATTTTCTCGCCCCGCCGCGGACCCCTCGCCGCGCACGCAGTCGTTCCTAACGGAGATGCTCCCCTAGATGCAACCTCGTTGTTGCAGCAAGCCAGTAGCTTGATCGAGTCCCTTTCAGGCGGAGGCACCGAAGCTGTCAAGGCTACTGGTGAGGCTGGAAATACCAGTTTACCGCGGTTACGAGGATACCATCAGCGTGACCAACTTCGCTGAGGCTCTCACGCACTACCAGACAGCCATGGGACTCAGCGACAGCGATATGCTCGCTCGTGTCGTGCCAGTCGTGCTTACGAAGCGAGCAGCGCAGTGGTACCAGGTTGCCGGTCACCGATTCGCCACGTTCAATGAACTCAAGGCGGCCTTCCGTCGCTAATTTCTTCCAGTGGACTGCCATCGGAGGACGCGGCGTGAACTGGAGCTGCGCACACAAGCTCCCTAGGAATCCCTCCTAGTGTTTGTGCGGATTATGGATAAGCTATATCAAATCGCCGAACCGACAGCCCCGAACGATGAACGCGTCGAGAGGGTTATCAGGCAGGAGCAACCCACTTTTGCGGCGTACCTGCGCGGCGCTCGGTTCGGCGACCTGGAGGAGCGAGCCGCTGAGGCGAAGCGGATAGAGGGCCACATACTCGCTTCCCGAGCGTATCGCCCTCTTCCTCCGGCAAGCCAGGCTCTTGAGCCCCGCTGCGCGTGGAAGGGAGCTTCCTCTTTTTCTCGCCACCCGCCGGACGCCGCCCACGCAGTGGGAGCGGAAGACAAAGGTCTGTTGGAAATTAGCGAACGAGCTTTGGACCCATACACTTACGGACGCCACACGGCCAATGCCAGGAAAAAGCCTGCAACAACCGCCCTGAACTCCCAGGTCCGGCGGCAGGCGGAGACACTCCAAGGGATGCCAATCGCGGGAATACCCGTGGTGGGCTGCGCTGTTTTCGTTGCAGAAAAGAGGGCCACATCAAGCGCAACTGCTCCCAGCCGCCGGCGCAGGTGGGAAACGCAGGTGCCGGCCGAGCGGGAAAGCATGGGAAAGCCCGTTCGATCCTCCCTAAGCCGCCCGGGTTACCCCGTCGGAGGGCCTGCTCCGTTCATCAGTGTCACCATTGCGGGCCGAGAATCCTGGCTTTATTGGACACGAGAGATAGCGCTTTGTTCGGAGACGAAATGTTGTACGTCTTGCAACAGCGTTCTGTTCGCCTCAGGGAGTGCCGAGCTGTGTTCAGCCTTGCCAGCGGTGTGGCGCGTGCCGGCGCCGCCGCAAGGTTGACAGTTCGATGGTACGGGCGGAGGAGTCGATGTCGTTTTATCCGCCTGCCAAGCCATAGTGTCCCCGTGATTTTGGGCCGCGGGCGACTTTCTTCGGAAGTCCAGAATTACGATCGACATTACGACCCCGCTTTCTGACCCCCGATGCCAACCCCCACGCCGCCGCCTCGACATGCCCACGCCTCGGGCGAAATAAGACACTGAACAGAGACGACTGAAACTTTCGAACACCGCATGACCGCATCACGCGCAGAGGTATTGCGGCCGTGTCAAAGCAACACCGACTAGGCAGAGCAACGCCACCTAGACTGGAAAGAATTTCCTCTAGGTGGCGTTGGGCAGAGCCGTCGGGACGGACGGAGAAAGAGAAGTGGGGGAGCGAGAGTCCCAAGCCGAAATTCGCCATAAAATCGCCATGTCGCCATTTGTGATTTTCGGGCGCCACTGGCCTCTCAAAGTCGCCAATTTGGCGAAAAGTCGCCACCAGTGGCAACCCTGTACACTGCACGTTTCAATCGCGATCGAGAAGTTGCACGGGTTGCACTCGTGTACGCCAGATGGCGCTAACAATATAATTGCGGCCGGCGTCTCGTAACTTCGCGCGGTCGTAGGTATACGTAACTATGTAAATATTACCTCTCGCTTATTTGGGTCAAGTTGTTTGACACAATTTGTGGCGTTAGTTGAAGTTGTCACATTCTGTGCCATTACTGATCGGGGACGAGAGTATCGCCGCTTTCGTTCGATCGCGCTTGGAAGCCTCGATCGCGCTTGAGAAACCAGGATTGAGTTCGAGCGGGATGGAGCTCGATCGCGATTGAAACTGCCGTGTAGCATGCGCCCGATCCGGATTGAGCTCGATCCGGATCGACTCAATCGCGATTGAAAGTGCCCGTGTGACAGGGGTATTACCTGTCTTTTCCGTACATATTTACACGGAACTTAACCAACCGTAACATCTTAACTCTATAATTAACAAGGTGTAACCTCTTTTCTAACAAGCACCAGCATATCCAAGATTTTGTTTGCTGGGTATACTATAAAGTAGGAAAAAAGGAGCAGGAGGTTAACCAATTGGGTTCTAACCCCTCCCTACACACCCCTCAGTGGGGAGGGTCATATTAACATTTGGAGGGAGGTGCCTAGCTAGTAGCTACTGCCCAAGCGTTCTGATTCGTACGGCCACCGAGCCATTTCTGTACAAAGCAAACTGCTAATCATTCTGGCAAAAATTTTAACTCTACATACTCGTCAGCCCCATCCCCCAAATCCAACCCCACTGCCTCGCAGTAACAGATGTCCTCTCTGATGCAGGCCTTTTTCACGCGTCGCTGAGGGCGTGCTCCCGCTCTTCTGGCAGGAAACTGTAAGTGTTTCTCTTGGGCCTGCCTGTAAATGCTGCGAGTGGAGGAAGTCAGTCTTTGACGCTTTGCTGTGTGGTGCAGCATGTCGAAGCCAGGGATCCCACGGTCAACCTGCTGAAGACCATCGTTCAGCTGCCCGAGTACTCACAGTGGGGAGCCGTCGGTCTCATCGTCATTGGTTCCGTCCTGTTAGCCGCTTCGACCTTCTTGCTGTTCAGGTGCGAATCGACTCAGTTTATTTATTCATGAAGCCATGGATTGTTGTAAATTTGGATATGAAATTTTTATGTGCGACACCACTGCTGCTTAAAGGGAAGGTGAAGCGGTTTTAGAATTAAAAGAAAAGTTGACTAGCCGCAAGTACACATTGAATAGTTCATGTGTACGAAATATTTTCGCAATACATGCAATAGAAGCGGCGCAATGAGCAAACAAAAGTGGCCCGATGCCCCGCCCCCATCTCGCCGCGCGATGCCGGAAGACCGCAGAGCGCGGGCGAAAACCGGCTGAAAAACGTCATACCTGGACTTCCGGCCGGATCGGCCGCCTCGGCCATGCTCTTTTCGCCGTGTTTCCTTGTGAATGATACTTGTTGTTGTTGTGGTTGATAGCACTCATTTGTACAATTTTCGTGTTCAAAAAGTATGCACGAACGCCAAACGAGGCATACGTTATCATGCCGTATTCCTAAGCAGAATAATGCCACGCCGGGATGCTTGATAACATACGGAAGCGACAGCCGAGGTGGCTGTGCTTGATGACAGAGAATATACTATACTACGTTAAATACTTTGTAAACGCTCCAATGCGGATTTTTTTTTTTATGCGACGGACGTGAATGTTCACATTAGATTCTAGATTTAAGAAGGATGGGAAATACTGCTGAACTTTGGCCGGGGATGTTTCGTTCCATTCCAGAAACCAAGTCACATTTGTTCAGGAAATACTTTTTTCGTTAAACGCGTCGGTTTTCTTTCCCTATGGGCTCAGGGCAGTGTTAAAAAAACAATTTTTTGGCGAAACTAAAACAAGGGGCCAATCCTGATAGAAGTTCTCTCCCTGCTGAGAGGTAATTAAACAGTATTCTTACACAGTAAAAGAACCAAAACCACAGATTACTTATTTTGCAAGTATGCATGTCACGATAAGGTGATGTTTGTCTGGAATTAAAAAAAAAAAACACCACTCCGAACCACCACCGTGCCATAATTTGTGTTGACTGCGGGGGCCTAATTTTTCGTCCAAGATTCTGTGTGGCTGCATATTATAACCTGGCAAGCACTTGTTGTCACTGAACCTCAAGTGTGCTCCAGTGATAGTCGGTGATATATATAATGATGATACTAAAAAAATTTGGAGCGAAGAGTAAATATACGGCCTCTGTCCGACTAGCGCGGTAAATGCTTAAATCTAGTAATGCTGAAACAGGCCAACGATTCATTATCACAAGCGTTTGGTGATTGTTATCTAAAGTAACGTAACTACAACGTAACTGCCTTGTCCGACTGGTCTGTTAATTATAACGAGGTGGCCGTAATATTGTAGCAGAATGCGCAACGCACAAGCGAAAATCAAGCCCTACTACAGCCAGTAATGCTGAGCAGGCACTAGTATGCTGCAGTGTTTTCAGAATAAATGCATGTGAAGCAGTAAGACGCCACTCATCGAAGTGCAGCTAGCAATCGCGGAGGCGCCGTAGCGCCGCTGCCGAAATGGCGCGCGCGTGTGGGTCTGTGTACGGGGATGACGGGGATGAGTATGGTGGGCGACAACGAACAAAGGAAATGCGGAAGCAGAGTCTGCTTGTTGGTTTATGCGTGTACCGGCAAGATGTGTCTCGCATATACGTTTACAGCGCATGAACGCTATTTTTTCGCGCAGTGCACGTACGTGCTTTTCGCTGGTACATTGTTTAGAAAACGCCCATTAATCTTCGACATAAATGGTTTTGTGTATAATAAGAAACAGTTAAGGCAGTACCTAATATTAACATAAGGTATAAAATCCCCCTATGCTGGTTGCCTAATTCAAAAATATTTTGATGGAACCCACTAGTCGACGTCACAGTCACTTCTTTGGGGTTGTCTGTCGTGTAAAGCAAATTTAAGCTCCAAGATAATTGAACCAACCGCACGGGAAAATATAAAACAAACTTCCAGTCATGTGCGAAAATTAAACTGCAAGCTAAATTGCCGCAAAGGCAACCGTGCGATCGTTCGCAATGCTTCTGACAACCCGCGCGGCCGAAGGGTGTCCTCCTCTGACGTCATGACTG
The DNA here is from genome assembly GCF_048455015.1 of Haemaphysalis longicornis. Lineage (NCBI taxonomy): Eukaryota > Metazoa > Arthropoda > Arachnida > Ixodida > Ixodidae > Haemaphysalis > Haemaphysalis longicornis. The sequence continues at coordinate 78,854,228 of NW_027526335.1, read as the reverse complement.
GCGCAACCAATCAGGGGCGTCAAAAGACGAAAAGCGCGCGTCTTTCAAACGGGGCCGCGCTTTTTGCAAGATAAATGCCACTTGGACTCATGTACGATAAATTTAAATGTGATATTCGGAATCAGCGCGCAAGAAACTATATAACTGTTAATCTAACTCAAATTTTTTGGAAAGCGCTTCAGCTTCCCTTTAACCACTTTTAAAGAGGCACTGACACAAAAACTTTGCATCTTGTTTTTTTTTTTTTTGTTGTTGTTGCGATAAGTGGCTAATGACCTATTCATCACGTCTAGAAACCTCATTTGCTCCAGCGCGCGGCGGTTGTTTAATTAAAGGCGTTTTTTAATGCGGCCAGTCGCAGTTTCGGTTTCAGCGGGTGCCGCGAAAGGCTGCATTTGGCATAGACAAAGCTGCCCACGTAACTGTCGGACAAATATCAGAGCAGAGCTGCCGTAGCACTGTCGATTCCGCGTCGGCAGCAGTTTCTTCTAATGCCCCTACGTATTGATCTCGTCAGCCGCTTAATTAAAAGCGACCGTGGACGTGATCAAGGCGCCGCGAGTGCAAATTGCTGCCGCGGCTAGAGAACGACGCCCGGCGCTCGAGGCAGTGGGTGTGGAGACGCGCGCTGGGAGTAGCCGGCCGGTCTGCCTACAGGTCTGCCTACAGTCTGTCAAGCCTAACACATCTGTAGCCTACAGATGTGTTAGGCTTGACACTGCGGCGGATATTCGATTACTATCTCGTAAGCGGTGCAGATGACGATTTTTAATGCAATTCGCCATCGTACAATTAACTCCTTTCTCGTATGTGCTGCCTTGTTTGGGACTTGACGCGAGTACCGTTTCGTGTAGCGGTAACAAGCTATCGCTCAAGCTACCTGCGCCGGCCTGCGCCATTTCGCGGCCGTGGCCGCCGCCTACGCAGCGACTGCACGGCTCGCTCAGTGCGCTTTTCGTATCCCTGGCGCGTTTTCGCCGCCAGTGTAAGAAAAAGCAATAGAAATTGAGTGCCTCGAATCGCAGTAGAACTCTAGAACAAAAGTTCCGACCTCCGATCGGAGCGGCGAACCGGCGAGAAACGCCGGCAGTGCGGAAGCGGCCAACACAAACTTGTGACGTGTTTAGATGTTGTTTATTTACTTCCCATCCTGGGAATGTAGATTGCGCGAGGTCCATCGCTGGCTGCTCGGTTGCGTTTCGCACACTTTAAAATTGATTTTAAATATGTCCTAGGCTGTATTTGCCGCTGCTATATTGCAGATGAGGTATGCGTGTTCACACCAATCTATCTCCGAAGTTATCCCGGCTTCAAAAGTTTGTGTCAGTACTCCTTTAAGTGTTTTATACTATCTCCGACCACATGTAGCTTTCATACATGTCAAGCAATTTACAACTGCTCGCATTTTTGTCAAACACCTTTTTATAAACTGGCTGCTTATTGGACACTTGATATAACTTCAGATGTTATATCTCTATGAAGACTTTTACGTACATATAATTCTGCATAATGTGCTACCTAGATTAGTACATCCCCTACTATGTTCGGTCTTCATCTAAAATGAGGCACACGCAGTAAATATGGGGGTTAGTGTTTTATTGCAAATAAGAATGCTTGTGGTTCACTAAAAACTGCTTTGAAGTTACTTGAACAGATGTGCAATTCATGAGCATTTGTACAACCTGACCAGCCAAAATCCCTGTGCGTGAAATTTCACAAAATCTAACACTCAGGAGCCACTACTTGACACATTTTTTTGTTTCGAATGCAACCCATCTTTTCTCAAATCAGTATAATCCTTGTTGAACGGAATGCTCTGTATTTTACATCTCTTTTTAACGGATGGTATGCATCTAATGGAGGTCAAGGTTCTGTTGATAGAGTTTTGCAATGTCCACAATTTATAATCGATGTGACCGACAAATTGTGTGCAGCAGAGCCTGCTACCAGCTTTATTCACCCCGACATCTTTTTCTCTGTTCCAGACCCCGCACCAAGAGACAAGAGATCACCAAAGTGCAGCCCATTGACGGGGATGCCAAGAAGTCCACGGACGTCCCGTGCGTCGAAATGCTTCCAAACAAAGTTGAAAAGATTCTTCAGAATGGCCTTGATCGCCTCCCCAACTCATTCGGGATCACGGCTGTACGCAACAACTTCATCAATGAGCTCAAGAACACCAGGAGGGCTTCTGACCCATCTGCACCAGCAGAGGCGGACATCTACAAGACGTGACCCGCAAGATGTCTACAAGATATCTAAGACTGCAAGATATCTCTTGTACATAATACTCCCCTAATGGGCAACAGAGACACTGTGTTCTACTACTTGTTTTGCAAAGGATCACTTGAGAACTAAGAGCGATTGTGTATATAGTTCCCACTTTTTTACTGAATGCCTTGAGAGAACGCCTTAAGACGTGCCCTGCTCTGTGTTTAATAGGACTGCTGCCAAAGTAACTGTGGCCTTCACTGAGGGCATGGGCCAGGTGCGGTGCTGTAATGTCATAAAAATGCCATATGCCTGTACTCAGTGTACAGCGTAATAGCAATGCTCCTGAGTAACCAAATGGAACTGCCATTTTCGTGTTTGTCTCTTTTTTATGCAGTCCATTTTGATGTTTATCGACAGGTAGAAAGGAGCCTTATGATAGCAGTTCGGCTAACACGAGTGACCTGTATATCAGTTTTAACTATAGATAAACAATATGGCACAGATATTGTGTACGATATGTGCAGCTGCATATACAAGGTGCCAGCTCAACTGATGATGGTCTAATGGAACCTGTGGCTGTAAACAAGCTGGAATGAAGATTGCCACATTTGTCTATGATAAGGACTTCATTAAAAGTGTATACCCTCTGTGCCTTATGTTTAAGTACAAACTGGACACTATGCAGCCTGGTTATAAGACTGATGAGCTTGTATTGACCTTGTAGAGTAGCTTTCAAAGCTTAGTGTAGAATTATAACAAAAATTCTTAGGGTGCCAATGACCTTTTGCCTTCAAGATGCAATGGTAATTGAAAGATCTGTCTCCTCTCTGCACTGAATATGCAAACACTACGCAATCTCAGCAACAATACCTCTTCCTGACAATTCTATCACTCAATTACGGGTATAAAACTCCAGGTCGAACTTCTCAGCATGTCCAGATAACAAAACACCAAAAAGTTTTGGATACCCCCCGTCAAAAATTTAAACCAGATACATGAGACTTATAGTGTGCTGTGTACACTTCTTTTTCGCAAATAGACAAGCAGCCATCTAGCAGTGCCCATACATAGTTAGGTCTGTTCCTGATTTCCTAAGTTGTTTCTGCCAACAGTCTTCAACCACATTCCAGAAGCAACGCTGTAAGTTTTTCTCCTTTTTACGGCTGTGATAGAGCAGGTGGGATGTCTTTAGTGTGTAAAAATTGTAAGTCTTAATAAAAAAAACATCTGGAGACTTTTTTTGCTTGTGACTGCTGACTTTTTGGCAGTCAGCTCTCATTAATTCTACCTCATTTTATCACCTCATTCAATCATGTTCTGAGGTGTTTCTATAGGTGAAGAGCTATGTGGTAGAACCTCGGGTGATTTGATTTCCTGCTCAATTCTGCTAAGTTTTAGTGGCATAACTGGAGCCGAAATAATTAGAGCTGACTGTAATGCATGAAGCTTGTTGCAGACCCAAGGGGCGAGCCTCAAACAATTTTGGCCACAGATAATTGCCCTTGAACCACTGATATGTTTAGAATTGCTTCCCCTCGTTTTTAGCTACTTCAAAAGGATGCCAGTGGTATGCGCATACAATAGAAAGGTCCCACACTGTTACATTCAAAAATAAAGATAACGTGGATTTTTTAGCATTGCTGTTGCCTATGCCTATTTTATAACTAAAACCACAACTTCCAATATCAGTAAGCCAATCAGTGTGCGCGCGCGCACAAAAAAAAAAAAAACGCACTTGAACCCAGCAGTTGTTGTAGGTACAGTAGCATTGAAATTCACTAAGATCAGAGTTCTCAACTGTACTCCGAATATTTATATAATGTTAATTTTGTTATTTATGTCATGAGTATATGTGCAATTTAGATTTCCGAGGAACAGTCTCATTCGTCTACACCATGTCCGTCGTTGCGGATTCATCGCTACAAAATGGATAGACGCCAACGACTAAAAACCTTACTCCTACAGGCTACCTAAGTAAACTTCCGCCCTTACCACGTAGTGGCCAGATCGTCATCAACAAGTTTATAACAAACACTGCCTTCACACCGGAAACAGTTCGTAAATGGTTACACGCCTCACCTTCCTCCCCGATGTCCTCATTGTCAGTCAAACCTCCCAGCCGACCTCCGCCACTTGGTCTGGACATGTCCAGCCTTCAATTACCACCGTACCTTCACCGCCCTGTACCCTCAACCAGACCCAACTCTACTGGACACGTCCTTACCCGCACAAATAGCGACGTATTCTCCAAAGAGTGGTCTAGTAGGACTGGTATAAAAGCGCCATCGGTGGCTGTCAAGCTGGGACTATTTAGCAGTGGACACAATTCAGACTCCGGCCTATGACTGCCTCAACTATTGGACTTCATCGGGACATCAATGTGGACAAGTGCGTGTTGAAGTGACTGGCTTTCATTTCACTCCTTTCTTCCCTTACCACGTTCGGACCACTGGTCTTCCTGTCTTAATAAATGTTTTTTCAATCAATCACTCAGAAAACTGAAAACTGTGCGTTCCACTTTAAGGAGACCAAATGACTGCCGGGCACCACCGCTGAAATGGGATGTTTACTGATGCGAGTCCTACGACTTGCGACGTCACTAATCGGGAAAGCAGATCGGTAGGCCTTGTGATACTACTCGTTGCAGATAAATCTGACATAGGTGCTTGCCAATCTTTGGACAATACTTTGTGTAGTTTTATTGGTATAGAGCTCATTAAGAAAAAAAGCCTTGCTTACGACCCAGCTCTCACGATGCTTCTGGACTCCTTAAATCAGGTGTGGCTCTCTGGTAAACTCCCTGAATCGTGGCTTCGGGCGGATATTGTCCCCATCCCAAAGCCCGGGAAATCACCACATGAACTTCGTAACTTGCGCCCAATCGCCTTGACATCTACGCCGTGCAAGCTGTTAGAGCGGATGCTTGCCACGCGTCTTCAGTGGTGGCTTGATACTTTTCAGTGGTATCACCCGGCGCAAATCGGATTCAGGCCTCATCTTGGTACTGAGGATGGCTTGGAATACCTGTCATCTACGGTTTTGGTGGGGGGCCGTTCTCGCCATGTGAGGGCTGTGCTAGCTATGGACATTAGCAAGGCGTATGACAATGTTAGCCCGCCTGCTGAAACGTGGACTGGTTCCAGCGGCAGCAGCTCTCGCCGCGTACATGGGCCAGCCGCCGAATACGATGCCAGCCTTTTCTGCCGCAAGGGGCTGTTCCATCAGGTGACGAACAACAAGCCTCTGACAAGGCTACACGCCCGTACCTCGGGCCTTCACCAGCCTCCAGATGCCGTCCTTCATGTTCCTGACTGGGCGCCTGAGACGCAACCGCTGGTTCCAGGCTTTTGTGGACGCCGGGGCATACGACTGCTTCGTCACCACGGCCTTGACGTGTCCCTCCTACCCTGCCCTAAATCAAAGCTGCGCGTACAAGTCACTCGATCCGTGCGCTCCCAAGCCTGCTAGCAGAACTTACTGCCATTAGGGATGGACTGTAGGCGCTTGCATCGACTTTGACTACTGGGGACAAGCTGGAACTTTACACGGACTCAACGGCAGCGATGCGGGATTTGCGTCGCGTTGCGCGTTGTACAAGCCTGGCCGCACGTATTCACGAGATTATGGACACTTATCCATACCCTGTCCGCGTTTCATGGATTCGCCGGGACACGCTTCCTGCCCACACTGTGGCGTCATCGCGCCTGCCACCGAAGAGACCTCCCACGGCCACTACGACTAGTTCGAGTATCTACCCTAGAAGAACTGCTTGTGGAAAAAGAGAACCTCCGCCGCGCCACGCGTGCTTTACTTCCACCACGTGGAACTGACCTCCCCAGTGGGCTCGCTCGCTGGGAGGAGGTCTTGCTGCGGAGGCTTCGAGTTGGGGTGGCGTTATCCACAGCAGTTACTCGCGCTTGGCCTGCCCGATATCACGCCCCGTTTGCGGACACCTGCCCCTTCTGTGTGACTCCTGCGCCAGAAGCTGACGTTGAACACCTGTTGTTGACTTGTTCAGGTCTTAGAAACGCCAGAATCCAACACCTCCGAGGCACAGGGCTCCATCCTGGGAGACCCCCCGATCTTAAGCGTTGGATATGGGGACCCCAGTACCGGTCTCTTCTTGGCTTTCTGCGTGCAACTGGTGTCATGTTGTACCTATAAACCTTCCTGTTATGCCGTAGGGCAATCTATCGCATTAAAGAAAATAATACTGCACTCTGAACGATTGTCGCCCCAAAGAAAATCATATGTGACTATTTCCTGTGTAATTGAAACAACACAAAGTTTGTCGCAGCGGTTATGCTTTAGGAGTGCAGCTGATTCTGAGAGTAAATTTTAGTCACTTTGAAATAAACAGAAGATGCGCAATCAGTAGGGCTGGAGTCGCTCAAAAATTTTAATCCAAATATATGGGTGGCTTTAATCGGTTAATTGATAGATTAATCGGTCGCATTGGTTCACCAGGAAAATGACTAAACAATATTGCTAATATTCATAATAATATAATTCCAAATGAGGTACATTTCAAATGAGGTAAGCAGGTCATCATCATGGCGCTGATGCGGGCGAGACTCTTTTTATCGTGTTTTTCATTCGCGCTGCTTATTGAATGATGATCATATGCATTTGCCGTAATTGCAGGGTACACCGAGTAGTCGTGGTTTACTTACTCCATAAATAGTTTATACAATAAACAGGCGGTGGGTTTGCCCGCTCGCCGATTTTGTACCTTGTAAATTTGTATTAATAAGCCCTTCTCTTGTCTGTCTTGGCTATAAGCTCTTGGTTTTAATCACTGTCATCTCAAAGCATACTTGCATCGTTTTTTTTTTTGTTGTTGTTGTAACGTCAGGTAGGGTATTGGACATGAATTTTATCCTTGACACGCTTGCGCACAATTTCAAAACGGCCCTCTTCCCTTAGTTTGCTCACATGACTTCAACCAATCAACGATTTAAAAAATTAATCGCGTCTAAATCTTTAATCGATTAATCAGAAGGTTAATCGATCAATAGCAATTAACAGCAACGGTTACCAGTCAGTGGAACAGCGCGACGACATAACCACCCGGAACGGCCCCCCGTACTCTTTCATCGGGAGTAAGAAGATAACGTAATTGGCTCACCTGATAGATGTCAATGTAGGAACCAGCGTCTTCTTTTCTTTTTTTAGTAATGAAGAATGTTCTTTACTGCAATGCCCAAGGAGATGACTGTTTCATGGGGGTTGCTCTTGTCACCCAGCAAGTTCCTACCCTGCGTGTAACTGGTTGAAGTGGGAGGACGACAGTTTCATACTTCGCGGACTCTGCTCTTTTTGGTGCTCCGCTGCTTCACAGTGACTGGCCTTGCTTTTCTTAACAGTGAAGCTGTTTAGCAAATCGTAACTTTTTTCGGTCGGCAGTTAAAAAAGCAAGAAAATGCCGAGAGCTCGGGTGTGCGTGCCTCACGGTGAGCACCCAGCGTCCCCGTCGCATGTTTGTAAAGCCAAGCATACCAACTTACAAAGATTGGCCAAGCTTGCCCCCTTCCCCCCCCCCATAAAAAAAAAAGAAATTCCAGCGTTCGCCGTAATCGTGCCAACCCTTACTCGGACTGAGAAAGACACTTCATAGCGTACGCCCCTCCAAGGTGATGTCCAATGATTATCACTTCCAAAAAAATGGAGGGGGCTCTCAACAGGTAAAGGTCGTTGCGGCAGCGAAGAAGAAGCAAATCGACTGCAATCGTGGACTTAAACCATCGTGATTGTCGTGCAAATTGCGTACAGCTTCGCTACGCGTTAGTGTGAGCCTCCTTCATTTTTTTTTGTGCTGACGATGGCAAACAAATAAACACATTTATGTTGAGTGGAAATACAATGAGAATACAGCTCGTCAGCGATTTTTTTTTTTTTTTCACTTACGCCACAAGGAAGCTCTACCGACTTCCACTTTGCTCCTATCAAATGTTCATGCCAGAAACGGGTACCCCGAATAATGGCTCTTACGATTGCTGAACATCTTCAAACAGCCCGTGATAAAGGGCATGTCGTAGACTTCCAATGGGTACCCAGCCACAGTGGTCTAAAAGGACATGAGACAGCCGACAGACTCGTCAAACAGGGGCACGACGACGGCGACGAGCTCATCGTTCCTCTCCTCGCTGATGATACTTTAAGGAGTATCATACGGAAACTAAGTGAGCAACGGTGCGCAGAGGCGTGGTTTGATGTAGACACGAAGCGTTCATTGCTGTACGCAATAGACCCAGCCTTACAGTTCCGTTGGAATGTGGAGCTGTCACGAAATGTAGAAACCCTGCTTCACCGTATGCGACTCGGTGTGGCTTATACAAAGTCGTTTCTGTTCCGAATTCACTGTGCAAACTCACCATCCTGCGCATGCGGAGCGCCCGAGAAAGATGTTTCCCACGTGATGCTAGACTGCCCATTCTATTCACGGTAAAGGCGTGAACTTTTCAACAAACTCCCATTAGATAACTGTCGTGTGGTGTGTTTATCATCATCTTTATTGGCCTGATGCGAGGCTTCAAAATTATGTTGTTCGTGCCCTGAATGTTTTTTTTTTTTACCTCGACAGCAATAGCGACAAAGCATTACGTGACGTATTAGCTTTTTACCATGACTCAGTGAGCACCAACCCAGGAGGACATTTTGTAGACAACTATTAGTACTCACGAAATTGTTGTGCACAGTGTACTTGTGTAGCCGGGTCTGTGACCCTGTATTGGTGGAATGGAGTAGCCGGGAGCACATTCGCTTTCAACCTGTCCAATCAATAAACCAGTTAAACCACCACCACCATCCACGTAGGGCGGATGGATAGGTATATCGCCCATGAAAGGTGCATGGGTATTTCAAGTAAAGTGACCAGGCGTCCGGTTTAGGCGGGATATGTCCCGGTTTTGCTGCTGTGGTCCTGCTGCCCTGGCAGCCTGCTTGTGAGACGATGTTTTGTCCCGCCTTCGGCTCAAAGTATGAAAGACGGATATCAAGCCCTGTGTCGCGAAGGAAAAGCTGGAGGAATGGAAGAGCCAAAAGAAACCTTAAAGAAAACAGCTCACGGACGACTGGACTAAGCATGAAAAACGCAACACAGCGACAGTGTTGTGTGTTTCTTGCTTACTCGCAACGTCTGAGCTGTTTTCTTGAAGTTACAGTACACATACCAACAAGCCGTTCAGCACACCCTTTTGCGTTTGACGAGCGGTGAGTGGAAGTGCTTCAGCACTTCGAGCCTTGCAACAATATCAAGACAATTGTCGAGTACGCCATGTGTGTGTCAGACACAAACGAACCCGCGGAAAGGGCGTTTTCCTTGAAGAATAAGATGTGGACTCCAAAGAAGACTCAGCTTCATTTGAGCACTGGCAAAGCAATTCTGTTGCTTGAAGGGGCCATGCAGATAAAACACAAGTTTGGTTCATTCGAAAGATTGCTTCGTTAGAATCATACTGACACCACATTTAACGCACACTTCGCTCAAATAAGCTATATAATTAGGAAAAAAAGGGAATGGCCATGCGACCCATTAACTCATTTCCCGCAACAGAACCTATGATGTCATATGCACAGCTGTGCGATTGGCTGAGGCCTGCGAAAGCAAACCCAAATTAAGCAGGGCTTATAAGCTTGCCGAACGAGTTATTTGCGCTTAAATGTAATGCATATTCATTTTACAGCAATATGAATGGTACGGTAAACAGTGAAACTTACAAAAATACATGTAAACATAAGAGTACCGATGCACACTGCATGCTATTGGTACTGGGAGCACTAGCCACCATACCGCCGCTTTGGAGCTGTCTTGCACGACACTGGCCGATTGGCATTAGCGACGTTGTCTTACGTGACCCTGTTTGCCGAGCATACCATATGTTTCCCGAAAAGATTACTTTCTACCGCAACAAAAACAAGCCAGGAGCAAATAGGGTAAAAAAATTAGCAGTGGCTTAGCTCTGCTATGCCAGGATATACGTAGCGTGACTAGAGTGTACTAGTTCACTCTAGCGTGACGCTGAGCTAAGGCTCAGCTGGTTATTCTTAGCTTTCCTGGTTGTCTAGGATTAGCTTGATTATCATTCTTACTGCGGCATCAACGACACACACACGGTATGCGCATTACGTGAGACGTCTATATTTATCAAGCGGCTTCAGCGCAGCGTCACCAATCGCCCCAGAGCTAAGCTGGTTCCACAGGCGCACGCCGGTGTTGCTGTGGCGCACGAGCCATCGGTTCCACACCCGACCGCCCCTCGCATGATCATCAAGTTGACCGGACCGCCACGGGCGAAACTACAGTGTACTAGAATTGCAGTACACTGTAGGCGAAACGGAGGTCGGTGAAGACGCTGGGCGCGTGGGCTGTGTGAGAGACGCCGGGCAGCGAGCAACGTTTTGTGCACCGTGTGACGTCACTGCTCCTCGCGCATGCGCAGCACCGGCTCTTCAGGAGCCACACGAAACTGCTCAACCTCGGACAGTGTAGCCATTTTCTTCCTCCATGAGTGTAGCTCACGCTACAAAACGAAGCAATGGCGGACAACAGCCCGCGGCTCAGCGGCTGAGTATGGTAGCTCCATCTGGCAGGACTGCCGGTAAGCAAGGCTGCAGAGCCACGGCCACGCTGGAGGAGCGGCGAGCGCGCACTTTCATACGCCCGCCGCTCCTCCAGCCCGGCCGTGGCAGAGCCTGAATACCCGCCCTCATGACTTCATGGCAGAGTCCAGGCAGACCTCACGAAAACACGTGATTTGGCCGGAGAATCAAAATTGTAACCTAAATTGATTAATTTCTCAGACAATACGGGATCGTTTGCACCGGACAAACGCCGGTGCACTATAAAGCACGAAACCTTTCGAATAAAGCAAACTTGCATTTTGTCTGCACAGCCCCTTTAAGGTGAATCTGCACATGACGTGCGAGCGGCACTACAGCTAGATACATCAGCAAAAACGAAGAATTGTTGAGGGCAATTCATTCAAGAAAGAAGTATCAATTACTGGTCAGGAAAAAATCGGGAGGACCCGGAAGGTCGAATGGTGCAGATGTAGTATTACGAAGTGCAGTTTGTCGTGTAAGCTACGTGTCACGTTCTTTCTTACACTCCAACCCCCTTACCTTTTTGGGGTCCGAGGAATATGGTCCCTTTAGGTATATGACAACTCAAGCCCTTGCATGTGCGAACGGCCGCTGAGTCCCTTTTTACGAGACTGTATTTATGTCAGACTTTAAATGAAAGCGGTGACAGGGGGTTAAAGCCACTTGGATGCATATGCATTTATTTATTTATTTACCCCCCCCTCCCCCCCCCCCCCCACACACACACACACACACACACACACACACACACACACACACACACACACACACACACACACACACACACACACACACACACACACACACACACACACACACACACACACACACACACACACACACACACACACACACACACACACACACACACACACACACACACACACACACACACACACACACACACACACACACACACACACACACACACACACACACACACACACACACACACACACACACACACACACACACACACACACACACACACACACACACACACACACACACACACACACACACACACACACACACACACACACACACACACACACACACACACACACACACACACACACACACACACACACACACACACACACACACACACACACACACACACACACACACACACACACACACACACACACACACACACACACACACACACACACACACACACACACACACACACACACACACACACACACACACACACACACACACACACACACACACACACACACACACACACACACACACACACACACACACACACACACACACACACACACACACACACACACACACACACACACACACACACACACACACACACACACACACACACACACACACACACACACACACACACACACACACACACACACACACACACACACACACACACACACACACACACACACACACACACACACACACACACACACACACACACACACACACACACACACACACACACACACACACACACACACACACACACACACACACACACACACACACACACACACACACACACACACACACACACACACACACACACACACACACACACACACACACACACACACACACACACACACACACACACACACACACACACACACACACACACACACACACACACACACACACACACACACACACACACACACACACACACACACACACACACACACACACACACACACACACACACACACACACACACACACACACACACACACACACACACACACACACACACACACACACACACACACACACACACACACACACACACACACACACACACACACACACACACACACACACACACACACACACACACACACACACACACACACACACACACACACACACACACACACACACACACACACACACACACACACACACACACACACACACACACACACACACACACACACACACACACACACACACACACACACACACACACACACACACACACACACACACACACACACACACACACACACACACACACACACACACACACACACACACACACACACACACACACACACACACACACACACACACACACACACACACACACACACACACACACACACACACACACACACACACACACACACACACACACACACACACACACACACACACACACACACACACACACACACACACACACACACACACACACACACACACACACACACACACACACACACACACACACACACACACACACACACACACACACACACACACACACACACACACACACACACACACACACACACACACACACACACACACACACACACACACACACACACACACACACACACACACACACACACACACACACACACACACACACACACACACACACACACACGCACACGCACACGCACACGCACACGCACACGCACACGCACGCACGCACGCACGCACGCACGCACGCACGCACGCACGCACACCTTCCTAACACTCCCCCAGAATGATTTCGACAACCTTCCCGAAAAGCTTCCACAACCACGAGCACCCTGCCCAGGGACGCCGGAACCGGGGGGGCAAGGGGGGCCAGAGCCCCCCCAAGCATTTTTATGTCAGGGCTCGGCCCCCCCTACTTCCTGCCTCATTGACATTTTTTTGCGCAACTTACGGTCTCCAAGTTTCTATAAATTTGGCTCCATCACTGACGTGAGAGTAGCCAATTTTGCGTTGATAATACTCGCAAAACGTGACAGCTGCAGCCACGGATTACCGAACCGACACGCTGACACTGGTCTGCGTGGCTGCAACTTGCGCTGAGGTAAAAAAAAGCGGGAGCTGTTTTCTCGTCTCCCTAGGCCTGCAGTCTCAGACGTTTCTTGTGCGGGGTTACAATAGGTATTGTACTGACTCAGCATCGCGACGTGGAATAATTGCCACCACCACCACTACCAACAACATCATCATCATCATCATCGGCCTATTTAAGTCCACTGCAGGACGAAGGCTTCTCCCATTGACTTCCATCCGCTCCTGTCCTGCGCTGTTCGAGTCCATTCTTTGCTTCCGAACTTTCGTATTTCGTCCCTCCATCGAGTTACCGGCCTTCCCCTCCTTCTGGTCCCGTCTCTCGGTAGCCACTCAGTTACCCTGGTGGTCCACCGGTTGTCATTTCGTCTCATTACATGGCCTGCATGCCCAAGTCCATTTCTTCTTATTTTGAATTATGATATCTTCTACTCGAGCGTGTTCCCTGATCCAGGAGGCTTCGTTTCCTGTCCCTAAGTGTTACTCCTATCATTATTCGTTCCATGGCTCGTTGAGCCGACCTAAGTTTTCTTTCCAATTGTTTAGTAAGGCGCCAAGTTTCCGCCCCATATGTCAACACCGGTAGTACGCATTGGTTGTATACTATTCTTTTTAGTGATAGAGGTAGCTTAATTTTGAATATTTGGGGGTGCTTGCCGAATGCACCCCGTCCCATTCCTATCTGGGCCAGATTTCTTTCTCGTGGTTAGGGTCAGCACTGACAACCTGTCCAAGATGGATATAATCTTCTACTTCTTCTAGTATTTCGGTACCTAGGCGGAAGAGAGTGCTTCCAGCATGTTTATTTAGCATTACTTTAGACGTATTCATGTTTATCTTTAATCCGATGGCCCAGCTTTCTGACTAGGTCTTGAAGCATTTTTTACAGGTGTTCTGCAGTCTCACTGAACAAGACTATGTCGTCCGCAAACCTCAAATGGCTCAAGAATTCTCCGTTTGCCCGTAATCCCACCTCTTCCCAGTTAAGCTTCCTAAATATATTTTCCAGACATGCTGTGAACAATTTTGGTGCTCCCTTTCTGATCGTAAACTTTTCGCTTTTCGTGTGGAGGATTTTCCTGCCCGTACACCCCTTATATATGTCGTCTAGGAGTCTTATGTAAGTCTCCTCGATTCCCTGGTCTTTTAATGCTTCCAGCACTGCTGCGGTGTCTAGCGAATCGAACGCTTTTTCATAGTCTATGAATGCCATGTGAAGGGGTTTATTATACTCCGCTGATTTTTCAATTGCTTCATTGATGACATGGATGTGATCTGTCGTCCTTTTCTAAAGCCGGCTTGTTCCCTCGGTTGTTGGAAATCTAGGCTGTCGCTTATGCGGTTAACTATTACCTTGGTAAACAACCAACACACCACCGAGAGGAGGCTGATCTCCCTTCTTGTGGATAAGAACCCCCCCCCCCCCCCCCCCCCCGTAGGTGCGCTGCGCCACTGCTAATGGTGCTTTACATTACCTGCTTGTAGGGAGGCGGCGGCAGCAAAGAGACGAGTGCATTGAACCTTCGGGTCGGGTTATAACTATGCGAACTGACCCCTTCTTCTGGCGGCTTTTCTGTTTTAATCCGGTATTCAAATCCATCCACGCTCTTTCTCCGTATTTTTCCACGAACAAGCGCCCTCCCGTTCCCCAACGGCGTGTCGAGGGAAAACATGAAGTACAATGGCTAATTGTGTCTTACTTTACCTGCCAGTGGCGAGGCTGCGGTAGCGCAGACACAGGCGGCGGCAGCAGAGAGACGAGACGAGCCGTTTGAACCTTTGGGTCGCGGACTGACCCCTTCTTCTGGCGGCTTTTCTGTTTTAATCGGGTATTTAAATCCATCCGGGCTCTTTCTCTGTATTTTTCCACGAAGAAGCACTCACCGTTCCCCATCGGCGTGTTGCGGGAAACGCATGAAATACAATAGCTAATGGTGTCTTACTTTAACTGCCAGTGGCGAGGTTACGGTAGCGCAGACACAGGAGGCGGCAGCAAAGAGACGATAATTGCCTGGTGGGGTCATTCTCCCCGCGCGAGAAAGCGGCAGAGGGGCGCGCAGCTCCAAGTCAGTCTGGTCGGAAAAGGGGATTGACTCGTCACGCCGTGGCGGGGGAAGCAAGGCTTGAGAGTGAGTGGAGGAGACAAACTAGAAACGACTGCTATTGATCCTTGAGGAGTGCTACCGAGGCTGAAAGGCGACGCCGAGCTTTTTCTGTCTTATCAGTAATGCTTGTCAGTAAGTGACGGCGGCAAGCGAGGTACACCAGCTTTTGATGGGTGAAACTGAAGAGAAACCGGCGAGCAGGATTTCGTATTTGTGTTGCACCGGAAGGGGCGACGGAGCGGACAATGTTACCATGCACCAGAAGCCGAGGCGGCAGACAGACGACCATTCTTGCGATGGATGACCATAGCTCTCGAAAGTACGGAGAATTCGGCGCGTCATCGTAAAAGCCACGTGGAAGACCTTAGGTTAACGCATCCACCGGCATGTGTGGTGGTGTTGGGAAGCCAGGGGCTGACTCCTCTGTTGCGAACCATGGTAGCGTGGTTGCTGTGGACCGAGGTGGGTGTTGTGCCGGGGCAGTCATGATGGCGTGGCGAGGTTGACGGAGAAGAAGAAAACTTTATATACAATTATTTACATCTTCAAATCAGAACGGGCAGTGCGCTCCTGCGCACGCGGGATTAAATAGGGCACGTTGGGTCCCTTCCCCTTCACCCCTTTTCTCCGGTTGACGTCAGAATGCACCAATCACAGAGCATGGCACTGATGGCAGCGCCCCCACAAACAAACACACACACACACACGCCCGAGAGACCCGCTCCTCTCCTGGGCAGGAGAGCGCTAAGTTGCTCCCGCCGTGGCAATCCGCCGTGGGTCAGAGCCCCCTTTGTCCTGGCGATGTTGCACTACCACGCCTTGCATCCCTCGGTGGCAATATTCTTCGAGTGGCCTATTGAAGACACCACGCCACAAAAGGGGTGACAATAAAGCGCGGGCACGCCGCCGAGGCTTGCAGTGCAGGGCGCCAAGCAATGCCATTGTTAGCACTTGCCATTGTTAGCGGTTGGCGCCTGAGAAGCCACGAGGCCACTGAAAGGCGCATAATTCAAGTAGCTGCATAGTTCGGTGAATACGCCGGTTTGTGGGAAGTCGATGAATGAGGGTCCAAGGCAGGTTTTCGAGGAATCAATGTCGCAACAGCACCCCCGCCGCCAGACAATGCATCAGGATGACGAGCGGCTCATCGCGGCTCGGCTGGAATGATGCGGTTGGTCAGCAGGTCCATCCAGTGCTTGAGGCGGAGTTCTCCGAACTGCTGCTTTCTTCTGGTCTCCTCCGTGAGCCCACAGAAGGCACGAACACAAGGCTCCTGCAGAAATGACGAACTCGGCAGGACAACCATTGTCGAACCACACTCGATGCGGAAAGCGCCCTCTGAACACCACTCGAAATGCCAGACCATGATAAAAAAAACAAAACCAACCTGACTGCTAAAACATTACACCCCTTGAAACGATTCGAAGCGCTCATCTCGTGGCACAAGTTCAGAATCAGGCCTCAATTTCGGGTGTTGTAGAAACAACAACTACAGCAGTGCAAAAGAATCATGAATGGGCTATAGGAGCTCTATGAGGCAGATGACGCAAACAAGCGAAGAAGCCAACAGGAGCTCAAAAGGCATTCCCCTTTTTGCCCATGACCATTTGTCAAAACTATTCAGCTACAACTGCCGTAATTCGAGGCAACCGAGGCAACGCATGGCTTTTCGCCACCGTCTACCGCACAAAAGTCAAAACTACGAGACCGATACGACGGTACAGCAAAACAAAGTATGACTTTACAGGACTCTTTGAGAACATAACATTTCGCTTCACTCACGAAAATGAAACTTGTAATAAAATGAAAACCCACAGGTATACGAACACTTATCCGAAAGATAACCTACAGATAGCTAGCTCACAGAGCTGGGCTACGTCAATCAACAATAATCTGTAGCATCCTTCTTTATACTGAACCATAAAATTGCGTTGGGCTCACCATTACGCAAGACAACCAAACTGGCACGTACAAATGCCTCAATATTCAAAACTGACCATAAACACGTAGTACCAAACGCACCTACTTCCGGTGTTTATATACAAAAATCTCGTACACTAAATGGAATAAACGCGCAACTATCTACAAAAGGGCGAAATACACCCACACAGAAAGGGATTCTGAGAAGCACTTCGTTGCTCAGAAAGCACGGCTGAGACCATCAGCATTAGTGTGTAATTTTCCCTTCTTGTAGCGAACAACATAATTGTGTTGTTGGAGTGTCATGCTCAACGGAGGAGACGACCGTTCTTTGATGACACGCTGTTTAGCCAAGTTAGAAGGCAATGATCGGTTTCTACCACAAACCTGGATCCAGCAACGTAGCAAGCCAGTTTCTGTATGGCCCATACTAGGCAAAGACATTCCTTCTCGGAGGTGCTGTATGCCTCCTCTCTGTTGCTGAGCTTGCGGCTTAAATACAAAACGGGCCGTTCTCTGCCATCGGAATCCTGCTGGCAGAGCACTGCTCCCAGCCCCCGGTCACTCGCGTCGCATTGAATGACGAACTCCTTGGAAAAGTCCGGTGCCCTTAGTACGGGCCCTTTACTCA
>NW_027526335.1:78618014-78835914 GCF_048455015.1 Haemaphysalis longicornis | reverse complement strand
GGCGTCACTGACCCTGCCCAGGGATTTATACCCCCCCCCCCCCCCCCCCCCACCCTCCGAGGGTTTCCACACCCCCCAAAATCGTAACTGGATAAACCCCTGGGCGTAACCTCACCCACCCCACCGTAGAATTAGTAGAATGTTACACAGAAAATAACACGTAGTGGGTCACCTGGGCCAACGTTTCTAGAATGAGACTTGAGGGGTGGAGCGGTGTCAGCTAACATCGCACGGAGGTTTTTTCTTCAATTTCATCTATTCCTAGCAGACCTACTAGTGGGGCGCAGTTTCAGTTTTTGCTACAGAACTTTTCGTCCAACTAACCAGACTATCTCAACTTGGTGAAGCGATAGGTTTAACCGAGCTGTTCGCTTCTGCTATTACTGCTCGTTTGTTTGTAGGGCAAGAATTGTGAATGGAAACACGGACTATGAATGGAGAACGCGGGCTATTCGGTACAAGCCGCGAAACCCACAACGACCTCCCCGCAAGACAGGAACACCTGAGCCAAGGATATCTAAAGTCAAAAAGCGCGCCTCCGACTCGCTTTCATGCATGGTGTTTGCTTGGTGCTATTTAGCAGCGCCTGCTCATTTTATGATTCACAGAAAGCAACAAAAATAAAATTAGTTGGTAGCATTTTTATAGCTATGTGATAAAACACTGACTTGTCCCAACCAAAAATTTCAACGTGACGCGCGCTCTTTATGTTCGCGCGTGCGCGCCGCACAGTGGCGCGGCGGCGGCGGCTTTTGTTGCTGGTTGGCTTGCGCGCCAGAAACCAGAAAGCAGAACGGGAGTTGGAGCGTTGGAGCGGTTGGCGAACAACTCAAAGCACGCGCTCGTACGCGCGCTGTGTTGTGGTGGGAGTGTCCAGCCGCAGAACAGGGGTCCGACTTAGTTCAGTGAACTTCAAAGTGCGGTAAACTTAGTGACTGTCTACTGAGTGTACGCGCAGCGAGCGCTACGTACGCCCATGAAAATTCGGACGATATCGCCTGGTGAGTGAACTGAGCGCTGACTTGCGCGCACGTGAGATCGACTGGGCAGTCGCTTCGCCCATTTGCGCTTCAGTGTTTGCTTATCACGTGAAATTCTTTCTGCGTTTGTAAATCGTCTTAGAGTTACCTTCATTGGGCATGTTTATAAGGGCGTGATAGCTTTTTGATAAGGAAAGCCGTGCGCTCGGGGAGCGTATGTTCTCATGTTACGTGCCGTCGCTGCGATTTTTTCAGGGCCGTGGCAGCGCTAACTGGGACGTTGCATGGGTGTTACGACTTCAAATAGACATGGCTGTGAGTCGCGTGCTTGGTAAGTGACATTTCGTGCGGGCAGCGCCCCAGCCCGTGTTTTTGTCGCGTGCGTAAATTTGTGTTGTGTAGGCTGCCCGCTCCGAGTGGTCGGAGTCCTTGTCCCAGTTTGCCAGCGCGCGTCAACTCACGTGCAACGCGCTCTACGAAAGTCGCTGTCATATTGTCAGTTTTGCACCTGTAAAATATATTACGTGGCTCCCGGTGTAATTAAATTTGTCTCGAAAGCTGTTGTCAGTCGCCTAACATGGTTAACTTGTTTTTGAAACTCATGGCAGCACTGATCGCGACAAAGTGCCAGTCGATTTTTTTTAATCTACGCTAATAACTGTTCGAGTACCTCTCCACAAAGAAGGCGTCAAAATGTTCTATTTTGATTGATTTGTACGGCTTAACGCGCCGACGCAACGCAGGCGATGAAGCGCGCGCCGTAGGCTACGGATTAATTTTGACCACCTGGGGACTTTAACGTACTGCGGAATGTCGTACACACAGGCATTTTTTTGCTTTTCGCCTCCATCAGAAAAGCGGCCGTCGCGGCCGGGCAAACTTCTATTTTAAGATAAAGCGCTGGGTGGAATACCATTTCTTTCGAGCTGTTCGACCAAGGTCTGCACTTCGAAGGTTGAATGTGCGGATAGCAGGGGTACCGCGCGTCAGCTGATAACATTCTCTCCGTTGTATTTCACTAACAAAAGCCTGTCGATAATCGCTACTGATACTAATCAATTCCTGCTACGATGCGCGTATGCGAAAAAAAAAAAAAAAATCCGATATGCTTGACCGATCCAGAATGTGCTGTGGCCAATGGTGTAGCCGCTCTGCGTAAGTGCATATTTAAATTGCTTAAACCAGCTGCCATTTTAAGTCGTAACACAACATTGGTCCTTGGCAACGGCACGTGGCCTGAAGCGTTAAAAAACTAAACAAGGACACGATCTTGCTTGGACGTGGGCCAGAAGCTTGCATTCAGATATTGGCTCGTTTTCCTCATACTTATGCGTCAACTCACCCCGTCGAAAAGGGATATCGTTTCCTGTCCGAAGGCTGGTTATTTAGTAGTCTTTCATTACTTAGTCATTGCTGGTGCATTTCCCGTTTGAAACTGCCGCGCAGCATGTGTGCTTTTTTCCCTCCTCCAACGGTGCTATAGTGGCAAGATTGTGGGTTTTTCTTTTTGTATGTTTATGATCTGCATCATTCTACTTGGTTTCACAGTGCCTTTTTTTCTGTGACAGTTTTTATGTCTGAGCACTTCTTTTGCTCATTATTTCAACCATCCAGAGCTGCCACTATAGTGTGTACAAATGGTGTGACCTGATTTACGATAGAGAAAAAAGTTTCTCTACAGATTAAACCTGGTGCGTCAGTTCTTGTTCCCCTGTCCAGCCACTAGCTCTGTAGCTCTCCCATAGATGGCATTACTTATGCGACACTTTCATTCTTTGTAGGCCGCATGACAAAGGGGGGGAGGGGCGGGGTGCATGAGTTGTGATGGCATCGCACTACCTTATTGTTCAATGTCGGCGGCAGTTGCGTGCAGTGGAGTAATCACCCTCTGCATTTGAATTTTTATCCTTTTCTGAGCTTACCTAAGACCCATGCATGACTGGCAGTGCGGAAACGTGTGCCCCTTTTCTTTGAGTCGCGATCTCGGGGTAGGGTTTCGGAGTAGTTGTGTAAGAAGCTGTTTTCTCCTCTGTTCTTGTTTTTAAGAATATTTGTTGGGCTACCTAAATGCAAAAATTCTGGTCCATGAGTGTCTGTCTGTCATATAGATACAATCACCAAGCAAAAATGTTTGTAAAATGCTTTAACGCGACGTATATATGACCGTTCCAAACCAAAAATGCTTGGCATGGCTAATGCATTTTCATGTTATATTCGGTGCAAAGAAAACACCAGGCATATCTGAGGTGAAGTGTAAGTACAAGCCTGTTGAAAGTACATGTTCAAAAGGCTTTTATGACAGAAAATAGAAAAATACTGGGTTAAAAGCATCAGAGGCGGGATGAAAGCAACACTGCCTAGTGTTACGTTTGATGGAACCTAAAAGGAAAATTTAAGTGATGTACAATGTAACTTTACCCAGATGCTTCAAGTTATGTCCATTGTAACCTGAAATTAATTGGAGTTGCTTCTGACGTAATCCACAGTAAAAAGCATCCTACAGAACCAGAAATACTAAGTTACGTTAGGTCAAGTTAAGAAAAAGGTTCCTCTGACGGAGCCAAAGCACAGGCACGACAGATGGAGTTTACGCAACCTTATTGCAGTGGTCTGTTCTACGACAAGTAACATCAGCTGTGCACATATATGTATCTGAACATATATGCTGATGTATATTTACTCCATTTGTGTGTGCCCACTTATACCTTGCATTTATATTTTCACTGCCAGCGCATTTGTTTTTGGGCCTCCACTAGATTCTGCTAGTGGCCCAACACTTTCTTGCCTATTTTTATGTACCATTTCAGCAAATAGACAAACTCAAACTCCAAAATACATGTTGCTGCATTACATTCGACCCAGTGCAGCATTGGTAAATTATAGTTGAAACCGCTACCTTGTGTGCGCTTCTGCGTTGGTGTAGTGGTCTGGAGCATATTGCTTGCTTGCACGCAGGCTGCTGTATAGTAGCAAGGTGGGTTCGAATCCTTTCAAATGTTCAAAGTTTCTCTTACTAAAACACAATATAACAGAAAAGGAAAATATTAGGTTTGAAATAGAACCTTTTGTCATGTGCGCTATGTCAGCTTGTACCATAGTTCGTGCCAAGAACAGGGTTGACATAGTCAAGGCCAAGAGGCTTCTAACAAATACAATTTATAATTGATTAGGGGTAGTGAATAGAATAGCCTGGTACTCATTTCTTTCCGGGAAAAAAAAAAAACTTTTGAGACATTTGTTATGGGAAATTTGTGCAGGCAAACTGCCATTTGAAAAATTTGTGCATAATGGAGCTTACAAAGTCGTTCGGAAGAGTTTCTAAAGCATGTTAATGCATAAAATTTGGTGGGCTTGTGGAACCTGTCTCTTTTTCTCACTGGCGCCACGTCATTTTCATTCTCGGCAGGAACTACATGGCTACAAACTGGGATGGCGCTCGTGGCAAAAGGTTTTTTGTTAATTCCCTTCATTTTTTTTTATTTTGTGTGTTGCATATGAAAGAAAAAGCGTGCACTTTTGTGTAACAGAATTTCAATAGCTTTTGATCAAAACAAACCTTCTAATACCTGATAGGATTTGAACTCTCCATGCTACTACAGCAGTCCGCATGCAAGTAACTCACTGCAGACCACTCGACAGGAAAGCAGACATAGTCACCACTATAATTTACCAGTGCTGCACTGGGAAATTATAGAACGCAGCAATATGTGTTGCTTTTTCATTGACGTCGCATATCATAAAAACAGCTGCAATAAGGCCGCGTAAATTACATACGGCAAGACTGTACTTTGATTCCATCAGGCGCAACTTTTTTTTTTTTTTCACTTGGAAGCAACATAACCACACAAGTGAACGTAGCTTCTAAAGCAGTTTCGCAGCCTACACGTGTCACTTTGTGGCTGTTTTCCCGACGTTTGCTCTTTTGACTGTCCATTTTGGAGCACGTGGGCATCACTCTGTGGCTGCTTTCTGGACATTTCCTATTTAGGTGGTCCATTACGGGTCACGGGTTTGCTCCACTTAAGTTCTCCAAGTATGAGAACCTTGCATCTTCACTGTCTTCGTGGCAACCGCGATGAATTACTTTTAAATTTCTTTTAAAATGGTAGGCTCCTCCACGTGGATGAAGCACCCACTTTTTATTCTTCTGATGTGACCATGATCTGCTTTACAGCCAGAAGGACAGTCATAGAAGCGAAATCCTCGCGCTAAGAGTCACACTGAAATTTGATCGTGCAGGCTGACAAGAGCCAAAAGGGGTTTTCGAAACTGAGGCATCAGATTTCAGTGTCTGCTGCCACTTTACTCAAAGTGAAACAACCGGTGGGATAGGGGTGAGGTGGTGGGGGCAGGGGTTTATCCAGAATTTTGATTTGGGCAGGGGGGATGTTGAAATCCTCCTGGGGGTGTTAGGGGGGGGGGCTGTTGATTGATTGATTGTAGGGTTTAACGCGCCGACGCAACGCAGGCGATGAGGCACGCCGTAGTGGAGGGCTCCGGATTAATTTTGACCACCTGGGGATCTTTAATGTGCGCCGAAATCTCGTACACACGGGCGTTTTTGCTTTTCGCCTCCATCAGAAAAGCGGCCGCCGCGGCCGGGAATCGAAGGGGGGCTGTTCGGAGGGTGTATAAATCCCTGGGTGGGGTGCTCATGGTTGTGGAATATTTTTGGGGGAGGGGTGCGGAAATCCTTCTGGCGCGTGTGTGTAAACCCCTGGGTTAGGGGAGCGAAACCTTATTGTGAAAGCTTATTGCACATCACCATGAGTGCTGGCAGGACTTTGTCTTGAGGGGGAAGAGGAAGAGGGGGCAGGGGGAAGGGGAAATTGTGCTGGTGTGGCTTTGGGGTGGGGGGAAAGTTCCCCTTTTGTGCCCCCCCTTCCGATGTCCATGCCATTCACTCTTGGAACTGACAAATGCCCAAGCACTGTTTCAGTTATTCTGTACTGACTCTATCTGACTCGTAAACAAGCTATGGTCTCCTGAGCTGCCAAACTCTCGTAAACACCGGAATAAGTGGTGACCAAACAAATACACATCTGACAACTGGGGGGAGGAGGGGGCTTGAACCCCCATCCTGTAATTTTCAACAGTGAAGCTTTTTGACGTTTCTTCTGTCTGTGGGAAAATGCTAGGGCAAGAAGTGAGAGGGAAAGGGGCGTGGAGGAAAGGAGCCCACCAGCTGGTGTGGGGGGTGTGCGCCTCAACAAAAAACGCTTCCTGTGGAGGTCCCTCGTGTTATGAAACTGGTGTCTGTTTGATTGTGCTAATCGCATTCGGGGCACTCAGCATTTCTCTTAGGTTCATAGTGCGGGCGCTGGCTTTGTACTTGGGCTGAGGTGAATTGGCTGTGGACTTCGGCAGTTTGGATCGTGGACTTTGAATTGACTCAGTTTGCATGGAGAAAGCTTCACTTTTCAGCCACCCTTTTCTTAAGAAAGGGGCTTTGTTTTTCGCCAGGCAGCACGTAAGCAAGTGCTAGTGTTTCTTTGGGCACAACTTCTCGTTTACCATAAAATTTCTGGCTATGGCCCTGTACTCACTGTCCCCCGTCAACCACGCAGTTCAAGGGGACCAGCCCAGTTCAGCTGGAGTATGTATGTGCATAAACATGCGTGAAGGCTTGTTCACAAAGCCATTGATCTACACTGCGCTTTGCCTGACTTTACGGTCTGCGGGGACGTACGTCGTATCGGTGCATGGGTGATTCACTTCTCTTTTCATTTGAGTGCACACACTGACCTTGTTGTCTTTTGGTCTCTGGCTTTACTATTTCTGTAATTTTAGCAGTAAAAATTTGGTGCTATTTGAACATCTTTACCTTGGGAGAAATTGTTTTTATTACCACTTTTGAGAAATTTGGGTTTTGTTTTTCTTACCGAGAGAGCATCGGCCAAGCGCTATATCTTTTAAATGTGCAAAGCTTTGACACATGTCTACAATAACATATTTCGGTCAAGGTGATAAAATAAACAATGCTCCTTCTCAAAAACTTGTATGCTAGGGGCAGAAGTGGGGCACAAGGGCAACTTGTGCAGTGACGGAATGCAGCTATAGTCTGCTGTGCTTTTTGGCTGCAGCTGCACCAAGAAGGGTGGGGTGGCCGTTCTTTGTGATGTATGTACGAAGGCTCATGCATAGTTGCAACCTGGCCCATTACACCGGCCATCTTCACTGTATTATGTTTCATTTCCCGTTTATATTTTGGCTGACAGATTTTAGTCTTTACGTTTACACCAGTGTCATTAAATAACTTTTTCCGCCCCGGTGGCTCAGTGGCTGTGGTGTTGTGCTGCTAAGCCCAAGGTCGCGGGCTCCATCTGTCGCTCTGGCTGCTTTCCTGATGGTGGTGAAAAAATGCAAATGCCAATGTATTCGGGTGCATGTTAAAGATCTCCAGGTGATCAAAGTTAATCTGGAGCCCTCCACTACGGCTCAGGTATAGCTTCAGTGCTTTAAACATCACAATCAATCAATTAAACTTTTGTTTGGCACTCTTTGCCCTAGTTGGCCTTGGGCCATTAAACACCAACCATCGTCTTCATGTATATGTACAAAGGCACCCATAACATTTTGCGATAGGAACTACTAGTAGTGTGAAAACAATCTTTGCATGCATTTTGAGTGAAGCTTGTGTTCTAGCAACTCTATTCTAGCATGCTCGCTTAAAACTTTAAAACTTGCTTTGAAGCAAGTTTCTGATGTCTGTCAGAGTGCCAGAAGAGAAAATTCTACTGGTACATTTTTGATAGTAGTTAGAAATCGCCACACGCCGCAGTGGCACAGCGGCTAAGGCGTTGCGCTGGTCAGCACGAGGACGCGGGTTCGATTCCCAGCTGCGGCGGCTGCTTTTCTGATGGAGGTGAAAAGCGAAAACGCCCATGTGTTCGAGATTTTGGCACACATTAAATATTCCCAGGTGGTCAAAATTAATCCAGCACCCGCCACTACGGCACGCCTCATCGTCTGTGAAGCATCTGCGCGTTGAACCCCACAATCAGTGAGAAATCGCCGCTCAGCTTTATTAGGAGACTTTTCTTGGCTATAAGAATTCCAGATGACAGCCTGGTTTTGTGGTAAAAACTGTGTTTATGAATGAAGTTTTCCAATCGGTAATATGTCTGACGCGGTTTAATTTTTGTTTGTTTGAGGGGAAGATTAACTGAAAAAGGACCGTTTACGTAAAGTAACTGGAAAAACATCTCATTATGCTTATACAAACACACATACATGTATAGGTTGCCTGTAAACAATTCTTCTCTCTTGCAGTTGTCCTCGGCGTCGTAGGATTTGTCCTAGCTGTCCTTGGCGGTGCTGCTGTTCTCCTGCTCCCTAGGCTATTTACAAGCCTGTTGGACGAGGTGACTTGGCTGGCTCTGCCAAATTATTGGCCCTTCCTATTCTTTTTTTCTTCCCTTACAAATCTTCTAGGTTCATTATGTTACTGCTATAATTTTCTTGTGTATTATAACAATCGGATAGTGCAACTCTTGCTCATTTTGGCAACTTTATTTTAGCTCATATGCACCAGCCTATTGCCTGAAAATTGCATAATGTTAACTTTTAAGATTAATATTATTGTTAAAAATATTAGGACAATTATAACTGACTTAAGGTTAGGGCTGCAGTTTTATCCCCCAAGTAGATGGCTATGTGGGGACGACAGCTATTTTGAGCCTTGTTCCAGTTTTCTGAGTGATGGGTGCAACGATCCGGGCAACTTTTGTAGTCTGACTTCAGAAGGCTAAGCCAGTGCCATGGTAACACTATGCAAAAATTTGCACGCGGTTATGTAGGGGCTTTGTGAGCCGACAGATCTTTCGTGACCTGGTAGTTGCGTGGCTGTTTTTTTCTTCTTTTTAATTTGCCTGTGCTCTGCGTATGTATGGCCTACAATTGTCAATTTGTTCGTCCAAGCAACGTCATCTCAAATTCCCATTCACTCTCCCACCTAAGTATGCAGATATCAGCTGCTAATTACCATGGAGTGCTCTGATTAGATAGTGCTCTTGCTTCTACCGTTGTAGACATCTCGGGTGTTAGTAGATAAGAGGTGCACGCAATTGGCAGTCGGATGCCCAGTTACGGGACTCGAAGCAGGGGAAGGCGAGATAGTTTAACGAGTTGATGAGCTGGCCTCTAATCCGTTCATATTAGTTGAAGAGTGCCTGCTGACAACAGCGCTCGGTTTCTTTTTCCTTTTCTTTGTTTTGGTTCGCAAGTGCTCTGTAAACAAGTATGACACAGCACTTTGCAGTGAGAAGTGGGTTGTGTTGATGCAAAGCAAGAGTTACACCATTATTAAAGGTCGTTGAACACTATTTTTTGAAGGAGCCACATGCAAAAAAGAGTTGCTGGTTCTAGAAACGTTTCCTTTTGTGTCCTGTTCTTTGAGTTCTTACTCTAGCCCCCTTTTTGTGCATTTCAGAAACTCCCGCTCGTGAACAATTCAGATACGTTTAATCTCTGGCGAGACATTCCTGTGCCCATATACCGGAAGTTCTACTTTTTTAACTTGACAAATCCGGATGAGTTCCTAGCTCAAAAAGAAAAGCCACGTTTTGAAGAAGTCGGACCTTACTCCTACAGGTGAGGGTGTACTATCTTTATACTGCCTAGCCAGCAAGTGTGTGATTCTGTGGTTCTGTGTGGAAACATTTTTTTGGGCTACAGTTTTTGTTCAGAATGACAAACTTGATCCAAGCAAAAAGCAAGGCCATACCGCTTTAATTTTACATTTCTTAAGTCTTTGTTACTGCTTGGTGGAGCATAAAAGCAGTTAATTGTGAAGTCTTATCTTTAGTTGCTTTTAATATCACAACTGGGGTGTTTTCTTTGTGGTTTAGGCATCACATAGATAAGGTTGTTACCTGCTGGCAACTCTTGTTTTGTTAACGTATTACTGATGTCATTTTTTAACCAACTGTAATACTATTGCGAACAATATTTTGTATTTAAGTAGATTCCAAATGGGTGCAAATGGAACCTTGCTGGCTGTAGCAGCAGTTTTTCTGGTGGATGTGAAAAACAAAAGTGCCTGTGCCTCAAAACTCCATCACATTACCAATTTCCAGCTGGCCTAAATTTGTTTGGTGCCTTGCGGTATGTCATGCCTCACAGCTCGTGTAGCCTTCGGTACATGAAGCTCAAATTTCAACAAGTCATGTTTACTCTAATTTGTAATCCTCTTCTAGAAAACTTAGTGGCATACTTGGCTTTGACATGGTAGTTTGTAACCTAAAAGGATTTTATCTGAAAACATTTTTTTTTATCATGCCAGAGTTCCAGTCTGCACTGCTGAACAGCTTTGAATAAATTTCAGGGCCAGATGGGTCAAGGAAGGTATCGTCTGGAACTCCAACGGCACAATTTCATACAGAGAAGTCAAGACGTACACCTTTGACAGAAATGCGTCCGTTGGTAGCCTCAGTGACCGCATCACAACAGTCAATGCCCCTCTTGTGGTAAGCCATGCATAGTTTGGCTACTTGAGTACTGAAACTCGTGATTAAATGCATGCCTGCCGAGAAAGGTTTGCCTAGACATGAATATATTTTTAGATTCCTGCGTGTTGCTTGTTTTGGTGTGCTTGGCAGTGATACAGAGAACCAGTGATACCTGATGAGTGAGGGATCATCTTCATGCGTCACGATATGCAGACCAAAGTGGAGCATTTTATGGCAAGTTAGCTTGCCATGGAAATGCAGGCATTTTAATTACTGTTAGGCCTTCGAGAAGACCATGCCTCAATTGCTCTAATGGCAGATACAGGGCTGTCAACCAGCGCCTTGTCCTGGTAGGGAGTCTTTGTTGCTGTCAAAACAGCAGCGCCGAAATGGAATGCTTGGTAGGGTGCTTCCTTTTCTGCTTGCTGGGTGGCGCTGCCTTTTCTGGAGGGGACAGAGACCTACGGCCGTATTCTGAGTCTGTCCTCCACTCCACGTGTTTCCTCAACTCGGCTGAGTGGAGGATACCCCAATGCCTTTACATACAAAAACCGCATCAAGGACTTCCTTGTCTGCAGGTTCGGGTGGAGGAGCGATTCAGAATACGGCATCTAGACTTGGATAAAAACAGCAAATGAAATTGAAAACGTCGTTAAAGGGGCAATGGTAGGGAAGTGCTTTACTAGTAAAGAAAATATGTGGTAACTCCAAGGGTGGTACTTTGTTTTTTGAAGCCAGGGAAGTGCGTTTGGAAATGAAGTCGTAGAAAAAATTACTCAGCGGTGAGGTGTGGTCTGCAAAAAGAAACACCAGATGCAACACAGTGTTAACATGTAATCGTATCTGTTAAATCCCATGCAGGGCTTGCGGTGCACTCCCCGCCAGTTTGTGACAGCCAGTGAAGAGAAAAAATTGTGGGCAGTGGGTCACTGGCATGGGGGTTCGCGGGTGATTAATAACGAAGTAAAATTGGTAGCTCCAAGGTGTTCAGAATGATTGCATGGTGTCAGGTCTTCTCTGCTCTGAACAGTATCCATTCAAGTCCATGTGAGGGAAATATCTGCCTTCATAGATAGAGAACTAAGATTTAAAGGCCCCATGAAGGCAACATACAACTTTGCCCCACTGCCTCGTTGGAATACCACTCGTAAAAATATTGCAGCCTTCACTCAAATATGTTGTATAATAAGGAAAACGGAAGAGTGGGCACCTGCCAGGTACTTGTACTGAACTTGTTATGCTCTAAGCCAGTGCTGACCAAATCTACCAAGTATTTAAAGTTCTGTGGGCTTGTAGATGGAACATTTAGTGTTTCAAATAAAAAAGGTCACCCCTTTTTTTTGTAGTGATGAGATTGTTGACAAGATGATAAACCGGAGGCTCGTGTACTTTTTGGAGTACAACGGCCTTCACGAGAGCTGCCAGGCAGGCTTCAGGGCGGGGCGATCCACGAATGATCAACTAGTAGCTCTTGAATCGTATATTAAGGATGCCTTCGTGCATAAACAGTACTGCGTAACTGTGTTTTTTGACCTCGAAAAGGCTTATGATACCGCTTGTCGTTATGGAATCCTTACTGACCTCAAGTCATTCGGTGTTTCTGGTAATATGTTTAACACTCTTGCTAGTTATTTGTCGGAGAGAACCTTTCGCGTCAGAGTTGGTTCTGCACTGTCAAAGGTACATGTGCAAGAAAATGGCGTGCCGCAAGGTGGAGTGTTGAGCTGCACGCTCTTCATAGTTAAGATGAACTCTCTTGGAAAGGCGTTGCCACCCACAATCTCTTATTCCATGTATGTAGACGACGTCCAGATATCCTTTAAATCATGTAACATGTCCATCTGCGAACGTCAAGTCCAGCTCGGCGTCAAGAAGCTTGCCAGCTGGGCAGACAAGAATGGTTTTAAAATTAATCCCGGAAAGAGCTCTTGTGTTGTATTCTCCAGGAACCGTGGGGTCCACCCGGACCCAGACATCACTCTTGCGAATGTGCAAATTCCTGTGAACAAGGAGCACAAGTTTTTAGGCATTTTATTCGATGAAAAACTTACATTCATTCCTCATATCAAACAGCTCAAATGTAAATGCCTAAAAAGAATGAATATTCTTGAGGTTCTCTCACATCAATCTTATGGGGCCGACAAACAACTCCTGCTGCGCCTGTACACAGCGTTGGTGGGGTCTCGGCTCGACTACGGCAGTGTCGTGTATGGGTCGGCGACAAAGACCGCACTGAGAATGCTCGACCCAGTGCTGCATCTTGGCCTTCGCCTCTCATGCGGCACTTTCCGCACTAGCCCTGTCGAAAGCCTTTATGTCGAGTGCGATAAGTGGTGTCTAGGGCATCAGCGGGAGTATGTTGACCTGCTATATGCATCTAAGATTGTGTCCCTTACCAACCATCCTTTTAATCCCATCATGAACAATACATCAAACTTGCAACTCTTTTTAAACAGGCCATCTATTTCCTTACCTTTCTCTCTGAGTTAGGGAGGAGGCTTCTGCACTCACGGTCCCTCTTTCAGACACACACAAGACACCCATCCATAATTTAATTCCACCATGGCATCTACATCCTATATCATGCGACCTATCATTCACATTAGTAGGAAAAAATAGGGTACCCAGGAGTGCAATTCTGCAGCACTTCCTGTTCCTTCCTGGAAGTGCTGCAGTATTTCATAGCAGTATTTACACGGCAGAAGCCTATGGCATTTTACTCGTTTCAAACCACATCCTCGAACATAAAATTCCAAAGTCCATCATCTACACAGATTCTCTAAGCGTTGTACAGGCACTGTCATCCGGAAAGTCATCTAAAAACTGTGTGATCAATGCTCTTTTCAAGGTACTAATGACTGCATATGCCTCAAATCTTCAAATAACTATATGCTGGGTACCAGGTCACTGTGGGATCCCTGGCAATGAGACTGCTGATCAAATGGCTGGTGCTGCTGCTCTCATGACCACAGTTGACATAACAGTACCTTACACCGACCTAAAGACACACATCAGACGACAGCTTCGTAACACATGGCAATTACGCTGGAGTCAACAAACAGACAGCAAACTACACGTAATAAAACCACAACTGGGACGCTACATAACTGACTCGCACAACAGATACACTGAAGTCGCCCTGGCTAGGCTGCGGATAGGCCACACACATGTTACGCACTCCCACCTGCTCACTGGAACTTCGGGACCCACGTGTAGCAGGTGTGGAAAGGGCCTATCCATAGTCCACATACTAATCACATGCAAGGCACTTGACACAACACGACACAAACATTTCCCTGAATTATACAGACGACACATTCCTTTGCACCCATCATACTTTTTAGCCGACGAACAAATGTTTTCTAGTCAACGTGTTTTTAAGTTTTTAGCTGAGGTAAACTTTCTGCAGCTCTTGTCATATCACGTGTAATCACCCTGGCCCTATACACCAGCCATCTCCATTGTCTTTTGTTTTGCATCACCTTTACTTTTAGTCGCATGTTTTAGTACTTACGGTCTGATCAAAACTCAATAACTTCTTCTTTGGCGCTCTTTGCCCATAGTCGGCCTTGCGCCAATAAAGCCCAACCATCATCATCGAGATTGTTGACAAACAGCTGCAGTCCAATAAATCAACATTAATTGGGAGCTAACGTTATTGGGGGTTTTACAAGGGGCAGGGGTGCTGCACCATCTCTACAGTGCAACAGCCTTTAAAGGGACAGACAACCGATTTTTGTCGAGTATATATTCTCTATCCCAAATGAAAGGGCATCACTTAAAGCACCTTGACGAGAAACGGTTTTGCTGATAACGCCCTAGAACTTTTTAAATCGAATTTTTTTATCTACGAGCCGTATGTGTCCCTCCCAAAACTAATGCTGGCAACCATGACATAGAGTAGCTCGGCAACATACTTTTATTTGTATGCGAAATAAAAAACGATATTTAAAAACTTGTTCCCAGCTAAAAAAGTTTGAATGGCGGGCTTTCCTGCTCCTTTATGTGTTTTTTTAATGCAACGGTCTATTTTGCACGAACGCGCCATCTGTTGGGATAGACGATAGGTAGAATCTGGCCGCACGTTGTGGAGGCGGGAAGTTCAATTCTCCCCGGGCGCGACGTTTCTTTCTTTTTTTTTTTTTAAGCTGCCGTTGGCGTATTTGGAAACTGAAATCAAATATTTTGGCAGAATAAACGCCCCTGACTCAGGCAGAATGGTCAAAGTTCCTTCGCTGGGTCTGTTTACTGAACGCTGCCGTTGATTCTGGGCATGGAGGCTCAGTTAGCCACACTGAGAGGCATGCTGAGAGGCACCCAGCGACGGCGGGCGGCGTGTCTTTAAAAATTTCAGAATAATGTTTAGAAATACATATGCAATTTAACCTTGTACAAATACTTGTTTTAAAGGTTTTCAATACGCAAATAAACGTTTCAGCAGTTACAGTAGCTGCTAGGTTTGCAGGTCACGTGACAGGGACACATATTGTAGTGTCAAGTTTCGACACTACGAACCGCCACCCTTCCGATTTCAGAAAGTTTGCTACCAAATTAAAATTATTTCCGCCAGTTTGTTTAGAAATTGCTTGTGGTTATCGGGCTATATAAAACGCTGGCTTTCATATGAGCTAGAGAACATATACGCGACAAAAATCGGTTGTCCGTCCCTTTAAAATAGTACTGACACCAAAACTTTGTCTTTTTTTTTTTTCATCAATGCTCCAGATCCTGACGAACCCAAAACAGCACTTTAAATACTTGAGCGCGCGATAATTAATTACATTGAATGGCCTGAAAATCGTCCGTTTTGGTTTCCCGCACTTCCAGCCTGGAGTCCACGTGTGACAGAACCTTAGCATGACTTCACCGTTTTGTGCGGACGTCAAAACACTGCAAAGGCCGGAGGAGGCGTTGTTTCGACCGCCCCACCGCCGGAGCTGAGCAGACGAGCTGCCTGAAGGCATTAGGCCTAGCATTGCGGTGGAAATCTGATGACCGCTTTCAATAAAAGGCCTGATGGTGGCTTCTGTTGAGATTCTGGGCTTTATTATCGGCTCCTTTCCCGCTTGTCGAACTTTATTTTAGGCGAGAGTATTTTTCTGGGCAGCGGCTATGCCAGTAGCTCTGGCTACGTGTATCACTTCGTGAACACGCCAGCGCCCTATCGCCACTCGCTGGGCCGTGCGCGTGAAGTGACGTCACGATTTTATAATGAGTGTTGGAGGCAGACAGCTACGTCACTTCTTTTCCCTCTCGCGGAGTGATGTCACGCTGATGTCCATTTGCTGCGCACCGGCGGGCTGTTGCGTCAGCGCGATAAATCAGATCAAGTTAAAATTGAAGTATGTTCCACACGTCGCAGGCCGCTCGTATTTCAGCTAGGTTATTCTGTTGGGTAAAGGAAGCAAAGTGTGTAATAATATAAATCCGAAAATTGGTGTCAGTACCCCTTTTAAGTTGGAAGTTGCCCCTGCCGCCATTTTCTATGAACACGCCGGGGGCACAGGTGAGCTCAAATTCTTTAATTCCAGTCACTTTTATTGCCTAAAGCAAGAACAAAGCTCATGGCTTTGCCATTATATGGGATAGGGTTATGTACACAAACACCCTGCTAGTTTTTGTGGAGTTTGATCAGCAAATCCAAACATCTGGATTCTCCATAACAGTATTGAGTAATGTTACTGGCTGCCCCCCCCTTTTTTTCCTGTTGCTGCTTCGCCATGTATGTCGGAGAGCCCTTGTTTCGTCATGCTGTGCTGCAGTAAGGGGGGGAAGTTTTAAACCCATTTGTTTAATGTTGATTCCTCAGTGATGGCAGCAATTATTTTATTGAATAAAAAGGTGTAGTGAGGTTGAGTTGTGTAATCTTTCGAATAAAGCAAAGTTGTGCATGGTCTTCCTGGCACATGGGAAGTAATCTACAAAGCTCGGAAGATGGCTAGAGTAGTAGTGGAGCAAGAACAAAGGAGGATGTAACATCAAAAATCCACCACCTGTTGCAACATAAAATATAATTCAATATAAGACGAGGTTTTTCTCAAATCCATCGTCTCAAAGGCACACCCCCTTTTATTCGAAGCTCTGGATATATAGCTCTGTCTGTCTGTCTGTGTGGGTGTGTGTGAGATTTTTTACGCTTTAAACTGCACCTCCACCTTATAATTGTGACCGCCTGATAATCAAATAAATACAATAATTGTAGAACTAATATCAATCCTTTGAGTGGAATAAGTCTGTCAAATGTGTTTGGCTGGAGGATATACAGGTGAACAAAGTTTGGTTGAAACGCAGCATACATTTTATTGTGACAGAAATTTTTGAACATGTCTAGGGTGAAATTGTAATTCCCTGTATTGGCAACAACCCTCCCTTCATTCGGTCAAAAGTGTAAAGCATTTGGTCCTACAGCAAGCCTGCTGCAGTGTGGCCGTTCTGTTCTTTTGACCTGGTGCGCATGCAAGGAAAACGATGCATTGCAAAAGGTGCAGGTGGTGATTTGTGCACTGCAGATGAGGTGTATGGTTGGCAGTGGGGGAAATATTAAGAAAAGGCAGTGAGGCAACTTTCCCGAGAGACGGCTGCCTCTGGCTACTTGAAAGATGTCGCACCTTCGTGCTGAGCCCCATTTGAATCTCGGGTTTTGACAGAGCAGCCTCAAATACTCTGCTGAGTGAGTGAGTGTGGACAATTCCTGCTTTAAAACGGCTCCTTTTCTGTCATAGCAATTCTAACTGCAAAAATAATTGTTAGGGACTTGTTTTATTCTTGTTTTTGATGCTCAGGGCTCTTGTTTGACCTGTGCGATCCTGCCTCTTTTTCAGTCAGCGGGGGTGCTCGTTAACAAAATCAAGAACTTCATAAAGCGCAAGTTGACTGCACTTATAATCAACCGTCTGGATGAACATTTGCTCATAGAGCGCACGGTTGGCGAACTTCTCTTCGACGGCTACAACGACCCACTAGTTGCAACCAGCCGATTGATTGACCCAGACTTGCCAGACACGAAAGGAAAGTTTGGCTGGATGATCCAGGTTAGTCAAAATCGGGGTGACAATCTTTGGTGGGCTGGGGTGTTTATTGCTGATGTTCAATGTTGCCAGCACTAGGGCCAGGTTTACATGTTTCACACTGACAAATTTAGTCCTTGATATTTGGTCTGTTAGTCCAACAAGTGCCGCTCACTAACTTCGGATCAATCCTCCTTATCGTAGGCTGTGTACTTCAGGGACACTTGTTGAAAAAAGGAGGGTGATACTGGGCACCTTTGCACATAAAACTGGTGCCAAAAGTATTTAAAGCTGAAGGGTTGG
Source organism: Haemaphysalis longicornis (assembly GCF_048455015.1). Lineage (NCBI taxonomy): Eukaryota > Metazoa > Arthropoda > Arachnida > Ixodida > Ixodidae > Haemaphysalis > Haemaphysalis longicornis. The sequence goes on along the minus strand of NW_027526335.1, from coordinate 78,818,175 downwards.
TGTGATTTGCCTTTTTTAGCACCCAATACAGTTTCGGTTGTGTGCACTTGTGTTGTTTTACCATTGAATTTTTGTAAGCAGTGCTTTAATGTGCTGCAGGCCGAGGAGTTTCAAGTGACACTGAAGTGCTAAGTTGGCCTATATCAGTAGATTTATGGTGACATGAATGGAAATATACCACTTACAGCTTTCGCGGCAGTTTATTGAGGCCAAAAGCATCAAAAGGGGTCTGTGCTGTGAACGTTTCGAGGTTCGTAGGTGTGGAGACACTGCCTTCAATTCAGTGCCATGTCCTCACAACTTCCAGCAAGCTCCTCTTTGATGTCCTTTTTCTTCAGTCTTGGGCCTTCCTATGTGATGTTGCAGAGGCTGGTTTCTGTGTCATGCTTGCATCTTTCCGAGCAGCTGGGAGCTGTTGCTTGCATCTTTCGGAGCGTATTGCTGCCTCTTGGTGGATGAGTGTGCCATTGTGTCATTGTAGAAATGTACAAATAACAAAGGCTGTAACCTAAAAAACCACTCAAGTCTTTCTCGTGTCAGAAAAAATTAAGTAAAATTCTGTAAGTCGCAGTAGTTTTGGCATCCAGTAGCGTGGACAAGGTTGGTGTCGAGGGAGAAGCCTGGGTTCTAAATTTCCACCATTTACGTCCACACAGTGCTTGCCTTTATGTGTGTTTTGTTTGCAAATTTTGATCGGTCCTTCCATTTCTGGTTTGCAGCGCAACAGTTCCAACGATGGCATTTTCACTGTGTATACTGGCAAAAGTGGAATGGACAAGTATAACGTTATCACCCGTTGGAATGGCAAACAGTGAGTTTTCAGGGTTTTTTTGTTTGTTCAAAAGTGGGTTCTTCGACCGGTATTGCTAATGCATACTATAGACACTTTGTTCTTTCTACATGCCTGCAGCACCTCTGCACAGTGTTTGCGTGAGGGAAACCAATTGTCTAAAGACAGTTTCCAAAGCTTAGCACCTGCACCTGGAAAGGGTCTAGCGCATGCGGTCAAGTGTGCAAAGACACATGATAAGCTCAGCAAATAAACCAAGAATATAACTAGGAGCAATTATTAACCAGCTACAAAAATGAGTTGTGACCATAAGAATTAGCTAGGCTCTTTTAAATCCCTTCGTGACGAGGCTGGTTTACCCGAAACCATTATTAAATCAAATTGGATCGCTGCCTGACGTTCCCCCAAGGCAGCTGACGCATTTTTTATGATTTTGCTCTGGTCATTGAAACAGCTGAACCAGCGAGTATTCAATCACACATTTCCACCTAAGTTGACATTAGGGTCTTGAAAATTTTAACACAGTATAAACACAGCGCTTACCAGTGGAGAGGCTGGGTTTTGGTTGTCGAGGTCAGGGACAACGCCCCCGGCTGCCGCCAGCCAATGGAGCAAATATGAATTGGCAGTTCCCAAGCGATAAAGAAAACACTTGAGTAAAATTTCAGATTTGTACGGGCCTGAGTGGACCTGCTCCTCACGCTGGCTAGCAGCCCCTCGGTCGTGCCCATCCCGATACAGTCGAACACGGGTATATCGAATTATTGTCTATATCGAACTCATGAATTATCCCCTTGAAAATTCTGTGTAAAAGTATAGGAATTCGTACGTTTATATCGAACGGTATTTTTTCCGACATTGGGTATATCGAACGCCGCGCGAGCTAGAAGGTGCTCTTCGGCGGTCGCTGCACCCCCGATTTCCGCGGTCGCTTAGTGCCTTCGCCAAAAACCGACAGGGACAGAAGCCGGGGCCTCGGAGCGTCACACTTGATTCATAATTGATAACTGCTTGGCCAACCAAACCACCTGCGGGCTCGACAACATCGAGCTCAAGTTTCTGCCTCCGAACACAACAGCCAGGCTGCAGCCGCTCGACCACTCGACAAAGTCGTTCAAGGTTGGGTATAGGAGGTGACTCCTCGATAGGCTTTTGATGAACCTCCGCATGGGCACCGAGCTTAAAGTTGACCAGCTGGGGGCCAAACGCATGATGACTGGTGCCTGGAACAGCGTAAAGCAGAGCGTGGCCAACTGCTTCTGGAAGGCAGGCTTCGTGACGTCTTAATTTTCGGAAGCTTGCGAAGACGGCGACGACGACGAAGAGGGCATGGACGACACGTTTCGCAAGCTGTGATCCCTTTTCCCAGCTGCTGTTCCAGCCGGAGTGTCTGCCGGCAACTTCGTGAACGCTGACAGGAATGTTTAGGCTGTTCCGAGCGCCGGTGACGAGGATATCGTAGCTGCGGTTGCAGGAACCCAGGCTGATAGCTCGAGTGGCGAAGATTGTCCGGACGAGGAGGCGGATACACGATCGTACTCCACCGGTGAACTGGCGGCTGCGTTCAGCTTCATTCGACGTAGTTGCGGCAACATGGAGGAACTGGGCTGTCGCACCTGGATATCCTTGAGCAGATCGAGACCAGCGTCTTTAATTCCATATACAGGACGAAGAAGCAGGCCAAGATGAGCGATTTCTTTTCACGCAAAGAAAGCCTCCTGTTGCGTCATTAGTGCGGACTTAGCGCAGATCGATAAGTGGTGGTCCGCCACAAATGAGGTCTCAGAGCCCATATTTTTTATATCGAATTTTTCATATATCGAACTATTTCGCGATCCCCTTGGAGTTCGATATATCCGTGTTCGACTGTATTTTGCTGACAATTTCATTCACGCCGTTGTGCATTGGACTAGCCCAAGACTGCTCCTAGATGAATCGACCTTTTCCCAGTAGCTGAGGAAATAAAATCGCAATCTCCCACCAAAAGTACTAATGAAGAACCAATCGTTTCGAGAAACAGCCCGGTTCCCTCCTCAGGGGAGACTGGGGTCACGTTGTAGCGGCGGTCACTCACAAAGTGACTTGCTGTGGAGCACAGTCCGTGCGTGTACACAAGTGGGAGGGCTTGGAGGGCACGATTTATGTCCTTTGCTGCTCTCGGAATATGTACGACTTGAGTCGCAGTCTTTCTCCTGTTGGTCACGCTTTCGGAGTTGGACGTTTCACCGAAGTCTCTTTTGCGGTCTGTTTCGCAGTACTGGGCGACAGTTTTGTGCCCAGACGTCGTTCTTGTTCTGTATGATTCGTAGCAGTAAATTTTTCATCTCCCCAATGCATGAGGAGGGGCACTCAGCGCTAAAATCCCAGGCGTCCTGTCCTTCGTCGCACAGTCCCTGACATTTTTTTGCTAACAATGTTCAAAAAGCGCACGGCAGAACACCTTGCCTGGCACAGAAACTGCCCCTCTCGCCCACCTCAACAAACATCTTGGGGGTGGTCAACACTCAGCGGATCGAATGGCTAATGCTAGTAAAGCGGTGATATAGCAGGTGCTTGTTTTTGTTGCGCAGTTAATTTTGTTGTTGTTTTTTATTTTCCACTCGTCCTCTACCTTTAAAGGTAGGGAGGCAACGAAATCAGTTTTCTTTATGGAGGTATCTTCCAGACAAATCCAATTGTTTCTTTATTGTTGCGGCCTCTTGAAGAGGTACTTCAGCTGACTACATGCTTTTCGCAACAATTGCTCTTGCTGGAGAATGTCCTCGTAAAAGTTGTCGCATTTCGCGGGGAAGTTCAGCTTTACCTGCAGGTCTGCCTGGACAAGTTCGTGCTAGCTTTGTGTTTTGCAGCATGACTCGCCTTGTTAAGCGTGCGTTGGATTGCATTAAAATATCTAACTGGATGGTCCGGAACAATTCTGGGACGTGTTGTAGCTGTCCCAACAAGGACGGCGCGGTTCTCAGGACATTGTATAAGTCTCGGCAGTCCTGCATAATCCGGAACGGTTAAGAACACTATCTCCAACCCGTCACCGCAGAGGCACCAGGAAAAGATCCATGAGCCCGTGCACATCTCATTTGTGCAAAAAAGCCACGCAGAAAGCCGCCAAGGACACATGACCAGTCTTGCTGACCCTGATGCCTCACTTGTACTGTTCTCGTCCACCGGAGTAAAAGTGGTCCCGGACGTGATGAAGGGGCTTTAACGAATTGAATGTTGGATGAGTTGGTGATACATTCAGGGAATAAGTGAGAAAAAGGCGACACGTAAAAAAGAATGCACGCTGTCCTGCGTGTTCTTTTCCACAAGTCGTCTTTTTTGCGTCCCCACTGTCACCCCTTTTGAAGATCACGATTGCTCACTAGACCCCTGCACGTTTCGGTCATTCCGATGGCACCCCCTCTCTAGCCCTTTTAGTGCTGGATTTTTTATTTCAAGCGAAAATTGTTTTAATGTATTTTCGTACAGCTTTGGACCTCAGAAGCACGGAAATGAAAAATTACTCAAGGGTTTAATATTTTGCAGGCACAACAATTGATTAGGTCATTAGGCAATTAAAATTTCTCTTTCTTGTAAAAAAATTGTTTTTTTTTTTTTGTCGTAATACCTATGACACCCTGATCTTGCACAAAAAATATAAAGCTGGTAATCTAAGTATTTACAGATTCATAGACATTTTGGCAAACTGGAGTTTCTGCTTCCTCACCCGCCCTATCGTCGTAACCTGTGTCTACTAAAGCTTCTTATTTTCATATCGTCCTACCCCGCAAAAACTCAACAATGGTGATGTCTATCGCAAGAGGCACCCTTGAGCAACGCTCGCCCAGAAAACTAGCAGTTTTCGTTCTGTTCTTCAGACGGTAGAGGAGATTGTGTGTTGCTTCGTCAAATGACGACGCCAGGGCCGAAAGAGCTGGGAGTCGTTCCTCCTTTGCCTCCGCCCACCTGAAGCCAATACTCTTCAAGCCGCACTCACCATAGATTCCCGCGACATTTTCGGGAGACAAAATGCTCCCCTTTTTCTGTTATATTAGGAGGCAAATTTGAATCCGTTGATGTAGACGTAAATTGAACAGGCCAAAGTTGGGGTCTTGTTACAGTCGTCTTCCAGTTTTCAATGTCTGCATCACACATTTGAGGGGCACAAGTGGCAGCCTCCCTCCCCCCTTACCTGGGGCGCAGGCCCCCCTTAGCAGCGCCACTGCACATACTTGCTGTCGGCATGGATGTGGGAGAGCACTGACAGTGTCTTCAGTGCAATGCCTTTGATGCAGTGAAAAAAGTGGTGTGTATAAGAAAATTTTGGAATTGAGTTGTAGAGCACTGATCAGGCGAGAGAGACGGCACCAGACGTCATGCCACAACAGGAACCTGATTTTTATTCTCTTCACATGGCTTGGACTGCTTACGAAAGCACCCGCGGTAGATGATGATGATGATTATGGAGTGTAGACGATGTTAGTGATGGGCGCTGCTGTGGTGGTGATGTTCATGCTGCTGCAGACTAAAAAGGTACCTCTGAGTCGTGACATTTCTTCAAAACCTTGCAGGCAAGGTATTAAAGGGGCCCTGAAAGGCATTTTGAGCACACTAAATAAACTAGCGCAATCGTTAGATTGGGTCGTCAACGTCAGCTGTGCCAAGTATTACTCTTTTAGGCGCAGCGGAAAGCTCACACTTTTGTTGCAAAGTTTGTCGCTTTTTTCTCACCCTTCCCTTCGTGTTTTTGGACGCCGCCATCTTCACATGTCTACATCATCGATTCCCATATGTTCGTCATGAGCAAGACATCCTGCTATTGGGCGGCTTTTTCACGCACTTCCGGCAAAGAGATGAGTCGTCTGCTCAGCGTCGGCTCGCCGGCTGATCTGCCAGCGGAGTGGAGTGCTACATTTTACGACAAACGAAACAAGTGTAAACAAACGCTTAACCGTTCGTATTGAATGCAACACGGCCATAACACGACATGGGTATTCTCTTACCTGAGTACGTTCCCTAAAGAAAGCGTTGAAGCCCCGTGGCACTTCTTTCGTGCAATCGCAGAGAACTCCCTGAGCCGAATGCCCGGGTTTGACGGATACATTTTATTCAACTTCAAAACAAACCAGAGATGCGTTTCGAACGAACACAACGTCACAACATGCGTTGCAAGTCTGAACCGCGATTGACAGACGATCGGTTGCTTCCTCCTGCCCGTCGTAAATTCGGCACTCACCTCGCGCCTTGTTTGCGGGGACGAACAGCAAGTCACTGAGCTCTGGCACGCAAGCGAGAAGGCTTTTAGCCAGGCACACTACACATACCCCATGCGAGGTTGAGTCGTTCGTCGTTCGAGAAAGATAATCCAGACCATGGGAAGCACTATCCACCCGCAGAAGTACAACGTCGCATTTCATCGCGAAACGAACGCTACACACAGGAGGCGATGCACACACACACACACAGCTTGGGTCGCTGCTTTGGCTTAGCTGCAAGCTTCGTTCGGACAGTCAGCGATGCTACGACGATACAGAGCTGCGTGAGGGCGACGTGCTAACCACTTCACGTATTTAAAAACACACGGGCAAAGAACTTGGTTCATCGGAAGCAAAAGATCTTTCCTCCATTATTGTGCCTGAAATATGCTGGCTAGTGTTGCTAGTGTGCCGAGGGCGGTCCCTAGGCGGGCGCCGGGAGCGATGTACGCGGCCGGCTGCCGCTTGGGGCGCTGCCGTGCGGGAGTGTGCGCGTTCGTCCGGCCCGAGCAGATCGCGCGGTTGCCTCCGCGCTGCGTAGCAGACGGCAGTGGCAGAACTTTCCAATCCCGCTTGCGACGAAAGCGAGCGAAAGCGACGGGAATTCTGTCGCGTGACGAAAATTTCTCCCGACAATTCGACAAACACGATCGTCGCGCGACAAAGCGACGAAATTCCCATCGCTTTCGCTCGCTTTCGTCGCAAGTGCGAACGGGCCTTTATGCGCAATCTCCGTCCCACATAAAATAATATCTTGCTTGTCGCCTGAGCATACGGTTGATATGTGACTACGTTACACTGTGCTTGCGAGTGTATTTAAACGATGTCACTAGGTTTGAAACGTAAGCGCTCGGCGTGCAGCTTTGTAAACGCAAGCAGCCTCACGTACGCACGCTATTTTGCTGCTAATAGAGAGTTTTAGTACAGCGTTTGTGCCTTTGCATACGCTAAACGCTAATTTTTTGCGTACCGCTACGTAAACATCGCGAGGGGAGTTTTAGTAGAACCAGAGTCTTTCAATGCTTTACATTGAAGGACTCTGGTAGAACGTCTCATCAGTTTTGCGTTGCGACATGCTAATGCATACAGCGCCATCTGTTAAATGTTTACCGAAATGACTCGCCGGCTGATCTGCTAGCGGAGTCGGGCGGAGTGCCGGAGTGCCTGAACATTTTACGACTATCAAAAAAAGTTCAAACAACACACGGGTGCAGCTTGGCAGAACACGGATGCTCGCTGCTCGAGTGCGGCGTTGGTTTGCTCTGCGCCTTCCCGTTCATCGCCACTGATAAAGCAATCCGATCCGGCGTGCACGGGTTCTGTGTCGGTTTAAAATGTCTTTTTTTTCACATGCCGCCGGTAGTAGGAATTACAACCGCCGCAAAATAAGACCCGGCACGAGCGGGCCCACATCTGAGACCGCGCTTTTTGGATAAACAGTGCGCGGTGCACCAAAGGGAACGAGCGCACGATTCTCCCTGCGCGGCTGCGAGTTCGCCGCCGATACCAACTGCAGCTACGTACACCGCGAAAGGGCAAGACCAGGCCGCACACATGCGGCCAGGTCTTTCGTTCGCTTTTCCAGCCTTTAGAGGAGTGTCCATGGTGTCAACAAAGATGAAAAAGCCGAAAGAGCTGGCCCGTAGCAGACGGCAGTCTGTGGGAGCGCAATAGCGGAAGTACGTCACCGCTGAGGAGCGAAGCATCATGGGAGGGGAGGCCAACAGAGAAGAAACAGTTGAAAGGAGGAGGAAATACGGCGCGACGATAATGCGCGGTTTTCGATTTACGATTTCTCAGCTAATACTCATCGCTTTAACAAAATTCTTGCAGGAGGAGATTGCTGATACATTGCTTTACTTGGTTACATGTACATCTATGCATCGGCGGAAGGCATTTCAGGACCCCTTTAAGGTGGCGGTCCCACACCCGCCATGTTGGAATTAGTTCAGAGTTTGCCACCAGACTATGCCACCCACCCGTGGCGGACGAAAATACCGGCACAGGCTTTCCGGGCGCGATGTTCCCCGTACCGGCGTCCCCTCCCCTCCGCCTGCGATTTGCGAGGGGAGACGCTCCTTTTGTCCGAACCTGAACCATGACCAACCGATTCTGTTCGCCGCTGTGCACGGTTGCTGGATTGGCCCTGCCTTCTTTCTCGCCGCGAGTTGCTCGGCGCTCGGCTTCCGAAATCGCGCTGAAGAGCTTTTGCTCTGTACACGCGCGTAGCACAAATAAAACAAAATAATCAACTAAACGTTTCACTGTTGTTGGGGTGAAACGTTGGACGAATGAGCAATACGTATGTCGCCAAGATTGCCAGCGCACATTACTAAAAGAGCAGAAAGAAAGCTCGGTGTAAAGGAATGAAGAAAGAGATACTGTGAAAATTATCGGCGTCTCTTGATATATTTCAGGTGGTTTTTCTCAATGAACCGCCGCTAAATCGTCGGCATGGGCCGTGCATATTTCCTTCTATCCTCCTCTTTCCCGCTGTGCAATAATGTCCTCTGTGTTGATGTCATGGCAACTTTAGCCGGAATCAGAACACCTTTGGACCCTAGTATGGGTTGCAAGCTAAGTCTGGCACAAAAGTTTTTTTTATCGTATACATACATAATACTGCAAATATAATAGACTGCGCCATATGCGCAAGTATCAGATGGCCTGTCTTCTATTCTTGCCTTCCGGCACCAAACGTAATTCATCATGCATGTTCAAGATAGAGGTCAAAAGATGCCGAAAGCATTTTGTCCGGTCAAAGGATGCGACAGGTGCGCTGTTGAATTTATCCTGGTGCTACTGTTCGAAATTTTTTTTCCGACATCACATGTCTTTGTGGCATCCCACGTGATCGCCTCGAAAATATAACCAACATCTCACTGCGGCAGTCAACATTTCGTAGAACCTTTCAGCCCACATGCTTTGCACTGCAATCACGGCTTTACACCGGATGAAACTGAGCATAGCACGCCGAGTCAGAGGAAATATTTATTTAGCTTCCAACATAAATATTGCAGCTGGTGGTATGAGAGGGGGAGGGGGGGGGGGGGGGGGGGGGCGAAGTGCGAAGACCATATCAGCTTCAGCATATACGTCGCTCAGCGGCTTCAGCTCCCACAGGCAAGTGCAGGAGATCGCAGGAAATTGCTTTTCAACCCACCCTTGCTTCCCGGTGGGAGTTGGCCGTGGCCGAACTCCGCTGTAAAAAAGGAAAAAAAGAATGGGTGAGATATGTGCACGCTATGAGCAAAAACAAATGATCTATAAGAAGAGCCAAGCTAACCTGCAATGGGGCAGTGATGCTAGTGCAATAGCAAAACGCGCGTTATAAAATATCACGGGAATGTTTCGTCAATACAATGGGGTGTTCTCGGGACTAATTTTGATTATTTATAACTACGCTTGAAATAATCATGCCGGATGCGGCCAGCAAAACGAAATGGTGAAATGGCGGTCAGGACACTTAGTTCAGCTATAAAAATATGTTTTCTACGTACTAAGGAAGTTTATGCATACCTGAAGGGGAAAAAGGATATAGAAGTGAAATTGAAAAAAAATCACTAGGTAAAGGATAAAATAAACAAACAAATTTCGAGTCTACGTGCTTTTGCAACGGAAATTGAGTCCTAAATGTATGGTCGGTGTGAAATTACGTATGAACAGATTGCGAAATAATCGAGTTCTTTTGAAAGCAGTGCAGCTGATACTTATCCGTTTTTCTTTTTTTTTTTTTTTTTTTGCTGAGAAGAGGAGGAGGGTGTGTTCAGGCGCCGATCACGTCCCTCAGCACCATTGTCACACGACCCATCGCCTCTTCGTTCCAGTGCACCATGTCCAGCCGCCGGTCCGACCCCATCCGCCTGTAAATGTGTCAGTGTTGATTACACTACAACCAATGTAGCCGGGACAGCTTACCGCTCGTACAGGCAATAGCGGACACGACGTCTGCCCAGCACAAAGAGGCGATGGATTTCAACAGCAACAACTCCGTCTGCGTGAAAGTAGCGCAACGAACAGGTTATTATCTGCCGCAAACTGTCGTAAAGAGAGACATAGTACCCATAGTCAGCCCGAGGATCCACGCGTTCACGGCATTCAGAATTCGCCAGTGGGAGCTGGACCGCGCAGCGCGGGCCACCGGCGGCAGCGTCATGACGACAACACCACATCCGCGTCCGAGTAACAGCGCCAATACGACCTCCAAATCCGCAATCAATTGGTACGCGTCGTCCATGGTTCTGGCCTGTGAAAAAAAGAATGAAAATGGCAGTGTTGATGCAGAAATTCTGAGCATACCCTTAGCTCAGAGGCAGAATTGCATCTGTTGTGCATACCAGGCGCAGGTCGTTGGTGCCGATCATCAGGACGACCCTGGGCTCCATGTGGCGGAGGTTTCTCAGGCAACTAATCAGCCTCCGCGCACGGCAACCCGGTACAAGCGTTGGGCTCTCTGGGTGCGAAAGAAAATTCAGGCGGTCAGCAACACGCAAAGCTTACACACTTATTAGAGATTTTTAGCATAGCGGCTCCCGTACGCTACGCTAGGTTTAGCGGGTAGCGGGACCCTACTGCGCATGCGCGCGCGGAGAGGGCAAAGAGATCCCCCTTCACCCGAACAAATTCGTCGCAGTCTCAGCAAGGCATGGGCTCCCGCTCCGCGGAAGGAATGCGCACATTCGTTCCGCACCTCGCCCCGCGCGCGCATGCGCAGTCGGGACCCGCTAAACTTAGCGTAGCGTACGGGAGCCGCTATGCTAAACTCTCTATTAGCAGCTCAGCTTTGTAGCCGAGTGATAGAGCTGCCACCAGTCTCACCTATTGCGCGACGAGGCAAGCCTGAAGTTTGCGCCGCCAGCCTCGTCAGCATGCTGTCGCCGACTAGCTGGTGCCCCCACAGCGCCGCAGGGGAGTTGGTGAACATCTGCGAGCAAACATCACAGACTGTGTAAGTTCGGCCGAACAACGAGAATGCGCTCCTGCCCCAACCCCATTCAGTAAAAGCGACCGATGCCATTAGATTTTGCACCGTGAACTCGGTTGTCTTTGTTTGAAAAGCCACGCGTACTTGCCATCAACAAAAAAGGAGTAAGACGAAACTGTCAGCGCTGTGCCGTCGTCCCCTTTTCTTTTGTCCTTGTGTTCCTTGTGCAGGTTTTCATGATGAATATGAAGAAACTGTGTTTCGCCGTAAGTCTGCACTGCATTACTGGAATGTGTTCAACTACAACCTACATAGGTACTGACTGCTCAGTTACACCCCAAGAGCCTCAAGATAACGCGTGGAAGGCCTCATTTGCAAATATGCTACAAAATCTGTCCGGCATTTGTACACATTTTAGCTAGAAATGAGAAAATATTGCTGATAAGCTTGCTTACCGTTGCCGCACGATCTCCGTCAGTCCGCTGAGAAGACAGCAATAACCCCTGGTATAGGTGACCAGCTATCGACAGCGTAAACCACGTGATTGTTCCCTCTCTCTGCCGCAGTTGAGGATGGTGCGCTGTCATGCTAGGGGAGAGGGGTTTAGTGACGATCCGGAGAGTGAAAACACATTCCATGGTGAGGACAGGTCGGGAATATACAAAACACGTGATTCGCCATCAAAGGCCACCGTTCCCTCCTGTCTCCTATCTTCCCCCTCCCCCTTCCGTTCTCCCATAAGCAGTACTTGGAAGAGGTGACTAAAGCAAACGTTGGGCTAGCTGGGTACACATGACACCTTGGGAAACCGCGCGAAAACGTGGACGGAGAGAAGGCAAACAGACACGTCTGTCTTCGCCTTCTCTTCGTCCACGTTTTCGCGCGGTTTCCTAAGGTGTCATGGGAGAGATATTTTTTCACTTTCGCTTTTGCTGGATTCATTGGTGCGGGACCCATTTTTAGCAAACCGCACTCTACAGATGTACGGGTAAAACTAGCAAGCGCTATGGGACGAGCGATTACCGGCAGCTGACATTTTTTCCAAGAGCCAGAAGACACATAGACTGAGCGGATAAAGATAAATAGAAAGCGACGGCTGCCAGCGTTGACATTCCACCGAAGTTGCCTTTCTCACACTAAAAAAAATTAATAAAAATAGAAAAATCGCCGTGTTTTTTTTTTCTTCTTTCATGTGGTTTGTGTCCTACGAATGTGCAAACGGTAGAGAAATCGGCGTTCGCGTATTTTTACCTGCTCTGAGACTGAATTGAAGGATCGAACGGCTTGTGTAACCATGACAAAATACAGCTTGTTTTGATCAAGAAAAAGAACACAAAGAATAATAAATTTCAATTTGGCATAACGCTTTGCTTAGAACAATTGCACATTTGCATATTTTTGAGGAAGCAATGTTTTCTCCATCAGCATTACCCCATTTTCATGTTCTAGTCCACTTGTATGTCATCTCAAATAGGCGCATCTTGAGATGTGGCAGCTATTATAACCGCAACGGGGTCCGGACAGTTTTATCGAACCCCGTTTTATCGAACGCCTTTTTATCGATGGACGATTTATCGAAGCCGTTTTATCGAAAATGTTTTTCTCAACCACCTGCAACCAAATTTATTTGGTTGCGGATGGTTTGAAGTTTGCAGTAATCATGAATGGTGAACCAACCCGCCAATCCAGGCAAATCGATACCTTATCTCAAAATTCGCCCAGGCAAACCTTCTCATTTGTAACAAGGCTTTCTCTTTCTCGCTGTTTACACAGATGATGAACAAATAGAATAATATGAAAGAAAGCTAGCACTTTTTCCTCTGGCAAAAGCAAGCGGAGTGTGGAGATAGATGGCCGTGGACGCGGAGCGTGTACCTTTTACGCGGGACCCGGACACTTCCGTGTACGGACTATTCGGTGCCATTTATATTTTTGTGATGGGTATAAATTTGTCTCCACAAATCCTTTGATTCTGTTCTTCGCGTTTCCGTTGATTTCGTTCTCGTTCATGGCGTTTTTTGTTCTGTTCACAGTAAGTCACTATACGGCAGGTTGCTTCGTTTTTACCTCTGTTCATCACTTTGCACCTCAGCATGTCACGGGTTTTCGGTCCACACGCTTCCATGTTATAGATTTATTATGATTATTATTTTTGTGAGGCCACCTGTCTTTTCTTTTTTTACCAGTGAAATCTCTATTCACGGTGCTGTCGCTGCCCTACACCTGTGTCAGGCTGAACTTCCAAAGGCAGCTGGCTATCCCTCTTGTTCTTGTGTTCCTCTCCCTTGCTTCTGGTTCCACTTATCCTAACCTTTCAACAGGATGTTGGTGCTGGAGGAGTGAACTAACTTGCTTCCAGAAACTTGCTTCCGCCGGGTGAAACGAATCGGCCAAGATTGAGGGTCGGACTCTTGGCGACACGCGACGATGTTTTCTTGTTTTATGTTTATTTGGCGGGGGGAAGGTAAATATACGCTGCTGTTAGGTTGTATGGGGGTTGTTTTCCACGGCGGTTTTCCACTTGCTCATTCATCAGCAACACCCTCGACGTATGCACGGCGGCAATGTTGGCTTCTCTGTCGACGCCAGAACATGCTGCTCAGAATTATTATACATATAAAAAAAAAGATCGAAACACGCGACACCATCAACTAAAGCCTTTCTGCGTTTGTTTGGCCTGCTTGCACTATGTAGTGCACCGGTTGATCTGCTTTCCACCAGAAAACTTTGCAACAAGAGACATGAGGGCTTCAGCAAGGTTGCTTGTGTCATCTGTTATGAGACGGGCCGCTTTTTCAGAAATACTGTTGGCTGCCGTCATTATCTTTGTTCTGAGCATGGCAGGGAGCTTCTCGAATAAGTTTTCACCTTTTGTGCCATCACAAAAGTAACTCTTGCAGCCGTCATGGCAGCCAAACACATGTTTGGGACCATTTCTCAAGTCAGCGGCCAATTCTCGAGCAAGCTGCCTTTCATTACTTGGATGCTCTCGCAATACTTCGGCGTAGTGACTGACAGCCTTGCGTGCACCGTTCTTGATGCGCTTTATTCTCGGGCCCGACAGCATGGGCCGGCCGCCTTTGCTTTCCTTAGCGATGGCATAGAGGCGGGAAGTGTAGCACTTGACCACATGGTTCGCACACTCGTGCTTCTGAACAAAGCGACCGTAGTCAACCTTTGACTGAATCTGGTGGTATACAGACGAATCCCCATCGCCTATAAAGGTGCGATACTCAACTTCGTGCATCTCCTTGCTTCGCTGGAATCCCTCAACAAGGACATCTGCCTCCATGGCTCCTGAGCTTTGATCCCAGTTCTTGTAGCAGGTGTGCTTTTTTGCCTCAACATTTTTCCTCGCGTAGAACGCACAAGTGCTGCACAGCTTGTTTCTCACACCCAAGTAGAGGAGCTTTTTTGTGCGCTTACCTATGATGACGGCCACACCAGAATTTGCAGAATACCTGTGGCCGTGGCTCCTGTGGGACCAGCCACCATCAACCACCACTGTAATCTTTGGGGTGCAGCCATCCTCGCAGAAATCGCCAGCTGCTTCCGCCAGCCTCTTTTCCTCTTTTCCAGCTTCTAACATTTGTCCCAGGAGCACAGCTTTCCATTGCTGAAAAATCAAACGTAGTGGAAAATGTGACTGTTCGCTACAGGTTAAAACGTATTTTGTCAGTTTTATACATGTGCTACACGGCCATTTAAAAGTCCTAACGCAACGTTTATCGAAATTTCCCATTGCTACGCTATAGTGCACCTGCAATCCAGTCGAGCCATTTGTCATTTGAATGTGTCCGTGTAGCACGGACCTTGTGAGTGACAATATAAATTCTATTTTGCCTAGAGCATGGAAGAGAATCCTGGCCTTGCATTTGAGGCAATAAGGCAATTTGAAATTGAGTTTTTCCTGTTTGCATGCACAGCCCATTGCAAATAAGGCTCCATAGCAGTGCGGAAAATTGAATGAGTTAGTAAGAATGAAGTCTCAAGCCATAGCATAAAAACAGCAATTATGGCTTGCTATCTCCTGTTGTTTCATGGCAACATGCCGTAAACCACGAGAGCAGGCTATCGAAAGCTGAAAAAATAAATTATTTGGTCAGTTATAACATGAAGGAACCCCATAAGAATGGGAATGGCACATAAGCAACACATTCCTAAATGGTTCTATTCAAAGTCACTGCAAACTGCCACACAAAGTGGAAACACCATGCAACAGAAGCTACCCTGCAGCCTACCTAGTCAGTGGGCACATTTGTCACCTAGTTCAGGAACGCGTGCAAATATAAGGTGCATTACGAAATTGAGATCAGAAAGTTGTCTTACATTTGTGCAAATACGGTATATAAAATGGAATTATCTGCATAAAAATGTTGCGACAATATTACTCTAGAGCTACTTGCTTCAGCCGCAGAAAATTGAACCAGTCAACTAAATGGTTCAAGCTTCCCTCAGAAAGGATCCCCATTGTACATTCTCCCTACAGCAAAAAATCATTACTAGAAATTAAAGTGTGGCCTGTCTTATTTATCATGATTTTATGCAGCACATTCATAATTGCGGTCTCGTTCACAGACCAACAGTAACTTGGCGATGCTCAGGTGTCATTATATCAAGGGTCTGTTTGATTTGGCAGAAGTGGGCCATGGTAGTGATTTTCATTTCTTTTATATGCGTTTCTGCTTCAGTTTGAAGAACTGACAAGAGCTGAGGTCTTCGCAAGTTTTCGACACATTGTAAATCACCCACTGGTTCTAACTGAACGTATGCGAACGTAACAAGAATTGGCCCAACAAATATTTGGAATCATTAGGTAGACAAAAACACTGGACAGAGAGGGCAGAAACAAAACCTGGAAACATGCCAAAGCACTTGCCTTTCCAAGTGCCTCCTCTCGACGCAGGAACGTTTTTTTGCACATGACAGGAATTTCCATGACAGACAGTGCCTCCTCCAAATGTGAATGCCCAGACCCGATACTCGTGAACGCCCAGACAGTAGCATCGTTTACTCCAAGAGCTGCCTTCTCTGCGAGAGGGGTGGGCTCTGCAACAGGGTCGGTAGTGACTTTTGTAACCTCATGGCAACCGCTACACTGGAATTTAAACTCCGACCAAAGGCCAATCCTTCGTTCCTCTTCAAACTCAAAGTGTCCTCCACCAGGAAAAGGGCACCGGTGTTCGCCAAGCTCTTGAGCAGCCTTCATGAAGTGGCCCACAGACACAACTCTTCTTCCACACACGCCTCCATTCTGTGCTGTCGGGACACTGACGTCCCTCTCAAAGGAAAGCTCTGGCAAAAGCTCCTGAATTCCAAGGCCGTCCCAGTAGTCAGCCATAGCTTCATGACTTGACGCAGACTGAGGTGATCTGCAATCAGCCGTGATGGTTGCAGTGTTGGTGTTCATCAGAGGCACTGCTTTGTGCATATTTTCAGCACGTTTTCTGTAAAACACAATGTCTCTTTACTACATGTGCACCAGCAAAATGTATAGCAAGAAAAAACAAAATGTCAGGAAACATATAAATGTGCAAATACGCGCTAGTGATGTGCGCATAGTTCCTAAAAAGTGGGAGTCATAAACCATGTGACACTCCTGCACTTTCTAACTATTCGTGGGGTGCTTGCCTCTGGAGATGAGCAATTACAAAGGACATAGTGTGAAAACACCTATAACTGCTCTTGTATACTGATAGCGTCTGCCTCAGGATGGTAGAAGCATATGCAGCTATTGACTCTTCCAGCCAGCTACAGAATGACACCAAGGCAATTGAACAAATTACATAACGAGAACTAGCAGGAGTTCGTACTGCCCACAGTTGGTTTGAGCGCATTTTTTAGTGGGTAAATATGCGGCAAGCTGTAATAATTCTACCACCTACATGTTGGTGTATCGGTTTTTTTTTTTGCTCATGTATCCCAACATAACCCACAAAGAAGGGCCTCAAATTGACATAAAACCCCAGACGCAACCCCATAATTGGGCAGAAAACCTGTATCGCCTAGTTCCCAGATAAAGAAAGGAGGAGCTTATGGATAAGGTGAACAAAAGAGCACTACAAAAAAGGCATTGTCTAGCGTTCCGTCCAGACGGAACGATAAGGAATGCTAATGTTGCGGAACGGCAGCTGTCACTAAAGTTCTGTTCAGGAGGAACGCAACTCTCCGTGAGAGCAATCTGTTGATTTTTATCCAACCGAACACACCGCTTCCTCACACCGCCAGGGTCGTTGTTAATTAGTAATCACTATTTAGTAATTATAAATGGTCGGACTACCTCTAGCTTAGTACGGAAGGAACTCCAAGCTGCTACCCCAAGCCTGCTTGGCAACATGAACAGAAAACAGTCTTTCTTGATATTTATGCAAAGGCAAAACCGCTTGTTTTAAAGTTGATTCATCAAAGGCAAAACCGCTTGAAAGTTAAAGTTGATTCATCAAAAGTAAACGGTTACAAAAAAATTTACAGACTAGCTTTGTGCAGCCATAGTCACTTATAATAATTACAGATTATCGGACGTAACCCTAGCGTTGGCTGCGTCGGCCTTGGCTTCAGTGAGCCGTAGCGGTTCAGCCGGTTGGGTAAAACCAAAATCGACTGCTCTAGCCAACTGAGTTGTAAGGCGGGCGTGAAGTATAGTTATTACAAAAGTTCTAAATGCGTCAAAAAAAAAAAAAAAAAAAACAGAGCTCGGCAAGATTTCAACACCCAACTACAACGTCCGTAAGCAGAGGCATAAGTACGACTATTTCACAACGCGTAGCTTTTACGGGTACGGCAGGAGCGAGTACGGCTATTTCACGACGCCTAGATGTTACGGCTACGGCAGCGACGACGGAGAGTTTTCAGGGCACGCCGGGGCGCGCGCCGGCGAGCGAGCCAGGTTAGTTCACGACGGGTAGGGGGGGGGATTTCACGACGCCAGCGAGACGCCAACCATATATGGCTACCTTCTGCATTTTTACGGCCAGGCATTGGTGGCCGGGCCACATGCAATGGGAAGGGGCCGCGAATAAAAGTGCAAGCGGTGGCAGCAAGCGGTGGCTAGGCTCCGAATAACAAACCACCTAGAGCTTTTAGCATTGAAAGGTAAAACTAGCAGCCCCACGCCGGTCAAAATCGTGGTAAGAACTAAGCGCGCTGTTTCACATCCCCAACACATGCGAACCCTCATGCGGACCCTCATATTCCGCCAGAACACAACAAAGGCTGAACAGAAATAACACTCGCAGCGCGTTAGCGCGAGATTGCGTGCAATGAACACAAAAAGAAAATCCTTACTTGCATGAGGAAGCTGCGGCCGCTCTCGCTTGCGCTCGGCGACTTTGTGATGCATTTTTACGCCTTATCAAACGTTTGGGCGTTTTACGGGTGTTACACATCGCAGATCACAAAATGTCGCACCGCTGTACTCCACCGGACAACGGCGGTGCAGAATGCCCAGAGATACCGAGCAAATGTGCTACCACGGAAGTTCGCACAGACCGCACGGCGTGGCGACAAAAACTGAACGAGTATCGGCAGTATCGGGTATCGGGTATCGGCACCACGACAAAGAAGAGGCGAAAAGTCTGGGGAGCCTGAATGTACCGCCTTGAGGCTCCCTCGAATAGTGCGTTTGGCCGCGCCATCGGTAGCAGAAAGCTGAAACGTAACAAAGTAGCTTTACAGTTTCGACACTGATGGCGCCACATAAAACTGCAACGTTGTTATTGCTGTAAAATTGTCGCTACAGGAATTAAAAAGGGTTGATTGTACATTTACTTGGTAATGTTATAAAGATATGACATCGACGTATATTCCATGTAACGCACTTTTTGGAGTTCCGTGTGTGTACGTAAATAGGCGCGTTTGAGCGCTTCGGCCGGCGTGATGAAAATCAGCCAATTTCAGTAACAGTTTATACGTGTTCTATTTATCACAGCGCAAACATTGAACGTAACTAAGTAAAGGAGGTCTTCAAGTTTGATGTGTGAAAATATTGAAACTTCGTCTTCAGCAGCAACGCAGAAAAGTTACCCAGAAAACCCATGTGTACGTGTAAACTGCCATATGTAGACCAAAATAACTTTAAAACCGCTGAACGAAATTCAGCGAAATTTCGGCAGTATACAAATACATATGCTGGCAACGCGCACACGAAAACACATTGCTCTGCATTAATCCATGTAAAAGTTTAGCGCGAGTGAAGTTGCGCTATTTTAGCTATTTTCAAACGGCCGTATAACAAAATCTATTCGCTGAAACGGAACTTCCAAACGTAACTAACTGCATAGACATCTATTCTATGCACATACCAAACTACATGTAATTACGTCGCATAGTTTTCTCAAATTCTTACACCGCCCGAAGCAAAAAAAGCAAAAATACAATTTTTCTCTCTTGCAAATTGTCTTCTCCTTCTAAAGCCAAATTAGCTGGAATAGACCGGTAAGCGAGTTCGGAATCTAGAAGACTTCTGCTTTCTAATGATACATTAGCCATGAATGTGGTGCCAACTGGGGCGCAACAGCGCCTACGCAAACATCGTCCAAAACCGGCAGCGCGGGCCGATCGAGTGGGACCGCCACCTTAAGTAACCAGTGTGTGCTTGGTAAAACTTGTGGAAAAGAGAGAGAGAGAGAGAGAGAGAGAGAGAGAGAGAGAGAGAGAGAGAGAGAGAGAGAGAGAGAGAGAGAGAGAGAGAGAGAGAGAGAGAGAGAGAGAGAGAGAGAGAGAGAGAGAGAGAGAGAGAGAGAGAGAGAGAGAGAGAGAGAGAGAGAGAGAGAGAGAGAGAGAATCTGCATAGATTCCGAATCAGAAAAGGGATTTGAATTTGAAAAACCTTCTAGTTAACCAGCATTTCAAGTCAACAAAGTTTGAAACAACTGTTCTGCTGTACAAGTGCACAAACTCGTAGCTTAAGCCCATTCATTCATGGATGCCCTGACTCCTCCACTTGTTCTTTTTGTTTCCCAGAAATCTGACTTGGTGGAAAGGAGGTTGCGACATGATTAATGGCACAAGTGAGCATCCACACCCTGTGGCCTTGCTATTCTGTTTGTTTTTACCTTCGGGCCTCATTTTTCAAAATTTATTTTACTCTCGTTGTGTTGTAGATGGTGAACTCAACCCTCCCCTTCGCTCGCGTCAGACCACCATCGACATCTTCAACTCCGACTTTTGCAGGTATGCAATTTGGCTCCCCTGTATTGCTGATACAGAATACCCCATAGGTGCTTCAAAGGTGTGAGCAGCTAAATTTTATTTGAGACGCATACCATGTAAGAAGCTAACGTCCCTTTGTCTATTGACAACGATGGTTGAAACGCTCAGCTTTCTCATGAAGCATTCGTTCGCTGTTGTTGGGGTTTTAGGCGATCAGGGTTTTGGTGACTGGACGGTGGCCAGCAGTAACACCAAGAAAGCTTCGCTTTAAATCGAAACTGTTTTGACCGCATCGGGATGGCACAATCGGGTAGACATCTGCTTCATAATGTGAGGCCCCCAGGTTCGATTCCTACCAGGGGACCCCTTTTTTTTTTTTTTTTCCTTCGGGAAGCGTTTTTTGCTTATCGCCGTTTTGTGAAACCTATTGTGTAGTTGGCTTTCTGCAGTGTGTTTTCGTGAAGGGATGGTCACTATCAGTGAGGCGTAGAAAGATTCACTTTAAAACCCAGTGCATTCACACTGGCTGGCTAGCTTTGTGCATGCTAGAAGTGGCTGCTGAGCATGTCCGGGCTTATGTTTGTGGGGTTTCTATCAGGCTGTCGGCATTTATTTCCTTTGCACATGCCGCCACTTTCCTGTGCAGCAGTTGTTTGCCAGTTTACCATTACAGTAGCCGACCGTTTTTTTTTGGACTTCGAAAATTTGGACTTGGTGGATATTCCGGACTTTCCTGATGAACGGCCAGTTGTCCCATAGGAGTAGTGGACACATGCAATGGACATTTCGGACAAAATAAAGCCAAAAGTTCAATTTTCCCGACAAACTTTTCCGCGACAGTGCAACTCGAGAACGACGCTGTGTTGAATCTTAAGCCAGCTGGCTTGTATCGGATTGGATGGGGATTGGCTTGACTCTCGCCGGGGTAACTAACAAACTTTGATGCCGTAATTTTGTGTGTAGTCGGCAGCGTAAGCAGTATCGAAAGCTGGAAGCGGGTCATACGTGGCCAGATTTATTTCTAGACTTCACGTTTTTTAGGCACCAGGTGATGCTGAGTTATAAGTAACATCATCATCAGGTTTGTCCTGAACCATTCACACTTCTTCAATCTTAAAAATATTTAAATGAAATAAGGCTCATTTTTGGTACTCGCGGATTTTTCAGACTCCTCTTTTATTCGGACTATTTTTCGTTCCCCGCCATGTCCGAAAAATCGGTCGGCTACTGGTGCAGTTCCTCCTAAATGCAAGAAAGTAACTTGGGCATGGGGATCAAGATTGTGTGTCGTTTTCAACATGCCACCTGCTGTTCACATTTGCCCAATCTGGGGCAGTTGGTGGCTGGAGCGACTTTCATGGCCTTTCGTTGCCTCTTGTCGTCCTCTGAACTCGTTTTGAAAACAGTGAAGGGGAACACCGTTCACAGGTTCCAAAATGAAGAAAGTGCATTAACGTGCTCCCTGGTTTCACTTTGAGCAAAAATGCTGGTGTGCAGCAATTTCAGTTCAGTGGTGACTAATGCCTGAGCCCAAAAAAAGTACAGGTTAGTTTTTAAATATGGAGTACTATTGCCAGAACTGAGTGTTTCCTTGGCTGCTGCAATTAGAAAGCACAGGCCGTTTTTCTCAGCTGCTAGTTTAAACTACTGGTGGCTAAGATTTTTGTGTGCATTTTTAAGCTGTGTTCATGTAAAACCAAGTACTACTCTATTGCTGCATTTCTGCTACTTCAGTAAACACGCGATGTGTTCATACACACGCGTTTTTTTTTAAAGGCTGCCCTTGCCTGCTTGCACTAGTTTTGCCAAAATCCTCTTGTGAAATATTGGATCCTTTGGCCTTTTTGGGTTCGCTGCCCCACTCCTCTTGGAAGTAGGATGGGGTTGGGGGCAAACTGTTTCATGCTATCCTTTTGTACCGTGTGACTTCATTTTCAGTTTCATTGAATCGTTCATTAAGTGCTTGAGGACAATACAGAAGGGAGGAAAAGACCCGTGAGGGGATAACAATGTTCAACGACGGTAGTAACTTGTACATCCATAAAGTAGGGTCAATGTGAATAACAGCAAAAAGTAGCTAAACACGCTAGTGAAAAACGATCAAGAGCAAGATCGATTGCACAAGTTCATATTAGCAGATCAAATCATTCACAAAATGAACAGTGGCTGGAACCATGGTAAAAAGATATGCTGCTATAAACGAAATTAATTTTTTGTTGGAGTTTACTTGAAACTGCAGACTAGCTGGGCAGTGCACAGGTAGAAGAGTTAGTGTGCTAATAATTTGGTTCTGCTTTTGTCTCGGATAAGCAGCATAAGCTGTACAGCAGTTCTCCACCATGCCAGCTTCATTTTAGCAAATGTTATAGCACGACACCCTACATTGCGTTCAAATATTTTTGTTCAAGAAAGTGTTGTGCATATACTCCAGCAATGGAAAAAAAAGTCCTGAAAAAGTCTTCGAAGAGTGCATGGCTCCATTATGCTGACCAGTGATAGTCGGCACTCTTTTATTTATTTCTTTTGTGTGTGTGTGTGTGGGTGTGTGGGTGTGTGTTGTGTGTGTGTGTGTGTGTGTGTGTGTGTGTGTGTGTGTGTGTGTGTGTGTGTGAGAGAGAGAGAGAGAGAGAGAGAGAGAGAGAGAGAGAGAGAGAGAGAGAGAGAGAGAGAGAGAGAGAGAGAGAGAGAGAGAGACCTGAAAGCACTTTTGATATCTTTCAGATCATTCGAAATGCAGTACACTGGGCCTGTCTCTACACTGGGAATACCTCTGGAGCGGTTTGAGGCCCCAGAGACCACATTTGATAATGGCTTAAACTATACGCCGAATGCTTGCTTTGACACACAGCGCCAGTTCCGTTCTGGAGTGATGGATCTGGGACCTTGCCAGCACGGTAAGGGCTGTTCCTACTACCAGTGCCCATCTGTTTTGAAGCTCCGGACATCTAGTAGACTGTCGTGGGAAAATGCTACTTTGAGTGGTAAATACAATGTCAGTGTGTCATTCTACTGTGCTCAGATACGAGCATTTTAACAATTTTAATAAGTTCGGTTGTACCGGATTGAATGAACCCATTTTGCTCTTGCTATTTTTGTCGGCTTATCAGCAGTGCATATAATAAACTGATTGTAGTGGTGGCAGTGACAAGGCACGGATCAGGGTGAAGTCCACTCCTAACACAAATTTTTCGTGTCCTCGAAACATTTATTTTAGATGATGAAGGTGTCAAAAACAGAGCTAGTTAATTCTATACGACCACCGATACGTGCACAATGCAAAAGCTTCTAACGTTTCCTTTCACTTTTACGTGCGTATCCAAATAATCTAACTCGTGACAAGCTCTATCACTACAATGCACAAGGCTATTTTCACAGCTGCTGTCACCACTCGGAGCACCATATACAAACGCCGAATAAGGCAAAAGTTCTAGTCTTCTGTAGCAGCATTTCGGTTGGTTAGGTCAGCTTTCTTTTGGACAAAGATTGTACGATGCGCTTTCATTGGCAACTACACCTTCGTGTTAAAGTTTCGGTGCATGCCAAAGGTCCTAGGTGGTCCAAATTAACCTGGCACCCTTCACACCACAGGATGCCTCATAACACAGGTGTAGCTTCAGTGCATTACTCGCACTACTCTGACTGTTCCTACCACCATGCCAGTATATATCTTCTCCGACTGTCAATCAGCCCTTCGTAATTTTGCTCACCACGAGACCCACCCACACACCACTGACTTTGTCTCTTTGATACTTGCCTCGAATCCTCGGCCACGTTTTACACTGGTTTGGGTTCCTGGCCACGCTGGCATGTGCGGAAACGCCCTAGCAAACACGCTTACCGGAGTACCTTTCCCGAGTCCGCTGTTGTCCAGGCCAACCCTGCACCACCCACCCGCCGACGGTTCGTACTCGGCACCATGCTTCCCACCGTTACCAATTGCACGCCCAACGCCTATCACGCATCCTGTACTCACCCCTGAGTTCCCATCTAACTCGTGAGGCTGTGCGCCTCATTCGGCAGGCTCGAACCTCTTCACTCCCCTCCCATCACATTCTTCACCGCATCTATCGGTGCCCTGGCCATCCCTCCTGTCCCACCTGTTCTCCCTACCCATCCACCCCTCCTCCTTTTTGGGACTGCACCCCGCCATCTCTTGCCCCATCCCTCGGCTCCATCACTTCCTGGGAGCTGTGGCTGCCTCCCCCGCCGACAGTAAACATCCAGGCTGCCCAGGAAGCTCTCTATGAACATGTGCACCAGGTCAGCACGGGCATTCTGCAGTACTACGGGGACCCGGTGAATTGAACACTCAAATTAGGACCTAAACTTGGGTCCTGCATAAAAATAAGTTTGCTCTCGAGACTTTGGTGCTTGCAGTTTGTCTGCCTCAAGTGTGTGTGTTTGCCACTCATGTTTCATTCATACTGTTTTGCTCCAGCAATGCAATGCAATATGTTTTTTCCCCCCAACTCTGCAGGCCTGCCCGTGGCGGTGTCCTTCCCGCATTTCTACATGGCTGACCCGCACTATGTGGAACAAGTGGATGGGCTCCATCCCAACGGCAGCCTTCACGCTTTCCACCTGGACTTGGAACCTGTGAGTTTTTGCATCTTGTGAAAGTGTCCTCTAAATGTCTAAAGCTGCAAACTGTGCCCTGTTGCATGAACAGGAGCTCCTCCATGATACTATCAGCATGCTTTCATCCTCTAATCATCTTTTTCTTTTCCAGAGGTTGGGTCTCACGGTTGGCCTCAGGGGCAGAGTCCAGCTGAACGTGGTCGTTGAGAAGAATGAATACATAACGTAAGCACGGATTCAACCAGTTACAAAATATCTGGTCTCCTGTATCTTGTCCCCTGGCACCTGGTGATGTATTGCTTGTTGCTTTCAAGGAGGCTGAAGGACATCCCAGAGCTGGTGTACCCTGTGGTATGGGAAGAAGTGGTAAGTGCCAGGTATTGGGGTTCCACTGTTGCACTGTTTTTTACTTATTTACTCGGGGACTGTACCTGAAGAAGGTGCACCATTACAACCGTCTAATGGGATCGTTGTAAAAAGGCATAGAGTGCCATCTAGCAGAAAGTAAGTGAATTGTGTGCACTTCCTTGACCATGCATTCGAGACTGAGTTGCTTGTATGCATATGAGGCTAGCTGCAGTATCTTGGTGCTGTATAGAACTTAGTGCTTCTCCCACAAGGATTCCAAGGTTGTACATGTAACGTGAGGCTCCCTTCAAGCTAACAGCGAATATCTAAATGTGCAGTGATATGTTCTAGGCTGTGTGCATTTTGTTCCTTCAAGATGGCCTTTCTGACAATTCAGGTTGTCACATTTAGTTTTTCCCACATTTCATTGAATAAATTTAGGCTTTCTTGGGTAGGAAATGTGTTGGGATAGGAATTGCGTTGTGATGGCTTTTGAGCCTCATAGTGGTTGCATCGGACTGTCGTTCTGTCACTTCATATAGCTCCAGGCATCTAGCACAAATTAGAATTCGTGGCTATACAGAATCATCGCCTGATGTAGTTGCTGCACATTACCTCTTCCTACTGCAAACACATTGTATTGTGTAGCCGTGTGTCTCTACGGTGGCCTAGGCGCTGCCTATTGAGTTTGGCCCCATTGCACGCAGCAGTGGCATCTTTTTAGGAATTGTCAATAGTGGATGCCTCCAAACACTGAAAACGTGGCTGCTGCTGTGAAAGCAGTTTATAGTATACGGCCTGTGGCTGTACCATTAGCCACAAGCTCTAGTAGTAGCTGATCGCATGGCCACACGAGTTTGGGTATGCTCTGGGGAGGTTGACTTGGTGCTTTCACAAATGCCGTGCAGCACATTGACATGGACGACGCCTTTGCCAACCACTTGAAGAGCACCATGGAAAACCCCATGTTCTACAGCATGCTTTTCGCTTACGTCCTGCTGTCCATCGGTGGGATCCTGTTCCTCACTGCGGTGGCCCTCATGGCGGGCAAGGCTCTCGCAAGGCTGCTCCACTTGAAGGTAACTCTCCTGAAATGTAGTTTTTGGACACCCAAAAGCGAGCGGCTGACTGGCAGCATTAATGTCGTGTAGATGATGGCACGCCAAAAACGAAAGCCAACGGGAATGGAGGGCAAACATTGCAGTGGACTTGCGGCGCTGTGATTTATTGCATTGACTAGTCTATCTATGCCCAGGTCTTGTGTGGGATATCAAAAGCCCTTTATTCAACTGTCACTGAACATTTCAAGGTTTGTTTATCCCACAAAATGTCTTGCACTCTGCATTGCCTTATAGAAACCAAACAAATGCACAAGCAAACTGGGTTGTCATGGTCTTTTTGCTGGTATATATTTGCCATAGTAGCAGGTATGTTGTAGCACCCGCATGAGACTTGTGTTTTGCTGCAACTAGGTGCTCTTAAATCAAGTTCATAAATGTGATTTTTTTAAATATTCGCGTAAATTCATTGGTCTGCTCATGTCATGGTCTGCTCATCTATTCTCAGAGCTGCCCCTATAACTTCAGTGCCTGCAATTAAAGTGCAGGGGGAAAAAACTTTTCAATTGCATCCGTTTCGCTGCTTCAGCAACGTATTGTGTTTGTTTCAGGATGACGACAGTGTGTCACCGCTTGTCGACAATGAACAGAAAGCTGAAGATGCTTCTGAAAAGGACCGTGAGAATCATGGTGCAGTGATAACGTGATCTGAACAAGCATTCCAGTGCATCGGCTATTGCTGAAGTGGATCTTCGCAACGACCACTAGCTCTGGCTATGACAGTGAGAGCGATCTTACAAGAGTGGACGTTTATTGCTTCAATTTTGCTGCACAGCTGTGCAAAAATTACTCTTTAAGCAGCTTCCTTCGTCAGAATCCAGGGCTGCTCGTTGTCTTCGACGTGAAGCTTGTCAAGTCTACTCTGCAAACTGCTTGATGCTTGTCAGGACTTCCTTTTACTATCTGCCGATTGTGTGGCTGAGGGCTTGTGTTGACACCACAAGCCTTGCTCTGATGTCACGAGGGA
Source organism: Haemaphysalis longicornis (assembly GCF_048455015.1). NCBI lineage: Eukaryota > Metazoa > Arthropoda > Arachnida > Ixodida > Ixodidae > Haemaphysalis > Haemaphysalis longicornis. The sequence goes on along the minus strand of NW_027526335.1, from coordinate 78,791,066 downwards.
GGACATCATTTTGGGGCACATTTCAATTGGTAGCAGCAGGTCTGCTAGTGCCAAGTGCCCTCTCCTGTTTCCCTAAATCAAAGTTCTGTTGGTTTCGAATGTATTTTATGTTAACATTTCCCCTCGTCTTTTCCCCCCAAGCATTTTCAATGCCTCTTGGGAAAGATGTACGTTTGTGCCGAAACCACAGAACATTTTACACGTGCATTAGTATACCTGTTGTTTTTGTTATTTGCATCGTTCAGTTTATTTTGGTCCTTGCTGTTTTTGATTGTGCTGTTTGAATCGTTCGCGTTACTTTTGAATTCCTGGAAATAGTTTGGAATTGCGCATGGGGTGCATGATAGGATGCTATGTATGTTTCCAGTGCATCTCATAGCGGCTTTGCAGCTAGCCGCAGCTTGCTGACATGAGTAGTGCCAAATTACCACTTTTTATAATAGTAGATACTTTACACGCAAGGTAGGCTTGTTTAATTTGGCACCAAACGTGCACAGGAAATGCTACCTTGGTGCTAAATTTGAACCTGGGCCAGTTTCTTCTCTATTACGAGTAAACATAAAATGCTCAATGATCTTTTTCCACAGCCACCTTCAAAGTGAGCATGACTAGTCCCCAGAGTACGCGGCCTAGTTTCAGGCCATTTTGCCTTGGATGCCTCAGAGTACCTGCAAATTTGTTTTGGGTATTATTGCGGCTGTCAAGGTCAGACGGCGCGGGTTTCAGCCAGTTGCATTGTTTGTGGTTGACAATAAAATTTTAATCTTTTATGACCTGTGCTTGGTTCCTTTTCTGCTGTGTTGCGATTCTGGCAGAAGTGGAGGCAGTGTATTTTCGTGTGATGCTGCTTTCGAGCAGATGGCTGGCAGGCCTAATGCTTCCCTAATCTGCTGCCAGTTTAGCAACAAGAAAGCTTGCTTAGAAAGGCAGTGTCTTATACCCCGCACAGCTGTTAAGCATGCGTGTGAGCTGTTTTGGGGTGGCGCCGCCCAAGAGGATGTCGCGAACATGGGTTCACTTACCAGTCGTCAAGCTTCTAACTCGACTCGTTTGGGGGGAGGGGCGTGAATGGAGGATATCAGTTGCGATGCTTTGTGCCTCCTTCAGTTGTTTTTCGCAGCTGATGCCCTCTATTTTCCTCCAAAAACGGCATCTTCACTGTTCATCAGCGAGCAGATAGTGTGGCAAACAGGATGCAGTTGCACCCGCCGCGGTGGCTCAGTGGCTAAGGCGTTGTGCTGCTGAGCACGAGGTTGCGGGTTTGATTCCCAGCCGTGGCGGCCGCTTTTCTGATGGAGGCAAAAAGCAAAAATGCCCACGTGTTCGAGGTTTCGGCGCACGCTAAAGATCCCCAGGTGGTCAAAATTAATCCGGAGCCCTCCACTACGGCGCGCCTCATCGCCTGCGTTGCGTCGGCACGTTAAACCCTACAATCAATCAGGATGCAGTTGCACAAACTGCGCAGTCAGTGATCATTTGCAACACTTCGCACTAATGTGAAGGCGATAACGTTATAGATAGGCTGTGTGCACTATGCTACGCTCCATGGTGGGATGCTCAGGCAATGCGAGACTTGACTGGCCTAATCATTACACCGAGAATGCACTCAAATATGGTTGAGCTTGACCCGGTGGCCTAACTGGGGACAGTAGCTGGTTGTGGGAATGCAGTAACCACATGTGGTGACCAACTCTACGCATGGACCACTTTCACGCTGATTGGGAGGGTGTACCAGTAGGCAAGATGCTTTCATTCGAACTGAGAAGTCCCAGGTTTGAATTTCAAGGCCACAAATTTTCATTCAAACCTCATTTTTTCCTACAATAGTTTATTTTTGGTAATACAGCATTTCTCAATGCAGTAAAGTATGACGCATCAACCTAACAGATGGGTTTTCTTGCAGAGTCCACTAAAAATACTTGCGCATTTAAAAGTACTTTACAAATAAGTTCTTTCCTTGTGGTGCTAATTACGGATAGTGGTTCCAAGTCGTGACTTCAGATTATGGCTTCAGCCTAGCTGCATTGCATACCATTTGAGTTGCACAGTTCGCACGTGCTATATGCAGGGTGTCCCAGCTATCATATGAACAGATTTTAAAGCAATTTCGTTGCTCGAAAAACCTGGTGCATAACGTTCCCAGTGCTGTGGAGAAGCGGACAGTAATTTTTTTCGTTAATGCCTCCTGCCCAGACAAGAGGCCTCCTGGACTTAGGAGGCTAATCACGCCCTTCTACCCCTTCCCTTTGGCTCAGTAAACGTTTTGCCACCACCACCACCACAATGAGACTTAATTGCAATTATCTAACTCAATAAGTGCTCTTCTAATCATTAAGTGTAAATGAGGCACTTGCAGGTCTCACGAGAGGCAGCTAACTGCGGTATTTTCAGTGACAAACTAATTGCGCATTCATTTATTCTGACTGATGAAGAAATCCAGCGAAATATGAAAAATACCGCGTGATGGCGCTCCCGTTTTCCTTTTAATTGGGTGCCTCGGTGCCAGGGTGCTGTACGGCGGAGGTTGCGAAAATCGAGGCACCCTACCTCATAAAGCGTCGCTCTCGAATAAGCTGATTGAAAGCAACTGCTTCGCCTGTCATCCGCCTAAAGAGACAGCGTATCACCTTATAATGGAATGCGAGAAAGGAGCAGCAACAGCAAGTTTCACGGTGTGCATGGGGCAGATAAGGCACAAAATCGGCCGCGATTTTTTTTCTTTCTTTATGTAATTCTGGCTAACCAGAGGCAGCCTTTTTGAGGGCATTACTCTACGAGGCGGGCGGAAGCGCCGTTACGTGGTATTATTCAAATAATATTTCGCGGGTTTCTTTATCAGTCCGAATAAATGAGTGCGCAATTAGTACGTCTGTGAAAATACCGCAGTTAGATCCTCTCGCAGGTACCTACAAGTGCACCATTGACACTTTATTAATTAGGAGAGTACTTACCCAAGAGAAAATATTTGAACTGGTTTTAGCTGGTCTCTGCTGGTTTCTGCTGGCCCCAGCTGGGCCGCTGCTGGTCCCAGTTGGGCTGCTGCTGGTCCCAGCTGGGCCGCTGCTGATTTCTGCTGGTCCCAGCTGGGCCGCTGCTGGTCCCAGATAGGGTGCTGCTGGTCCCAGCTAGGCCACTGTTGGTCCCAACAGGGCTTCAGTTGGGACCAGCAAGGCTCCAGTTGGTCCCAACTGGGCTGCTAGTGGGACCAGCAAGGCTTCAGTTGGGACCAGCTGGGCTGCTGTTGGGACCATAATTGGCTGCATTTGGGACCAACAGTTGCTCCCAGGACTTCTTGGTACCCAGATGGTCTCTGCTAAAGGACCTACTGGAATCAGCAAATCATTAGCCGAAGGTCGTCTAGGACGTCTACAGCTCAACTTTGTGCTATTAAAACGAATAAATATAAGCCTGGTCCCGAAACAATTGGAGAGCTGCAGTGTATGTGCCCACTTCGGTCCTTGAGTCCTGGTTTTATAGCAATTTCTAGGCATAATATACTCGCTGAATATTCTATTTTCTAACAAAGAGAAAGAGAAAGAAAAACGGACCCTCGCCAACCAACAATGCAAAAATCGGCCATGCCCTAACCCACACTTATGCCCTTCATAAAGCAGCCAAGTCGGAGCGGACCTAAAAGCTGACAATTGTACAAGGAACCTGAATTTGCAGCTTCAAGGTATAAATGTGTTTTTGCCGCTGATTGTTCGTTAACGTACCGGCAACGTTTTTTTAACAAGCCGGCCGCGAAGCCAACTTGGCCAACTGAAGCCATGCCAAGCTAGTTGTTTCCTAGCCAACATGGCGACGATTACGAAGTGCGGTGTGCAGTGGTGTGATCGTGTGTTTGCGCGGGACGAATACCGCGCCAACTGAGCATCTTGTAGCGAAATTCGACATCAAAACAGTCGGTGTCATGTCATCGAGTGTTGCCGAAGACGTTTTTTTTGCCCACCGAACTTTTGTGAGCGTGAACATGGCCGCATGTCGCGGCGTCATGGTGTGGTACGTAGGACTCGCCGCTTCGTGTGTCTTTGTTAGAGGTCGTGTGTCCTGTGTACTAAATTCCTGATGACGACGAAAAGACGCTACTGCATCGCTTGCAGTGCAAAGGTGAATGCCGTTCTGATATAAATTCATAATGGGAATGCTGTTCAATATCCGTTGTATAAGTTGTCCAGAGGAGTTCAGGACGCCAGGAAATTAATTCGCTGTAAAAACGACAAGGGAAGTGTGCATGGCAGTTGCAACATTTGCTGGTAAATAAAATGCATCTGAATGCATCATGTGTAATGTGTACATCATGCTGTTCTAGCTGGAGGCACATGCCACTGGCGATATATATTTTGCCCACCAATTGTGACTAATTCTAACTGGCAGCAGCAAGCCTGTGGGTCCCGGCAACGGTCTAATTAGTGTCGCATGATGGCCGCCATGGGAGCAGTCATAGTTGATTTTACCCAAACGGACCAACCGTTTCCTCTCACTGAGTACCCAGAGTCACTGTTAAAGGGACACTGAAGTGAATTTGTCAAGCTCCCGTTTTTGCTTGCACTGCGTAGACTGGCTCAAATTAGCACACTTTTCATCGTTTATCCGGTTGACAAATCGGTAATTATTTTACAAAGCGCGAAAGAAGAAAAACTACCATGCGCGGTTTGCGGCGGCCGCACCAACTAAGGCTGTGACGTTGAGAGGAGGGGCGCCGTGATTGGACGATGCCCAAGGTTAGCAATCAAACAAGTTTCGGTTTCGGTTCTGTAAAACATAACCAATGGCTTTGTTGGATGGACATTCTCAATATCTCAGTAATCATCGTACCGCGCTTCTGCCATGTTGTCGGCTGTAAAATGCACAAGATAAGCCTCCCAGGACGGCTTGTAGTCGTAGCATTCACTAGCCGAGACCTACGCAGTGCGTGAACGCCCTCCGCGTACCCGCAGACGCCCAAATGTCATGCGCTTTTCCCCCATATTTGGAGCTTGCCTCCCTCATGCCTGTATCGTAAAAAGCGTGTTCGCACCAGGCCAAGGGTTTGTTCATTCTGGCCTGTGCCCACTGCCTGCAAGCAGTCGGTGCTTATGGCAACAGCACGCCAACGAGAACTCGCTAGCGCGCCAGTGCCAGCCTGCGCGCGTTTTGTGAACTAGTTCGTGTAGCCATGAACGTTGCGGCCAAAAAAAAGGTGAACTCAATATAGAAAACATCGGCAGAAAACAAAAAAGTTAACTTACAAAAAAAAAAAAGCACGTACCGGCGGGGATTCGAACTCGTGACTCGCAAAATATTTGCGGTGGATTCCTAGCGCCCCAGGCTGCTAGGCTACGGAGCGGGACGCAAATGCCATGCTAATATAGGGTATATATTGTACAACCGGTTTACACTTTTATTTAGTGCTGGCATTTCAAGCCGCTTAGGTGACTATTTGTTGTACTGCGATCGTGCAGTAAGCGTCGCCCGAGTTTCCACAGTAGCTCACGTCTAGCAATTGCATTTCGTAGACGGAAAAGCGTTCGCAGATGCGTAGTCGTGCTGCTGACCGCTGTGCTTGTTCGCCCAGCGCAAAAAGTGTTTCCCGCGCCCTAGTTTTACGCTGTACGGTAAAAATATCAGTTGATTTTATTGGCTTAGTACCTATATTGACTTCGCTGACTCTTCTCCCGCCTTCAAGAGGCCTTATATTTTCCTACTGGCGTACCAGTCAGCGAAGCGTCGCATGTGCAGCGCTTGTCTGAAGCGACCTTGACTTGGAGCTAGATACAGTGTACAAACAAACCAAGTAAAGAAAGGCACATTCTTCCATTCACAAACGTGTCCTGGCTTCGTTTCAACTAAGCGAACGAATTGCGACCAAGCAATTTTTTTTTAACCTCCTTGATTGCGACGACCCGCCGGCGGCCGGCGGACGAAACGCTGGGCCGACTGACTCTGTCGGCCGGGGAGCCGTGCAGTAGCGCAGCCGTGGCGCAGCCAATTGCCAGCTCATCCCCTCCTGACGTCACACGAAAACGCCACAGAAAATGGGCGAGCGTAAAGAGAGGAGGACAGCGTTTTCCAATTAGTTTTTCTACTAAATAAAATCGCGTAAACGCGCCTAGAGTGGTCGAAACATGGCCTGGGGACTCCGGACTACAATTTGCGCTAGTAATCCCGCAATGTTTACATATCACTTCAGTGTCCCTTTAATTATTTATAGTGACGCTGGCTAGTTAGTGAGCGGAAGCGGTTTGGCCGGTTGCGTCGAATCAAGACATACTGCTCCAACCCAGTGCAGCAATCCTCGCAGGTGTAGTTTCGCAACTACAAGTGATTGATTAGAGCAGTATGTCTTGATTCGACGCAACCGGCCAAACCGCTTCCGCTCACTAACTAGCCAGCGTCACTATAACTAATTAACAGTGAATCTGGGTACTCAGTGAGCGGAAACGGTTGGTCCGGTTGGGTAAAATCAACTATGACTGCTCCCATGGCGGCCATCATGCGACACTAATTAGACCATTGCCGTGGGTCCCAACGGGGACCAACAGCTTGCTGGTCCCAACGGGGACCAACAGCTTGCTGGTCCCAACGGGGACCAACAGCCTGCTGGGACCAACAGCTTGCTGGTCCCAATGGGGACCAACAGCCTGCTGGTCCCAGCAGCCTGCTGGTCCCAGCTGGGAATTTGGCCATAAACCACCTCAACGGGGACCAGCAGAAACCAGCAGAATATTTTCTCTTGGGTATCGAGTTAGATAACTAATTACAATTACGTCTTGTAATAAGACGAAAACATTACTGTCCGCTACTCCACTGTACTAGAAACATTACACTCTATAGGTTTCCTTCGAGTCACGCCATTGTTTTTTTTTTTTTTTTTTTTAATCTTGGTGCATGATAGCTTGGTACGATGCATATATGGTTGTACTGTAACAATATGTCGTGATATTGTTTATTATACACACCTCTATAGCTCCCTAAAAGACAGGCTGTAATTAGCAGCGGATTGTTTCATAGAATCTCTGCGTAAACTTGTGTGCCCGTATCCTCGATGCCTTCAGTTGCTACGGTTCTGAGGTGTGGCGAGTAGCCCCGCTTGCACTTGTTCAGGTAGTCGTCAAACTCGAGGTCGTAGACCGCCACGCACTGGCTCCCGATCCCGTCAGCAAAGCTCAGGTCGAAGCGCTGCTTGAGGTTCTGCACTGTTTCATACGCTGCTACCAACTCGCCTCCAGCCACGGGCCGCCTCTGAAAGGCAAGGGCGAACTGGATTGATTTGCCAAGTACGCGAAGCTGGTAACACGCAGGCCGAGACGGGCGCACAAAGTATTTGAAACTCTGCGTCGACAGCTTCCTTGACTCAGTGGCTGTATTTCAACTGGCGCTAACAGAAAACAAAAAAAAAAAAAACATATGTTCCGGGGCAGTACAAAATTGTTAGTAAAATTCTTAACTGAGCTGCAGCCTGACTTTATCTCCCAAAGGTACTGAAAGCGGAGCTTGTGCTGTTTTTTGAAATACATAAAATTCCCGATTTATTGATGTCTTTGAAGTGCCTTGGTATTTGTTGCAGATATAAACAATTAATATTCTGTAAAAATTTGGGCAATGTTGGCTTGGACGTGTCGCTGTGCAGTGCAGGCCACATTCGCTTGAAGAGTGTTCACCTGGATGGGTTATTAGAAAAGATAATTGTGGGGCGTGTTAAAAGGAGATGCTAATTTTGAGGTTTCCAAGTGCTGTCGTTGGTGTGTGGCAGCATGTCTGTCCGAAAACCATGCAAATTGAGAAGCGTGTTCAAATTCTATTCTTCAGTCCAGTACCTCATGCCAGGAAAAGCTCCGCCTTGTTCTAGAGGTGCTGCATGGCCATTGTAAAAGCAGCTTTTTAGGCAAAATAAGGCAAAAATTTACCCTACCTTCCTAAAGCAAGTTTAGAGAGGCGCGAAAGCTAAGGGTGCGTCAAGACCCAAATCGCAAACGCAAACCATGTGACAATTTTTTGTACACTAAGTAGACTCCTCTACGAACGATCTAAACGTGTACCGATACATGGTGAGATAAGGGTGAACTATTGTACTTATTCTTTATGATAGATGTGTGTATTATCTTATCTATAACCGTTCCTTCTTTGGATTTTTAAGCAATCATTTTGACACTATAAAAGCACGGTTTCACGCACGCACTATTGTTCAGAGATCTTATTAGAGCTTTTTGGTCAACCAACCGGTCTATGGAAAAATGCATGTCTCTCTTTTTTTTTTTTTTTTTTTTTTTTTACAGAACGCCATCAGTCCCACTAATAAAGCTTTCGCCTTTAAAAAAAGCCTTTGTCTTCGTGCACAGGCTGTCAAATTTCCTTGCCAATACTGGCAGGTCATAAGGTGTTATCAGAAACAGTTTCAGGATCAAGCATATAGTCTGTCAGGTGCAGACTCTCGAAACATTATCCTCACTGAAGCATATATCAGTGCTATGTAATAATTTCCAGCAGATCACCTTACAACACTGAGGCACCCCAAAGGTGTGTTTCATATTCCTAAACCACGGGATGTCGAATAATCCTGGAAGCCATTATTCGCCTTCCTGATACACCCGACGAAATGGATCTGTGAGTTTTTGAGCATATTTTAATTGCGATATGCTAATGATGGGCTTGTGTAATTAGCACAAGGGATAAACAAAATAGAATACTGCCCCTTCGCTGCGCTGCCGGAATAAGAGTCGTAGCAGAGTGTAGAACCGGTCCCGGAACCGGTACCCGGTAGTCGACCGGTCCCCAGAACACGTGGGTAGCGGGTGCAAAACTGGCTGTGCAATTCGCAGGTTTGACGACCGTGTCTGGGCGCCATAGCGGGACCATGTCGACCAAGCAGATGGGGCACAGTGATAAGCTAAGAAATATATATTTACTAGCTTAACCGGGCGACATTTTTGTTTTTTCACCTATCACCACCCGTGCTAACGTCGTCCCCCATCCTTCTGCCAGTCAACAATGAGTCCTCCTCCCTACCTTGTAGCCTTATTTCTAGGATTTTTAAGTTTCCATTCTGCGACCCAAAACTCCTGGACAGCTATCCTAACAACGATTCAGGTTGAAACAATTCTCACAGCTGGACCTAATTACGTCTCTTCAGCTTCCGTGAGACATGTCTGGTAGGCAACAGTAGAAAAGAATCCTCATAATAATTTGCATTAAGTATCTGATACCGAACAGAACACGTTCTGAAAGCAGCGTCTTCTAGCTGGCAAGGGTATAATTGCTTGGGCGCGCTTAATTCTTAAAGCGCGAACTACGGTCGCGGAGAACAGAAAGGAGACGACGGTACAAATGACTGCATGTGTCGTCGTCTCCTCTGTGTTTTCCGCGTCCGTAGTTCGCGCTTTAAGAAGCAAAAAGTCTTCTAGCGCCCTTACAATCAACGCCGTGAATACGCGTGTGGCTTAACTTAAACAAAACAGTTGTCCTAGCTGACTGACGTTGCAAGCTCCTTAAGACACATACAAAACGCCGCACGTCTTGTGGAGATAGAAAATATTTTTCATATGTATGTGTCTAAACTGTCGTCATAGCCAACAATGTTGATCGGGAAAACGAGTAAGAAGTTCGGGAAACCACGAGCGTTGCGGTCCCACAAATTTTCTAATCCCCTTCTAATAATGGATCAGGAACTTGGGGCGCCTCCGTATTTGTTTGAGCCCGTCGCTTCGCGCATGAAACACTTCACTACCCGAGCCACGGGTGCTCGAGTGGGAAATCTCTGGTGTCTAGGAGTCGCTTTAGGAAATCTCTAAAAACACGGTAGCATTGCGGTTATAAGTCGACGCAGAAGCACCTGTAGACAATACAGATTAGTAAAGTGCAGATTACACGCCTGTTTAATTCGGAACCTCGCCCAGAAAACTGGGACACAGCAGTCGCTGGCAGTCTTCCGAAGATGACGCTACATCCGGTCGCTGCCTCTCGGTTTCTGTAAGGCCCCTGTATTTTACAGGTACTTTAGGTTTCTGGCTCCTCCGGCGATGCTGGAGGCAGCAGTGGGTGGGGCATAGGGTCAATTTTATTGACAAATACCGGTGTCCCCAAGCTAAAAATTCCGAAAAAAAGTTTACAGGCATAAACTGACCAGTGTAATAATTGTAAAAAATAGAATTTTACCCGATTTTAAAAGCGCTTCAGTAGCCCTTTAAGTTGCTCGCTCGTTAAGCTCCTTACGACACTCACGAAACATCCATTACAAGGTGATTATCGTACGCCTTGTGGAGATAGAAAATGTTTTTTACATCGTCTGCACGACAATGATTGCAAGACATCTAGAAGATATTGCTCTAAAAACGTCTTCAGCATGTTTTGTAAGCGACATCTTTTAGCTCTCTTGCAATCGACGTTGTGTGAACGTCTTCACTAGCTCAACATCTGATATATTTAAGAGAAAGATTTTCACCCCGCCGTTCCAACGACGACGATGATTAAACGCGAACTCTATATGGTTTCTTTGGTTGGCCAATCGCACACTGCGAAATGTGCTACTCTGGAGGTACGCACCACTTTTCTAGAATACCTGCAGTAATTAACTCTCGGGTGTGCAAGTAGACCTATCTTTGGGTTTTGGGTGTACGGCGTGAATCGGTATACCTGCTGCTTGGACTTCAGCTGGCGATTTCTTGAGTTGTTGCCGGCTTGAGGGGTTCAACCAAAAGATGCGACGTTAGGCCTAACGCAGAGCGGCGCCATTCTCATCCCGGCCTGTGAGTAACGGCTGTCGATGTTCACCTCACAACATGACGTTAGGCCTATTTACGTCGCGCTGTCGCACGCATGCCTCACCTCCTTCCTCTGCTGCACATCAACCTTTAGCGGAAGGGGCGTAACGGAGCTGTCGTCAAGCTTCGCAGGGAAGCGTTTTAATGTTGCAACACTGCAGAATAATCATCATCGTCAGAGAAAGTTAGCTTTTCCGCTCGGCGTATTCGCGTTACAGGCGTCATCAGTGAGAGCACTAAAGCTTCGCGTTAATAACATTTTTCAGCTGTCCACACAAGACCTACCATAGCCGTCTTTAGATGGACGTTTTGTGGGTGCCTTAAGGAGCTTTACAACGACAGTTAAACATCTTGTACACGTTGAGCCGTATGTCTTCTAGCCACCTTAACAAAGATGACTTATCAACATGTCATCAAGCTCCAGACGTCGGAGGTCTTGTGCAGGTGTCCTCTAGCCATCTCTGTTAGGACGTCTTCAAGATGTGCAGCAATATACGTCTTATGGGTAACTTTTATAGTGCAAGATATTTAAGACCTTACAAGACACTAGTAGACGTCTACTAGACGTTATGTGTCCAGTGTGTATGAGCGAAAATTAAGCTTGGGTGTGTGTCGTCAGAAATGCCCGGCAACGGGGAAGAAATGGGGTTCAAGCAGGCGCAACTCGTCGTAGTAACGCTCGTACCTTGACTGCTACCGTGCATTCGCCTGTGCTCGCCTTGGCGTTCACCATCCACGAGGCGTCGCAAAGCTCAAAGTGGGACGCCCTGCCGGTTGACTTGCTCGCGCGCTGCTCCGGACCCGGGCCGCTGGCTCGGGCTCCCAGCGCGGCCACCGGCGCGACAAACGTACTGGCAGACAGCCGCATGGCGTAGCACAGCTGCACCCAGCCAAGGTAGGGAAGCATGTTCACGCTTTCTGCATTTCACTGCGCTAGAGTTCCTGGGCTTTTGACGAGGCAGTTTTAGGGCAGGGTACCGAGATTATTGCGTAAGCGTCTCTTGAAGCCCGTGTAGAGGCGAAGCTGCTGTACGCATTGTTTAGGATCAGCTAGGTGCCGCCATTGAATCTCTTCTTAGTAACACATTTACTGATTCTGACTGCTTGCACTAGCTCTCCGCTGCCTTATCTGTGTTATCTGTTGCCTGGCGAGCGCTTTTGCGAACAGATATGCGGCCAATTTTCGCTTAGGCGCTGGAAACCTTGACCAACCCTTGGCATGTTCCTCGCTTTACAAACACACCCGCAAGAGCGGACACAAATGCACGCGCGCTCGAAGCCAAATGTGCTGTACTTTCCTTGCGCCCCCCAAAATCAAAGCAAGCATCGCGCATCGCACGTGCTTTTCACCTTTCCTTTTATACCGTATACCACAAACCTTTCTGCCAGTTCAACGAGGCTTTGTTCTGCAACGTCGGTGCTCTCTCTCCCCGCATATCCTCAATGTCTCCTTTTTCCACGTCCCGAATTTGATCCGATATAGTATTACATATATTATGTCTATGGTACACAGCTATAACACCTGCATGGTGTAGAGGCGATCAATAGATACACCTCGGGTGGAACGCACCCACCAGGCGCATTCAACCACGCCTGGTGGGTGCGTTTTCGAGCTGGCGTGCGTGTCGTACAGAAACATAAACGAAACGTACATGACACATACTGCACAAGGTACATAAGCAAACTGACTTTGAAATTAAATTTCGATCTCAGAAAACTGAAGATACGCACGTTTTGATCGTTGTGGCAGCGTTCCGCGTGTGATTGGTTACGGATCAAATTTCCGCACAATGCGCTGTCTAGCAGCCAAGATTATACTTGCTTGTTGACCTGGCGCGAGCTGGTGGTCTTCGTGGCGAGCTTTTGTATGGCGGCCGCCACAGTCGTTCGGTTGAAGTGGCACTCGACGGTGAGGTACGAGTCCGGGGCGTAAACCACGGCGTAGTCGACGACATCGAGAATGCCCTGCAAGTCGTAGTTCTTTCTTGCGGCCCGGGTGCTTATCGTAGCCGTCAGCGTGTACGCTGGGGACGGCAGCGAGGCCCGGAACTTGTTCAGAAGATCTAGGAGGCCGTCCTTGTCCGCCGTATCCCCGCACCAGTCGCCTGCGCACGTATCGCGCACTACCTGTTTGAAATCGGGACCTACACCGTACCGCATACAGCCACCTTGCACCGACAAGAAAGAAGCTCATTTAAAAGCTCCCGCGGTGTTGTCGCCGATTTCTTGCCACACATTACGTTGTTAATGATAAAGCTTCCATAAAAGCTCCGTGGTGTCAGTTATATTCCGAATGCCTGATATTTGTACCCGGTCCGCCAAAACTGTTTGCTGTGCTTTCTCACTGCAACCTCTCGCACAAATCCGACATATGGTGGCATTAGATATATCGAGCTCCACTGACGTGCACAAAGGGTGGACCGTGGAAGGGGGGGTTGCCGAATCTGGCAAGGGGGGGGGGGGGCAATAACTCTAGCTTTTATCACTACATAATGACGACTGATAACTACAGAAGAATGAACAATCAGGCGAGTTGGTGATCTAACATTGTGGTGAAACAGCGCAGCTTATGGACACAAGGAGGAGGAATCTAACCTCCCCCCATGTTGGATTCCTTCTCTGTTCAGCTGTTCTGTTTCACCACATCTTACTGATAACTATTTTTCTATGGCAAGCTACCCTCCTAGCTTGTACACGCGGTTTCGAGGTCTGCGCTCACTACGACGATTAGCCATTTTGCAATACCCACCCAAGAATACAAAAGTAAGCAGAACAACATGAATTACATGAAGAGTGCCCCCATGGCATCCCAAGGTTTCTTTCTTTTTCCTTCTCCTTTCATGTTGTTCGTTTCTTTCGTAGTCCCCCACCGCCTTCCCGCTACTCGCAAAATGAAATCCTGCGTGCGCCACTGCCGTGCTCGATACCCAAAATGTTCGTCCGGTATTCGGGAAAGTTCTGGCCGTAGCACCAGGAGTGGAAGACCGCACCGGGGTAGAGCCAGTTGACGTGCACTCCGCCGAGGTTGTCCATAATGATATGCACCATTGCGGCCCCGACGAAGGCGTCTTCCGAGTCGGCCACGACCATGTGGTGGAAGCGAGCGCTGTCTGACTCGTCCACGCCGAGGCCCAGAAGAACGGGAACCACGTCCGACTGGCCCCGCAGTTTCTTGGGCCTGCATGCAGCACACTTCTTGTATCGCCATGCACTGCACATCAGCCAGAACTACACACGCGGTGTCTTCTTGTCAGCTGTCGTTCTGTTATATGGGCGGTGGCTTGTGATAGAAAGAAGCAAACCGCTAACAGCTGCTGAGATATACGGTCAAGGAGCAATGATACATGGGGAAGCATACAAACAATGGTAGATGACTTTAAAAACAATGTATGCGTAGAAAAAGTATTTGCACTAGCGAAGCAAATGCAGTGTTATGCGTGTGTACTCTCTGACCAGCTTTAGAATGAGGCTTGACCGTATAGTATTCAGAGGTGTCATTGAGGCGATAGTACTCAAATACAGCACTATTCACATACGCGCAGACATGACATAAGAACAAATGACAGGGCAATAAAATTGATGGTATCCAAGATTACGCCCATGCAGAGCACTCTAGGCTGTCCACACTAAACAGGACGTCATTTGAATTTGCCAACAGTAGACTCCGTACAATCCGGACATTGACGTCTGGCATGTTCATGAAATCGCATGCGATATGAAGGATCATTGGTTGGCTCCTCAACTTACAAGTTCCCTTTTTTCGAATGCTGTGGTGCACGATGTAAGTACCCTGGACAATATAACTACATGCTTTCGGTTCAAATCCCTATGGTCAGCTGTCGATAAACAAGTTACCTGCGGAAGCCAGACATAACGGATCAATCAGATTCCTGACATCTCTAATCCGAGGTTTTCACATTATCAACAAACTACGTGATGTATGAAGAAATGTTGAGTTGTGGTTAAAACCATAGGGCGACAACGAAAATATCTGAGTGCTTTCTGTTGAAGTAATGCCCGATGCGAACCAAGCCTCTTCGCGGCTCGAGCAGCATAAACACACGTCTAATAGGTTCATGAGCGACTGAGAGCCAACATTGCCCTCGCTGCTTGGGCGGGCTCCGTGGTCTTCACGAGAAAGAATGACGCATCTTAACTCCGTGTTCTGAATCCCCCCCTCCACTCGCGCCTCCACTCGAGGAGATCCTTGGAAGCGATTTTCGCATGTCAAGGCATTGTGGCATCCTCCGCCGGAAACACGTCGACTGGAGGACAGACTGAGAATACGACCTTTAGAGTTCATGCTCAAGAGTGATGCGTCATCATCATCAGCAACTGCCTTCCATTGTGCTGCGTCGTTCGGGCCATGGCTGATTCACTGAGATGTGTTCGCTCGGAAGCGACATAGCAGAGAGCATACCCAACATAACCAAATGGCAACACAGGTGGCACCCACGACCAACTTTACTTGGTCGTGGTGGCACCCCAGCTACTCCGTGCACCCCTTCAAAAAAAATGATTACCTATATATACGTAGTGCCTACCCTGCGGGCTCTGACCTTTGGATCGTCACAGGTCGCAAAGCTTGGTGTCAGTCCTTCGATTACATACACCATCACCCGCCAAACTGGGCCCAGGACATGTGCAGTATGAATGTCGATACATGCATGTTTCATCGGAGGAGGCTCATACCGTGTTCGCGAGGCATTGACGACGCTCCGCAGAAAGTGGACGTCGTGCGAGGTGCGGTACGTGGGGTTGGTCGTTGTCACATGGAAGAACTGAAGGACGACGTAGGTGCAGTACTCGAAAGGCGTGAACGCGGCGTGGTAGAAGAGGCGCTCCCGGAAGTGCTTGTTCTGCAGGATGCAGATCACGGGCCTCTGAAGCAGCAGCTGGTCGTCGTATCTGGGCGGCGGAACACCCTCGACCCTGAGGGCACAGGAACGGTGCGAAGTGCGTCTTATGAATCAGCGGCCAACGCCTTTCCCGCACACGCTTTTTCGGTTCATTCTAGGAGTAGGCTTACCAGTCTTGCGTTGTCACGAAAATTCTCATCTGCGCTATTCGAAGCTAACGTGGCTTCTCTAGAACAAAAAATGATTTCAAATCGTATACTCTGCTGCGTACGTTCAACGTTTGCAATTCGCAGCGCTTGCTCGAAATGTTTTCGCGCCACAAAATCAGCTTCATCATGCGTGCCTACCTGAGCTGCAGGAGCTGCTTGAATCTAAATCAATTCAATCGAAGCATGTTAATTACGCGCTCGTCGCATTAGTCGTACTTTTGGATGTTCTTTAATTTGGCGCCCGCTACGACCGGCTAATTACGAACTTTGGGTACACCCATGGATGGAGGTTTCAAAGTCTCATAGGTGTCAAAGGTTCTTTCTGTGGGGCTGGAGCTGCAGCTCCAGCCTCACAGAAAGTACCTGCTTGAAACTATGCCGACCTTAATCAGAAAAGTAGGCATGAGGACTGCTTTTCGCTGGCTTGCTTTCCCACGCTGTACCCTTCCCCCATTTCTTCCCAACCATTCTTCTGACTCTTTGAATAAATGTGTGTTCATTCCATTCGATTGAATGGGATATTTTTACGGCTGTCCGGTGATCCCAGTAACGTCGCCGGATAAGTGAGATATAAACGGTCCTATTGGGTTCCCGAGAGTCCCACGCAGTGCCAGAAAAAGTTGCACGGCTTACTTCGGCGGGATGAACGGGATGCGCGGAGGAGGCTGTTGGCAGAGCTGCTCGTGGTCGACGCTGCGGTGGGCCTCGCCGTGACTGTCCGGAGCGCTGCTGCCATGTCCGCCCATAGAGGGCGACGCTATGAGCACCGTGGTTGCCGTGGCCAGCACGAACGAAACGAGGCCAGCCAAGGACCAGACGGCGCGTGCGCTCAGCATGGTTCGCCAAGTCCGCACGATCGTCCCGTCTGGGCCAGCTAGCCGCAGCACGTCCGGCTCCACCGCCGAGTCGTCTTCGGCCATTAATGAGCGGCATCAAGCTGGGGTCGCTGAGCACAACGCTGTTAGGCCTAGCTGTCACTCGAGAGTATAAGGTGCGGCGGGAATGTAGTTAAAACGACAGACAACCGATTTTTGTCGGGTATATGTTCTCTAGCTCGAATGAAAGCCTGCGTTTTATATAGTGGGATAAGCACAAACAATTTATAAACAAATTGGCTTAAATCATTTTAATTTGGCACTAAACTTTCCGAGATCTGAAAGGTGGCAGTTCATAGTGTACAAACGTGGCACTACATTACCTCTTCTGGTCACGTGGCCTGCGATCCTTGCAGCATTGAAACTGCTGAAACGTTTATTCACTTATTGAAAACCTTTTAACACAAGTATTTGTATAAGTTTAAATTGTTTATGCGTTTCAACCATTCTTTTGAAAATTTGAAAGACAGGCCAGCCGCCGCCGCGTCGCCGCTGGATTGCTTTCAGTGCGGCTCACTGAACCTCCATACCCAGAATAAACGGCAGCGTTCATTAAACAGACCCAGTGAAGGAGCAGATTGTTTGACGGTTCTGCCTGAGTCAGGGGCGTTTCTTCTGCCGAAATATTCGTTTTCAGTTTCCAAAAACGCCGACAGCAGCTTAAAAAAGAAGAGGACG
Organism: Haemaphysalis longicornis; assembly: GCF_048455015.1. Classification (NCBI taxonomy): domain Eukaryota; kingdom Metazoa; phylum Arthropoda; class Arachnida; order Ixodida; family Ixodidae; genus Haemaphysalis; species Haemaphysalis longicornis. The sequence goes on along the minus strand of NW_027526335.1, from coordinate 78,773,706 downwards.
CGCCTGGGGAGAACAGAACTGCCGACGTCTACAACATGAAGCCAGCTTTCTATTTCTCGTCCATCCCAACAGATGGCGCCTTCGTGCAAAATATAGTATGTTACACTAGGCCATCAATACATACAGCTGGCTGCTTCTAGTGATCCAAAAACCTTAAAGGAATAAGAAAGCCTGCAATTTGCATTTTTAAGCCGATAACAAGTTTTTAAATATCACTTTTCATCTCGCATGCAGACAAAAGTATGTTGCCGCGCTGCTGTATGTCATGGTTGCCAGCATTATTTTTGGGAGGGCACGTGCGGCTCGTAGATCTAAAAATTTCGATTTAAAAATTTATAGGCCCTATCAGCAAAACCGTTTCGCCTTAAGGTGTTTTAAGGGATGCCCTTTCATTTGAGATAAATAACATATACTCGACAAAAATCGGTTGTCTGTCCCTTTAAATGGATTGTGACACCAAATTTTAAGTCTGTAAAAAGACGATGGATGAGTGCGCACGTACGTCAGTGCGCCTTTTATCCAGCGGTTGTGCAAGGGCACTCAACACGAAGTGCTGAGTACAGCGAACGTTTATGATATATTTAATTCGCTTCTAAAAAGTACGGAAATGCTTGTTCGAGAGATCGGGACCCATCGCTCCGGCCACTAACCATGACGTCGATGTATTTCCAGCATAGCAAAGTTTCAGTGACGTCATACTACGTTAGCGATTCGAGCGGCGTCGACGGGAACCACAGTTACCACAGCTACCCGTTTGGTCCGATCAGTAAGCGAGGGCGAGCCAGAGTTCCTCTGAGCTGAATAGAGGAACTCTAGCTCGAAATCGTTTGCTGATTGATTGATTGATTGATTGATTGATTGATTGATTGATTGATTGATTGATTGATTGATTGATTGATTGATTGATTGATTGTGGGGTTCAACGCGCCGACGCTTCACAGGCGATGAGGCGCGCCGTAGTGGAGGGCTCCGGATTAATTTTGACCACCTGGGGATCTTTATCGTGCGCCGAAATCTCGGCCACGCGGGCGTCACTTTTCGCCTCCATCAGAAAAGCGGCCGCCGTGGCCGGGAATCAAACCCGCGTCCCCACTCGCTTGCTGACCCGACCAAACAGGTAACTGTGCACCTGGGATTCACGCTAGAGGAACCCTAGTGCGAGCGATGCGCGAGCCCCATGTTCCGCTCCGAACGGAGGTCAGAGCTTTTGCTCTCGATCTACAAACGAGTCGATCCGCGGCGGCGGAGGCGGCAGGATTTCGTTAGCTCATGGTGCAGCTGGCGGCGTTCTCGAGCAGTTTTAGGCACTCTATTTTTATGTCTTTTTATTACACCGGACGCGAAAACGCGCCGCGCACACGACAGGCGCACTTACGGAGCCGCAGGGTCGTTGTGCAGGCGGTGGCCGCGGCCGCGAAGTGGTGCAGGCAGGCGCAGGTAGCCCGAGCGATAGCTCGTTACCGCTCTACTAAATGGGACTCAAGTCCAAACAAAGCTGTCAATACGAGAAAGGAGGTGATGATGTGGTGGCCAATTGCATTAACAATCGTCATTTGCACCGCTTGCAAGAGCTGCAATCGAGCATCTGCCGCAGTGTTAAGCCTAACATCTGTAGGCGGACCTGTAGGCAGACCGGCCGGCTGCTCCCAGCGCGCTTCTCCCCGCCCACTGCCTCGCGCGTCGTTCTCTAGCCGCGGCAGCAGTCAGCCGCTTTTTGGGCGGCTGACGAGATCAGTATACGTAGGGGATTTAGCGGAAACTGCCGGCCATGCGGAGATCGCGATAACGATGGGCCCGTTTTGTTTCCAAGTAATTAAATTCTGATGTGTGTACTCAACGCGACACGCTCGTTTTCAAATGGGGCCTTGCTAAACGTCCACCATTTCCTCCCACAAAAATTCTTGGTGCGCTTTATTATGCAGTTGAAGCTTGTTCACCTCTTACAGAACTTTATGATACACTATCGCTGCATTCTTTCGCAGGGTGTGATATATATGCACTGCTTGAAGAAGAGTCGGTACGTGTGTATAAACATAGGTAGGCGTAATCACTTCACATCATGCATAAGACACAGTGGCGTAGCGATTAAGGGGTTTTGCTGCTATTCATAGGAGATGATACGAGCCCAGGAGAAATTTCTAAGATAGAGATACAAGACACCCGTGAGTAGCACATGTTTCCCATAGTCTTGCTTAATCACGCATCTTAAACAAAATCTTATTATTGCTAAGTATTCAGTTTTAATTAGAACTTAATGATTGTCTTGAAGAACCTATAATTTGATCAAAATGCCCAGCCCTATGGTGTAGCCCTGGGCGTGCCGGTAGCGAGTGAAAATGCCTTGATGAGCAGCACAGACCAGCGAAGGTACGGCACATCTGAACATTCGAAGCCGTTTTTTTAAAGCAGGTTATGTATATAGGCAGCCGGATTGTGCCATTCTACTCGTGCAAGACATCGTACGCTACTTACCCAACCGAATATTTCGAGTCTTGGAGAAGCAACGCCGTTGAAGAATTTGACGATGATGATGTTCCTTGCTGAATGGATGCTCGTGCCTCTTCTTCTTTGCCTTTCTTTCTAACGCATACCCACATAGGAAAATTGGCCGTGATATATGATCTACATTTAAATGGATACGTACTCACCAACGATTGGTTGGAAAAGGACTACATTTATCAGTACAGGTGAGGGAGAAATAAAGTGGCTGCTGCTGAAACAAACTTACTTTTATACTTCTACCTTTTTGCCTTTTTAATTAAGCGTTTATTTTTGCCCATAGAATAATGATAGTGTTGAATAGCTTGTATTGATAAAGGGAAGGCCTCTGGGTCATTGGGTAATTAGGAAGAAAGGGGGACGGGCACGGGAAGAAAAAAACGGGCCACCTCCACTAACGTGAAACCTGGGGAGGGGCGAACCATGCAGTGTATAAGTGCATTCAAAGGTTGTAAGTCTCTCTCCTGCCACACGGCACGCGCTGATTGGGCGCCGGAGAAGCGCTGGTGGGAGGTGCAATCGCGCACTTGCTGAGGCGGGGGCGCCCTCTCTTGCATTGAACCGGATTTAAGCAATTTGCATGCCCCATCGGCCCAAGTTTGGGGTAGTGGCACGGGTCTACGTGAGCGCAGTGCAATGCCCGCGCCTCGCCCTGGGCGGCGGCTCTTACAAACGCACTTTCCCACACCGCACTTTCCTTGTGAACACCCACCCACACCAACTGGCCTCCCCCCCCCCTGCCCTTCATGTAGCGCGCTGGACACACTCTTCCACTCCCTAGAGCTGTGAGTGTCCGCGTGACCCCTTCCCCCTTTCCCCTCCTCCTCTCACAGGGAGTGGAGAGCGCTTAAACTTTGACTAGTAGAACAAGGACGAAAAAGACTACAAAACAGGACGAAGCGTAGTCTTTTGTAGCCTTTCTCGTACTTGTTCTACTAGTCAAAGTTTAAGGGCTCTCCACTCAATCTATGCAGCACCAACTAGCCCCTGCAGATGCCCTGTTAACGTTAATCTCACAGGGAGCAAACTCTGGGGAGCTCTGACCTGGCTACACAAGAAACCGTCACGGCCAGAGCCCTGGACGTCGCAAGGGCCTCCGCCACCGCCGTAACCTGAACCCAATGTTAAAAAATTTCCCCGCATTTCCCCGAGGGGAAGAATGGGAAAGTGCGAATGCAGGAGTTGAATTTGCGCGGTTCGGTAATGTTCGCGGAAGAGAGATCACACACACACACACACAACTACAAAGAAAGAAAGATACATTTATTCACAGACACCTATTTGTGTTGTCGTTGTACTTGATTGCTAGAGCGAATCTCAGCTTTGAAATTTCGTGTCAGTACTCCTTTAAGCGGGTGCATTAGCCCTTCTCACGCCCGATTCCTGGCCAATCCCCCACGTGTGTATGTGCCATGCACAGACACCTATTTGTGTTGTCGTTGTACTTGATTGCTAGAGCGGATCTCAGCTTTGAAATTTCGTGTCAGTACTCCTTTAAGCGGGTGCATTAGCCCTTCTCACGCCCGATTCCGGGCCAATCCCCCACGTGGGTATGTGCCATGTCAGCGGCCAGGCAGCGCGCGCCCATCTCCCCCCGTTGCCAAGGAAGACGAGGAGATTCCTGGCCAATCTCCCACGTGGGTATGTGCCATCTCCCCCCGTTGCCAAGGAAGACGAGGAGCGCGCGCACCTGCAGCTATTGCTATGTGAACGGACGGCGGTCAACGGAATTCAGGGTCGCTTATAAAGTGCATTCACACTTAATAAAGTGGCTACTAATACCACTACTACTCCACAGACGCACGGCGCACACTCGTACGCACGAACCCACAGAAACACGTATAGTAATGAAGCTTGAAAGCGTCCTCATGGCCCTTCGTTAGCTGGTGGGATCTTTGGAATCATTGACAAATGATGATTCGTGGGGATGCGTAGGCACACAAATAAACTTTTTGGTAGGTCATTGTATCGCTTAGTATATGGGTGAACACAGTGAACACGCACAAAATTTTGTGCCCTTCCACCCTGTAGAGGCGGATGGCCAGCGAAGCTGGGTGCAGTCCAAGCAGTGCACGAAACAAAAACATGTTTTGTTCGTAATTCCCGACTGAGCATACTTCCTATAGCCCATCAGAAGCTGGGTGCAGTCCAAGCAGTGCACGAAACAAAAACATGTTTTGTTCGTAATTCCCGACTGAGCATACTTCCTATAGCCCATCAGAAGCTGGGTGCAGTCCAAGCAGTGCACGAAACAAAAACATGTTTTGTTCGTAATTCCCGACTGAGCATACTTCCTATAGCCCATCAGAAGCTGGGTGCAGTCCAAGCAGTGCACGAAACAAAAACATGTTTTGTTCGTAATTCCCGACTGAGCATACTTCCTATAGCCCATCAGCTGAAATAAACTTAGGAGGACTAGAGTTTTATTCCCGTGGACAAACATGGGGCTGATGTATTGTATAACTATACAAAGAAAAATAGCACCGATATAATATCGCCCTCCGACTTCAGTTACGGGTCTACGATGCAAGTTTCCTCAGAGTTTTCAGCCACTCACTGGAATAAAACCCTAGTCCTTCTAGGTTTAATTCAGCTAATTGGCTAGGAACATCATCAGCTCTGCCGCGTCGTAGGCATCTTAGTGTTTGTGTAACAGACCATCCTAAGCTGCATGACCCCTCGAGGACAGCAGTGAGGTCACAGTGGGATAAATAAACTGGATAAATATCCAGCACAACGTGATAAAAGAAGTTGTTACTCACTCTCACTCACTCATGACGGGCATGCCGCCCGTGAGCGCGTGATGCGTGTGCACGCCGCACACCCCTCCCCCGCTACCCGTGCACGCATAAGCGGCAACCGGTGACGTGCGCATGCCTAGACGTGAAAGACACTGGGCAGAATGTCGCTCCGAGCGCGTCGTGCTGGAAGGGAAAAACACCGGCAAGAACGTCACACCAGGTGCCCTTGCAGAACGAAACACGAAGCACTAACTCTTGGGTGCTAAACATTTCTGGTCCACGCTGATTTATTCACACGCGCTATGTGTGGGAACCACACTCATGTCATCAATTTAAAACCGATATCCTTGAAAGCAGAACCAGAGATTACTTTATTCAGTTCACTTTTATTCAGGTACACGTTTTCAGCTTGTGCTTCCGTAATTTATTATACGTGTAGATAACGGTGGAAGAAACTTTGTTGTACAAAGAGCGTTTCTTTAAAGCTGTTGCCTTTTTCTTGTAACAAAGAACTGCGAGTGATTATAGTAGCGACGTATGTAAACGTGTACTATAACATTTGTGTTTCAGATGATGCCCACGCAATTATGCTCCGACCACGGATATTCACTTGCCGAAGCGCTTTTCGATTGTGTCGTACGCCTCCAGAACTTCGATGAACTCGGAGAGTAGCACGTCCCTGTGGCTTCCCAGGTCCCTGGTGGCGGGGGATACAAAAAGGGAGAGAAATGAGTCACTCCACACTGTGAAGGTGGACGTATACCACAGCAGCTAGAGTTGCCACCTGCCCGGTTTTGAACCGGTTGCCAGTCTGCACTTCAAAACCGGCCGTCATTGGCCGGTTTTTTGGCCCTCGTGCCGTGATTATGTCCGTTTTGGCGTTTTACAAGCGTCAATTCAACAACTAAGATGGTAAATATGTGTCGACAAGCTGCGCAAAGACACGCGAGCAGAGAAAATACGCGGGCGAGCGCGCTGCCTGAGATGGAGGGGGACCTAAGATGGGAACAAAAGAACAAAATGCTGCCGCCGCGGCCAGCAATTGCGGTTACTTTTCAGTGAAGCACATACAGAGCAATAACCAAGCTCTCAATCACTTTCAGTACAAAGGTTATGTTGATTTCTCTCTAAGAAAAATGCTACAATGAATGGCACTGCATGTCAAAAACATGGCGTCTTTTTTTCAACACAAATTTAATATTCTATATACCACGCCCTCCCCCCCCCCCCCCCCCCCGTCCCGAAGGGCCGGTTTTTTTTTTTTTTTTCAGGGAAAGGTGGCAACCCTAACAGCAGCGCTGGTAACACAGAATTTTGGACGAAGCACAAATACATTTAATATTGCGCAAGCAACGGATGGAGCAATCCGGCAAATTTTTCGGGTCGCTTTGTGATCAGAGCGGCGATAGAAGAGAGAGGACGGAAATAGAGTGGAGAGAGCTATCGGGCGGAGATAGCGACCTTCGAGAGTCGCCAGGGTGACGCGGCTGCCGTTGCTCTTAAAGGAGCCATGAAGAGAAAACAGAAGTTTGTTTTATTCGAAAGATTAGGTGTTTCATAGTACCCCAAGCGCTTTCCCGGAAGCAAATGATGCTTTATTCACTGAGAAATAAGGCAATTTAAGCCAAAATTTTAAATCTCCCGCTAAAATTGCACATTTGGTGACGTGAGCAATGGTGTCACACGGGCCGGTCCATGAAACAGATACTTAGTATGTCGACTCCATATAGCACACACACGCGGGAGTCGACCGAGACGGCGGCCATTTTAAAAATGCTAGTAAAACCTAGTGCACCCGCAGCCCTAGTCATGGAATCGCCTGATCCGGAGAACAAAACTCTCGCCGAGGAGCTCGGGCTTGCATTTAACAACCTCACACCACTTGAACGCTCAACGCTTCTAAGTGCACGAGCGGCAAGAGTTGTGGGATACGCGGTGGACGGGAAAGCGACCATTCCGCGATAGCCACAACAGACGAACGCCCTGCCGTCGGCACCGCTGCCTCGTCAGCGCCGTCGCCACGGACGAATACAGACTGGTACGTATGTGCCGTATTTTTATTACGGTTAATAATAGTTCAACTTCAGTAGCAGTATCGCTTATGCCAGTTGGCCGGTGTCGTGTATGGAAAGCCGTTCGCGCGAGCTCTCTGCTTCGACCAGAAAGATACGAGCGTCAATGCGCGGTGTTTACGGCATTTTTCCTCCAAGGTCAGAGCGCCTCGAACCCGAAAATTCGTCTGCGCGACGGCGAGATGTCGAGCTCGGCCAGGCGGTTGTTTCGTACGCATTGGCGCACACGCTTGCGTGTTCGTTCGGAACTTCAACCGTTTACTCCACCGTTCTTTGTCATAAAAAGAATGTGCAGTATGTTTCACGGGCATTTAGCTCGTTATGCAAACTGTAAGCCCTGCCTAACATGCGTTTGCTTTTGCCGGCCTCCGCCAATCGCAGAGCTTAGCCCATGTGACGGCATAGGTTCTGTTGCGGGAAATGAGCTGGTGGGTCGCATGACCATTCCCGTTTTTCCTAATTATGTAGCTTATTTGAGCGAAGTTTGCGTTATAAGTGGTGTCGTTATGGTTCTAACGAGGCAATCTTTCGAATGAACCAAACTTGTGTTTTCTCTTCATGGCTCCTTTAACTGCCCCTCCCCACTCACTATCCTTCCCGCGTGCTCCTGGCTTGGGCCGTGTCCGCCGGCGCGCTCCACAACGCCGATAAGCGGCTTAACAAGGAAGGAAGGAAAAACCCTAAAAGAATGGCAGGAATGTTAACCAGACTAATGCTATGCTATCCTGCACGTGGGAAAGGGGAACAATGGGAAAAAAAGAATAAAACAGAGAAAGGAAGAGAAGGTGAGGGCAGAGCGTAAAGAGGTGTGGCCATCGGGACACTGTAGACAAAAGAGCTCAGCGAGTTGACGGAGTGTACAATCTCTTGTGCTACAGTATTTTGTACAAGGTCGTAGTTTTTAGGAAGCACAGGAGCGCTTTTGTCGCCTTGTGCGTAGATGGCGGAGAAGGCCAGTGTCCAAGGATATTCTCTTCAGAGAACGGCCATCGGGAGTCTAACTTCCGTAGAGTTGAAGAGAGCTGACTTCTTTCCGATGAAAAACGTGGACACTCGCATAGAACATGGCGAATGGTCTCCAGTGTGTCACAGACTTCACACGCCTCACTGGCTGCCATTCCTATCAAATAGGAGTAAGCATTTGTGAATGCGACTCCAAGCCAGAGACGACAAGAATGATTGCATCAGACCGTACAAGGCCTAATGGAAGAGGATGCTGAGGATGCGGGTTGGCAAAGGATGATCACGAGCTATGACAATGGTTGCAGCTGTTGTCGTGCACCGTTGTAGGCCAAGGCAAGTTCGGAGGATGCGGGTCCAGGGCATTAATACGAGCGCTTGTGAAATCTTGGGTTGTCCATTTGATAGAGTGGTCTCCCGGGCAAGTTTGCAGAGAATCCTAGCGTCGTCCGTCCTGGATAAGGCGATGGATATGGTCTCCGTTTTTTGTGTGTGCGTGCGCGCGTGCGCGCGTTTGTGTGCGTGTGTGTGTGTGTGTGAGAGAGAGAGAGAGAAGAGAGAGAGAGAGAGAGAGAGAGAGAGAGAGAGAGAGAGAGAGAGAGAGAGAGAGAGAGAGAGAGAGAGAGAGAGAGAGAGAGAGAGAGAGAGAGAGAGAGAGAGAGAGAGAGAGAGAGAGAGAGAGAGAGAGAGAGAGAGAGAGGCCACTGGAAAGCAATGTCATGACCCGCTTGCGCAGCACGGTCGCACAATAGTGTTGTTTCTTCAGCAGCTGTTCATGAGGCCCATGGCACAGGGCTGACTGAAGCGATTGAAGATAAGGCTTTAAGTCGCAGAGGATCGCCCATCGTCGGCATGAGGTTTTCTGTGAACGGCGCAACTCAAAGGCGCAATGGTGTAAAGGGCGCAACGGATGGCGGCAAGTTAGGTATGTAGCCATGGAAATGGTAAGATGGGCTATTTTGAATTCTGTGGACATCGACATTCGTGGTATAACAACGGCGCCGGCAGAACCAGATGTTGTTACAGAGCCATCGGTGTAAATATGGGTGCGGTCACTGTATCTCTCATGCAGATAAATGAGAGTTAGCTGCTGTAGTGCTGGCGTTGCAAAATCTCGCTTCTTCGTTAAGCCTGGAATAGCAAGGCATGTTCGAGGCTGCGTCGCACACCAAAGCAAGGGCAGCGGCCTCATCGCAGGCGTATAGTTGTATGGCATGCTGGTGATGTGGGCAGCTAGAATCTTTGCAAAAGACGCATGGTTGCGTTTAGATGGCATACTAGCGAGGTGGGGATCAGGCAGTCTGGTTAAGTGCCTAATATGCGCCCTGAATGTATCAATTGTCACGTAAGTTGGCAAAGGATGATCACGAGCTATGACAATGGTTGCAGCTGTTGTCGTGCACCGTTGTAGGCCAAGGCAAGTTCGGAGGGAGTGCACTTGTATGCCTTGCAGTGCCTGAATATTTGTGCGGCATGCGTACCAAAAATACAAGCAGGTTGCACCGTAGGGAGCCCAAGAATAATGCGTTGTAGAGCTGTAATACCCGCCGCGGTGGCTCAGTGCACTAAGGCGTTGCGCTGCTGAGCACGAGGTCGCGGGTTCGATTCCCGCGGCCGCGGCGGCCGCTTTTCTGATGGAGGCGAAAAGCGATAACGCCCGTGCCCAGGTGGTAAAAATCAATCCGGAGCCCTCCACTATATACGGCGTGCCTCATCGCCTGCGTTGCGTCGGCGCGTTAAACCCTACAATCAATCCGTATAGCTGCAACATTGATTTTATGGGCGTTCCCCCCACCAATGAACTGGAGAATTTGGGCCGCTGCAGACAGCCTTTTCTTCAAACAACGCACGGGGGGGCTCCAAGAAAAATCTCTGTCGACAACCACGTCGAGAACCTTGTGATAGTTCACAAAAGAGACCCTTTCGCCACCGATTGATAACGGGTAGGCATACTTAGGCTTCCATGAAAACGCAATAACTGCCCATTTACTGATACACACTACCAATCCCTGGTTATGCAGATATGAATTGGTCAAGTCTGCAGCTTTTTGCCGGCACGCATGCACGTGCCGTCGAGTCACTCCATCTGCCCGGATGCAAATATCATCCGCGTAAATCGACAGATGAGCCGTTCTTAGAAGGGAGCTTGCCAGGCCGGTGAGTGTTAGGTTGGACAATGTGGGGTGCAAGACGCCTCCCTAAGATACACCGTGGTGGGTATTATGGGTACACCATGGTGGGTATTAAGGTACATCGTGGTGGGTACACCGTGGGGGGTATTGTGTATTGCCGTTGGGCCATCTTGAGTCATTACAAAGAATGACTGCCTGCCCAGCTGCCTACAGTGCTTTAAGAATGGCATCATGCTCCACGTCGTCGTTCGTTCCTTTCACAAAACGTTCATACTGCAGGCGTCGACACTGGGCAACAATTACAACAACAAACACAATGACGGTTTTTCGCCGAATGACGCACCTGAAGCCTTGATAAGCTCAGATTGTATGTACTCGGCGGACCATCGCATTGCTGAAGGTAGAGATGGGCAAGGAGGTGCGGAGGATAGAACTGACTAACGTTTTCATTAAATCCTATTTAGGACATCCAGGCAGGGCATGCTTTAAGGATTAAGGAGCACCGGTGGTGCGCCTATAGACTTCGCTGAGTCTTCTCTCATCATCTGTGGGATATTCCTCCACATTACGAGCGTAAAACCGTGTTCTGCTCTAGGAAAACGCGAAAGGATCATTCTCGGCGGGAGTTAACCCCGTACGTATGGCGAGAAGTCTTGCAAATGTGTACTCACAGAATCTCGCTGTAGTTTATGTGCCACGGGGGATAGCCAAGCACGGAGCCAGAGCCTCCGAAGCGGATTGCAAGCTGTGGCTCCGGCATTCCTCTGTGCTGGGCTGGACAACAAAATCAAAGGGGCGACAAATGTAAGGCCTGGGCCACACGCGGCGCCTCTGAAAAATTTGTGTATGTTGTATAATACGAATGATACAAAAAAATTAGTCGTGAACACAACGGCCTCTTTGTTGTCACTAAATCCGATATCAAATTATAGAGCCAGACATCAACAGCTCCATGTTTGTCACAACATTATGCCTGGCGCTGCTTATGCTATGCACCCTTTAATTCGCAATACTTTGAAGGTAGCAGACGGGTGGACAGGGCGGTGGCCGAGAAGGAGCACTTTACACGCTGGAACCCGTTTCTGTAGTAAAAAACTTTCCTGTCCGGTGTCTGGGTGGCCAACTTCTTTTCTGCAGTTCTTGCAAGCAGTTTATGAGCGCTCCCACATGAATACTCAACGTGACTAAGTGAAGCATTTGAACTGAATTCAATTGAACTGCACTGAGTTCATTTTACTATTGGTGCACCTTTACATGGCATTGAACAGATACACGTGCAATGCCGACCTATCTTTACAACCCGCGGCCAATATATGCATGCAGCATTGGGAACAGTGAGGTACAAACGGTGCCATCACATAGGTTGATTGATTGATTGTAGGGTTTAACGCGCCGACGCAACGCAGTCGATGAGGCGTGCCGTAGTGGAGGGCTCCGGATAAAGTTTGCCGACCCGGGGATCTTTAACCCAGATACAGTTGTAAAGGGTGCTTGGGTTTCATACACGGAAACAAAGCAGGTTAATCTACCGGCGCAAAACATGGCCGTTGACTTCTTTTTAAATTTTAAGCAATGGCAGCGCAATACGGGCAGGTAGCACCGCGGAAATTCCTGCGGCCAGTGTTAAGGGGGTATTCGTCACTTTTGCAATGGTCACTACATCTTAAAGACGTACATCCCGTAATAATGGAGATGTGTATTCGTCACTTTCGCAAGGGTCACTACATGTTCAAGACATCCCGCTATAATGGATATTAATAAGCAATGGCACAGAATACGGAGTGACTTAGTTGCCATTGCGGCTTTGTAGGATGACATAGGCGCGCAGTGTACACCTTGGAGACGGGGCAAGTATTCGTGCTGTTTCCTGGAGCGCCAGTTCATTGCTAACGCAAACGTGTGGTTGTTTACACCAGGCAAGCAGAAAACATTTGCTTGAAGTGAGGCACGAGCCGACGAAAATTCCCCAGGCAAGCTAATGCCGCGGGGTCTTTCCGCGATTCGCGCATACATTCGTTCGAACTTCCTTGAGGTCTTCGCGTGTAAATATGTGCCCATTGTGGACTCAATGCCGTGTTTTGGCCCGGAAATATTTGCCAAGACTTCGTCTGGAAATTCTCCTTCAATACGGAGCTGCGGTTGGGTGTGCACAGTGCGAACGCCTATGGGAATGGGTTACGCCCACAAACGCCTGTACACGGCTGCGTGAACGGGCTGAAGTGGCTGGCCTATTGGGTTATGGTGAACTCTGTACGCCCGCGAGGAAAAAGCGAGGCATACAGTCAAACCCGATTATAACGAACCCGGATAGAGCGAAGTATGCTATATATCGAACAAAGAAAGATCAGTTACGGTAATACACACGAAACATATTCCTTATAACGAAGTTCACATCTGATATATCGAACTCGGCGCGCCTCTAATGCCGGCAAAATGCATGGTCTTGGAGCGGTGATCGAGCGGCGATTGACTGCGATGGAGATGTTGAGCCTCCCATGGAGCAACACGACTCCCGGCACTTTCCGTAACTGTTAACGACGCGACTGACTCACGATTAAACCCTCCCAGTCAGCAAGTCTGGACCAAGATGTAACAATCGGTGAACTGTGGGAAGAGCCCGCCAATGTTCCCGATGTTGTGCTGAAAGGAGTGCCCTTCGAGGACTGCCTGAGTGTCGACGACGACGTTTGCCCTCACTGTGAGCCCCTCGGACACCGACACCGTCGCCGATGCTGGCTGCTGGCGCTGCTGGAAGCACCAAAGAGGTTACGCGATATGACCAGTATAGAAAAATACCAAAATGCGTTCCCCCACAAAAACGAGTTGCGTACTCACGGCGTTACCTTTGGAGCGTTTTGGGTTTTTTATTATTTTTAAATGTTTCGATTGTGTCATAGCAGAGGTGACGAGTTTCGCACTTACCATTTTGTTGTTTTCGCGGGGGACAGCAATAATAAGAAATACGGGTCTGTTGTGGTCTACGGGAAAATATTATTTGCTCCTATGTTCCTCCCATGGCACCGCCAAATGGCGAATAAAACCAAACAAAGGAGCCGATCATCTCCCGTCGTTTTTCGAGCGATTTGAGTTCATTTCATCTATTGCATACCCTAAAAGACCTGGAAGCACTACATAAGGGTGGTCAGATGTTTGTAGGAATATATTGAACAGGAAAATAATTCTAAACAATATAAAAAAACGCGACAGCGCAAAACTGCAACCAAAAGAATATCTTGAAGGAGACAGCACACAATTTTTTTTAACGAAAGCAACACTGAAGTCATGCGAACAAATCGATACGGACAAAACCATGTATTTGTTGTATCTGAGCGCTATGAATATGAAGGTATAGCTCCAACTAACGTGGTGTGAATTAAATGGCAATAGTGATAATTGCGTTATTTAAAACCTCACACTGTTAATTAACAGAATCAATTCAACGATGCGCATTCTCACCAGCACAGCTGATAAGATCGTCGCCCGGAAAAAAACATTTGGCCAGGCGCACGGAGGACAGTGTGTAGACTTACCCTTAATGTATTTGTCAAGCGTCGTCTGATTCACACCGTCGTGGCCGAGGACACCGAACTTGTAGTCGTCGCAGATCTTCCTGAAGGCGTCCACGAGACCTCTTTTTCCGTCGACGGGCGTCAGCACGTACACTGGCATGCCCGACGGCTTTTCAGCACCGGTCGTCGCGTCTTCGCCAGCTAGAAAGGGAAATCGTCAGCCGGGAACAAACGCAGCCGATAGGGCCCATTTCACTGATTTAAGGGGGCCCTGCAACACTTTCGATAAGTGCTTTTACCTTTTCCTTCGCGTCTGCGACCACTGCGAAAGCTATAGTCATCGCCAGCACGGAGCAGCACTGCGTTATTTGCTCGTCGCACCAGATACGCCTTCCGCTTCTGCTTTGTTTGTGTGGCTTTATTTTTAAAGTTGCTATCGAAAATCGTTCATTGCTGCAACTGAAGGAAGACCGGCCAACAGCCGCTACATGACCTTAGTGGCGTAATTCGAGCCGTCGAAGAACGTCAAGACCGGAAAAGAGAGAAAAAAATTTTTGAACGAGTTTAAAAGTTATCTGATGAGAATAGAGCAGTAATTTTTGGCTGAAGTGCTTTGTGAACCCCTAATCTAAGTACAAGGTGTGTTGGGTGACTACGTTAGGCAAGCATTTAGGACTTCAAAAAAAGTTGCAAGAAGTGTTGCATGGTCCCTTTAAGGAGCAACGGTGGAGGATGGAGCAAGGAACAAGCATAGAAGCATGATTAAATTATTCATGTCCGTTCAAAATGCGGAATTATTTTAAATTTCTACCACGAAAATGACGCTGTTCTGTGTTAAGCTTTCAGACAGCCTAATTCGGCTGTCAGCTTTATGCATTCGTCAATATCTATGTTGCGCATTTTTGTTTTGTGCCGGGAAAAAATAGTGAGGTATTACAAGAAGTTTCCAGCTTTCTGTTGGATTCCTAGTGGAAATACGTGTTTTCACAACGACGGGGTACATTAACAATACGTGGTGCGTATGTGCCACTGGAATTGGTGCTTTCAAATGTGGCTGACCAGAAAATAGCAAAAAAGAAAGCCGCGTGATTAGATCACTTTTTCCTTTGTTTTGATGTTCTGAAACAATTTTTGTCGAGAGATTTGTGTTTTGAGACCCATTCGGCTGTGCTGCACTTGTTCTTTCCCTCTACAATTTTTCACCGGAACGGTTGCTGGCGCGTTAGGGAAGGTAGTGTCGGCCTACCGTTCTGTCCGATCAAACAACGCGGCAGCAGTACGTGATAGCACATAAAAATTCAGAGGCCTTGCCGAGGGCAACGATAGATAATCACGTCTCGGTGTGCGCCAAGACGTCATTGCGCGCCAGAAACTGAACAAGTAGGCTGTTGCAGTACATTTACTGCAGTGGGGCCTTGGAAGCACTTTACGCCCGAGGAGTTGCGAGGATCCAGTTTGTGACAGAATAATGGAGGGAGTCACGAAGGCGTCCAGGAAAAGACCAACGGAAAGCAGGCGCCCACCGCCGAACGAGAAAAGCGCTATGTTACTATCGGATCGCGGCGGAACAACCAAGACCATTACGATATTCCGGTTCTCAATGTGACCGCTCTTGGGATTTAGCGACGATTTGAAACCGTTGGCAGATGCATGTTCGCCAGTATAGGAGACGGCATTAAGAAATCATGCCCCCCTCCGTCTAACGAGGACGATGGTTGAAGGCGAAGCCTTCTCGTGACGGATTCTTTGGTTGTCCTCTGAGTTTGGACTGTTTCGACAATGTCGAATCTGAGCAATCGTATAGACGGCGGCTGCATAACGCGATTCTTCCAGGTTCGATTCCGGCCACCGCAAACATTTTTTTCCCTTTCACTTCACATATAATCATTCATCATCATCGTCAGAGAAAGTTGGCTCTCCTGCAGGGCGTTTTCGCGTTACAGACGCCATCAGTGATAGCACTAAAGCTTCCCTTTAAAAAAAAAGATCTGAGCACATTTATCATGTGTGCTACGTGTTTACGCCTGCTACGGGTCAGCAACAGGCGATCGTTCTCGACGCGAAGTTTATTGACGTGTCCACCGATACGGCCGCAATTAGCACCGCTCAAACTGAGGGAACGGCTGATGTCACCGCGGGACGGGTGCTTGCAGGTACGTCGTCTGATGTACGGGGTTGTGCTGACCGTACAGACAGTACGTATGCGTAGTGAGCGTGCCGGTGGTATGGCATTATTTTACCGCAATGCAGTATTACGATCGCAATGCAAAGGTAGCATGAGCTCAGCTGCGCCGTATTTTGGCATTATCGTTCAATCACCTGCAAGTTTTTTTAGAGTCAGCTGAAGTCGAAAAACAATAAAGGGCTCTGAGATGGGGCGTCTCTTCTAAGAGCTTGTTTTTATAGACAATATACGTACCTTCGACTCTTCCTACGACGAATGTGACAGCACTCTTCCTGCAACGGGCGTCTACCAAGGTGTTCTGCATGATTTTTTCCATGTTATCCAGTTTCTGTAACAATGTTCCTGCAAACGAAGGAAAGCTAAATTTACGTTAAGCCGTTGTCCAGTTGTAACATATCATATAACGAAGCAAATTATAACAGTGCATGTTCTTGTATTCGCTGGTGCTCAAATGTATACATAGGTGGTTTAAACGGTTAACACCCAGAAGAAAAGGGAGGAAGGGGCGGGTACAAAGAAAGGTAAGAGGGTGGTGCCAACGACGGGGCCGTTAATTTGGTTTTTGCTAAAATTGTTGGCGTTCTCTCATTCGTTGCAGCTGACTACGAACTTGTAAATGATTGGGATTTGGGAGAGCGATCTGTTGGAATTTCGAATGATAGTACCGCATTCACCCACCATGGTAAAGTTGGGCTTATAGTGTTTCTGAGTTCCGCAACGGGTGACTGGTTTGAAAATCGACTGCAGTTCCTCTACCTTTGATGGAGAGGAAATACGTAAACGCCTTGCGCGCACGACGTTTTGCGCTGGTTAAAAAACACCACCGCGCGGCCAGAAGTAAAGCCAGAACCATTCGCTATATACGTCACGCGTTATGCTTCCAGTTCGGCTTCGGCATGCTGAATGACAAATTCGATTTTAAATTTT
Source organism: Haemaphysalis longicornis (assembly GCF_048455015.1). Taxonomy (NCBI): domain Eukaryota; kingdom Metazoa; phylum Arthropoda; class Arachnida; order Ixodida; family Ixodidae; genus Haemaphysalis; species Haemaphysalis longicornis. Next base: position 78,756,681 of record NW_027526335.1, on the reverse strand, counting down.
AGTAAAGTGATATTGGAAGTTTATAATCTGTTATAGCCACGCATTCCGCATATAGCCAGATATTTCGATTTGTTACAGTACACCTTTCTCGTTCATCATTATCACTAACAGCCTACTCAGAGTGCAGGATGAAAAAAATAAACAAATGAAACAGTTACCAGGCACATATTTCGTGCTCACTTAGGTAATTAACCCGTCTGCTCTTATAGAACGGCTTAAACGAATGTACCTTTTTAACGCCGTCACGAGAGCATGCGCATGCAGGCGTTTCAATTAATTTTGGTGCTCTTATCAGAGTCGCTGCTGATGATGAATGCGGATATATTCATGTTGATTCGGATGTGGGCCCATCATTCGGTGGCCGCTGCCAAAGCGCTATGTCATCAAACAACCAATCAACCGCATTAGGAAACGCATCAGAATTCGTCAACAGCTCACCCCAAGAAAGGTCATTTGGCACGTAAAGTTGAAAAGCGAAGCACGTACGCGCTGTGCGTGCCAAGCAAGTCTTTTAGTCCAGGAGAATGGGTGCCTGTTTTTATTGGACAATGGTGTCAATGATTGCCACGACCGAAAGAGCCATCAATTGAGCTTGCTTTTCGCAATCGAGTGCTTTCCGTGGCGTAGAAAAGGTCCGTTTCTAGAATTGTTTGGCTACATATTGCAGTTAACATAAAGCTGAAGAACTGTGAAATGTTGTATCTTCGCTTCTTGTTCTCATTTTTTGTGCTTATTCGCTTCTTGTGCACACAACCCCGAATGAGCGAACACAAGAAAGCACGCAAAGCAACAAGGAATAGACGGAAGAATGAGCACTATATGGGTGAGTCGCCATCTCTGCATGCTTTAATTCACTGCATCGCGTCAAAACGATTTAATCTCGTTTACCTTCCTCATTTCGCTTGATAGGTCGATAAAAGAAATCGTTGTTGCTTTCTCATCGCGAGAGCATTCAAGAAAGGGAGCTCAAGCCCAATCTTCTGCTAAGTGCAGTTGAATCATCTCTGAATACTTTCCGACATTTAGCGGTAATCAGAGCTCTACGCGACATCCGTCCTCTGCTTACGTAAAGTTCTGCATGCCATCTACCAATCCGCACGAGCCAGCTAGCGGAACAGTAAATTCAGGCCAACAAAAAATCCGTATTGTGCTCAAGGTTACAGAAACGCCATGCCCCTTCTTTGTATAGCAGGAATACAGCGTTCGACACGCCCGGTCGAAGAGTTGTGGAAGCGGTGGTGAATTTAGCAGGTGACACCTTAGCATGATGTTGGGGCTGCGTTTGCAGACGTACCGTTGATGTCGTAGGCGGACACCGTCTCCACTCCCACGGCGAGGCACCAGAGTATGAGCTTGGCCACCGCCTCGAGCTCGACCGTGTCCTCTAGCACCAGCAGTCCGACGTTGCGCGGCTTGTCGGCCAGCTGCTGGGTGCGCTCCCTGAGGGCCACCAGCGCGGCGTAGCCCGAAGCAGAGTTCAGGTCCACGTGCTTGAGCCGGTGGCGCCACCTGCGCGCCGTGCGCCTCGCGGCCATGGCCGCCAGCGCGCAGTACTGGATGAGCACCAGGAGGGCGTAGCCGAACACGCCGGCCACGGACAGTGCCGCCTGCCGGAGTACTGTGACGGCATTCTGCACTTCCTCCTCGCCCATGACTCCTGCGTGCGTCCGACACGGAGTCACTACCGGTATTCCTCGCTTATCAGTTCTGGATTGCCCGCGGACTGCCCGGGGCGCGAACCGGCGCTCGATTTTCCCACGGATTCCTATGGACCTTCGGTCCGAAGGCAGTCCTCGGACTGCTAACGGTCTATCCAGGACTGGCAAATTGAGGAGGCCCCATTCCCCAAGGGGAACCAGCCACTGACAGTATCTTCGCTTTGGCTTGGCTGTTTGAAGCGTCTGTGCAGCGCACGTCTTCTAGGCTTAATTTGGTCGTTCCGTACGCGGCACTTATGGCCGACCTGCTGCCGCTGCATGCGTGTTCAGGGTGTCAAGAGTTAACAAACTTGCTTTCACTTCCAAAATAGAAGATGCAGGCTTAGGCTGGGAATAGGCAACCCCATTTCAATTCAACTTCGACTCTGGGGAATTAAAATTTGCGCTAATCCCGCTCTTTGTCGATTCCTAAGAATTGAGCAACCGAACCGAATTTCACACCTTAAATAATAGAAGCGTTTCTTTCAGTTGTACATTTTCTGAAATGTGCAGGATCTGCTTTGCAGCGCAATTAAAAAAAAAACGCATGCAGCAAATGCTCTTCGCTTCCACTTTTTCAGAGGGTCTGCCCGAAAACGTTCTGTTACAATTCGTAAAACGTTCTGTCGCGAGATGTCGTTTCAGTTCCTGCACCTTTCTCTAAAAATGTGTATGGCTGCGGGCTTCAGCTAGGATGAATCAATATGTACAAGGCTGGTGCCTTAAGTGAAGGGCGAAGGAGACTATTTCCCTATAGCTATCTGTTATGGCGATTGTTTTGTAGCTTAAATTGGGATGATTGACTGATTGATTATGAGGTTTAACGCGCCGACGCAACGCAGGCGATGAGGCGTGCCGTAGTGGAGGGCTCCGGATTAATTTTGACCACCTGGGAATCTTTAACGTGCGCCGTAATATCGTACACACGGGGGTTTTTGCTTTTGGCCTCCATCAGAAAAGCGGCAGCCGCGGCCAGGAATTGAACCCGCGTCCTCGTGCTCAGCAGCACAAAGCCTTCGCCGTTGAGCCACCGTGGCGGGTAAATTGAGATGAAGGCCTTGCGGGCAGTGACGGTCACATCAATCAATCAATCAATCAATCAATCAATCAATCAATCAATCAATCAATCAATCAATCAATCAATCAATCAATCAATCAATCAATCAATCAATCAATCAATCAATGTTTCCTATACTGCTGTGGAACAACGAAAAAAAGGGCCTGAGCGTTGGCGCACTGCAGAAAAACTACACAGGACGAAAGCACGCAAAAAATTACGATAGAAATGAGATTCACGAAATATCATTCGACTTAAAACGCATGTTTAACCGTTTTGCCAAAAGCCTCCAGCACGCAGCTTCGCTAGCTGCAGAATCAAGACCCTGTGTACCAAGAAGCGCGTTGGACGATTGGGGGCGCTTCGATTGGGCACAGCGGAGCGGAGACATGAACCGGTTACTGCACGTATGACAGGAAGGGAACAGCCGCCGGAGAGAAAAGCCAGAGAGAGACGGAGTCGGCTTGTCTTTTATCATAGAACATGCAGTGCGCCCTGCTTCGTGCCAAAATTCGTGCCTAATGCCTGCTTCGAAGAAATTTACAAGCCCAGAATATGAGGATAGGTGATGAGTGTAATCATAGCAACGCAAGCTCGCATAAACTTCTTAATCCTGTCCTTATAGTGGGCACGATATTTTTCCTTAGGGGAGACTGGCCACTGTGGCCAGTTTCTCATTCCACCAGATTACACGTCAGCTTGCGGTCGCCGAAGAGCATAAAGTTTCTGAAACTTACCTGGAGGGGAATCGGACGTTTGTGTCGACGCGATTCTGAAAATGGGCTCTGTGTCTACGGGAGGGAATCAGGGGTAGTGCGTATGTTCAACGTTGGCATGGCTGGCAACGGCCTTGCGGCTGCGTAAATTGAGTTTGAATGCGCAAGCACGTCCTTCCGAATGCCTCACAGGACCGACCGTGTAACGCCCTGCGTTTGCACAAAAATGCATATGTGGCGGAATTAAGTAATTTAATCATTATTATGATGTAAATAAAGACAGTTGCACGGTCAAAAAAACTTTAAACACAAGAACTGCGAAAAATAAAAACTTTAAATACTAAAGTGGAAGTAATGAAATAAAAATGCCTATTTTAAATACCGCCTAAGACAAAAAAAAAAGCCTTAAAAAAAGCTGAAACGAGAAAAAAAAAACGCGGGAAAGCACCAAGCGTGTAACGCCCTATAACTGCGAAAAATTGATAATTGTCGAAGTTAACAATTTTGATTGTAAAATAGTGTACATCGGCATTATTTGAAGAAAGAAGGGGACTTAAAAAGTGAAGCGGCGTGTACGAATGCTTACGAGCGAGTAGACAATTATTTGAACATCAGCGCATTTTTTCTTGTCTGAATATAACATGGAAGGGAATGTAGCATCACTATTGAATCATACTCTTCATACTCTGTACCGGAAAATACTTTTCTAAGCCGCCTGAGCGTAAAAATGAATGATTTCTTAAATTAGAAAAGAGCAGGCGCTCCGTCAAAGTTACCATACAATCATTATTATTATAGAAATTTTAAATACGCCAACTGTACTTTTTTCTTGCTTTTATTAATGACGTGACGGGAACAGAAAAGTTCTTAGACGAATCCTAAAGTCATTTTTGCACGAAAATAAAAAAAAATGCCACAGCTCGCTGTGACATTTTTTTACAGCCAGCTGTGAATGCTCCTGTGAATCCTCCTGTCACAGCTAGCTGTGACAGGAGCATTGCGTAGGCCGATACCTGGGTCTCTGCTTGCGCATTGCATTTAACTGTTCACGCGTTGGCGGCGGCAATTATGGTGGTTTACATTTTGCTCCTTGACAGTGCAGTGTCCCCAATGTTGGTGCTTCAGTGTTCGCTTCTTTCGGCCAGTGTAATGTCCCTGTGTTGGCTTTTTTTCCCCTCTCTCTCTTCTTCAAGCGATTACCACAGAGCAGTGCGCCATTGTCTCATTATTCTTGATTGGAATAGGTTCCGCAGTCGACGAGAACACGGACGTCCAGAGTTCCTGACCTTTCTTTCGCTGTTACAGGAACCACATATATTTCAGACTACAGCGCAGAAAACAAAAACACACACTGAAGGAGAGCTGCGCCTCAAGCAGCTGCCGTCTGACGTGATCGTACTGGGTTTTGCCCCGTCGGTCGGTCATGGCACTCTGTATCTTTGGCTCGGTTTTCAGCGCTGCGTATGTCCCTTTTTGGTCTCTGTGCGTTTTTTTTTTCTGCGCCGCATGGTGAGTCCTGTTAAAACAGCTAGCCCAAACTTCGACCTTACAAATATATCGCCTGCATCCTTAGCTTTCGTTTCCCTGTAGCCATTTCTTAACTGACTTTCCCCCGCAAAATAAGGTTATTTCGAATTTGAATTCCAGGTCAAGTTATTTCGAGTTGAAAGCCCCGTAACATCCAATTATTGCGTATGCTTTTCACTGCGCCCGCAAGTTCATACAAGTCGATTGATTGATTGTAGTGTTTAACGCGCTGACGCAACGCAGGCGATGAGGCGCGCCGTAGTAGAGGGCTCCGTATTAATTTTGAGCACCCGGGGATCTTTAACGTGCGCCGAAATCTCGTACACACGGGCGTTTTTGCTTTTCGCCTCCATCAGAAAAGCGGCCGCCGCGGCCGGGAAACGAACCCGCGACCTCGTGCTTAGCAGCGCAACGCCTTAGCCACTGAGCCACCGCGGCGGGTAGTTCATACAAATCACGTCAACCGGTGATTGCGTAAAAGCGCGTGGACACGTCGTCACCCTTTCTTGTCCACCTGGTCAACTAGTTTAATACATTTTTTTGCGTTAAAGTGCACTCGAATATCGATAATTCGAAGTCGCTTAATTGGAAGTTTCGGTTAATTGGAAGGGGTGTGCTCGTCCCGGAAATTTCACATGCAAATTAGTGGAAGAAATCGTTCAATAATTCGAAGCTAAAACCCAGTATATCGCTTAATTGGAAGTTATTTCGAATCAAACGCATCGAGGCGACCTTCATTTCTCGATAAAATTACAAATATTGAAGCGCCACAACAACCTCGGCGCCATCGTAACCGATGCAGCGCACAGTCGATAAAGAAAAAGGTCAGCTGACACTCGCGCAAGCGTACGCATCTGTCTCTCTTTTTCGGGTCTGCAACGTGATTATTGCGCACAGCGCCGTGCGAGCAGTTTGCGCGGTGGAGGGTTCAGGCTTGGAATTTAGAGATAGGTACAAAGTATATATCAGGGCAAACCGCGTCGTAAGCTCCGGTTGGCGACGAAAGCCGAGATTTTGAACAAAATCAAGAAGGGAGACGCGTTGCGGAATAATGGCAACGCTGTTATTGTGCTTCCTGTTTAGATGGAAGTTCGGGTAATTCGGAGTTCTTTGTGATCCACGCGTGGACTTCGTATTAACGGGAGTCGACCGTGTTTGGAACTTCACCATGGCGGCCCTCCGACACCAACATGGTTGCATGGTGTTTTAATTTTCCTTTCACGGGTTATTTTAAGTCCGAATATTATGCAAGTTGCACGATCCCTTATGTCACTCAACGCAAGAACCTTGAAGGCTCTTGATTTTTTTAATTTTTTAAATCTTTTTAGTGTTTTTTAGCAGAGTTCTGTGACGCAACCTGACTTGGTGAAATGTCTTTTAGACGATTTTAGGCACCTTAGAGCGCCTTTACTCCGAGTTGCCTCATGATGATGCCATCCAGTTCTTGGACCTGAATATTAAGGTGTTGCAGCGGCATGTGTGTTGGTCTTTTTCACCTCGGTCTCGTAAAGAACTGTTACCGTATGACTCGGCGCACACTCAAAGTTAGTTAAGCGGGCTATTGCCAGTCTCTGCCTAGAAACTGCCTTGCGGAAATCGTGCGCACACATGATGCAGTCAAGTTTTGAAAATCAGGTGCAGTGACTTTTGTCGGCTGGCTTCCCTCTGCCGGTCATAAATGCAGTGGCGGAAACCCTCCTTCAAAAAGTGAAGGGTAGTAAGCCTAGGACGAATGCGCAGCAAAGAAATGACAAGCGACATGAAGTGGTTCCGTACCTACACAAGGTGTCTCATAACCTGAAAAAAGTTGCGACGAGGTACGGTGCCACTGTCGTGTTTTCTACCCCGAGTAAGCTCAGCCAACTTTGCTCTCGCATTGCTACTAGTAGCAAAAAGAGGGCCCGTGAAAAACGACATGAGAAGCCGTTCGTTGATTGCGCTTTAGGGGTGGTTTACGAAATACCCCTCATGAAAGTCCTACATCGGCCAAACTGGGAGATGTTGAACGGCCGCCTAAGGGAGCATGCGCAAAATTTAAGGTCTAATAATGGCGCACATTTGACAGCGCATTGTGATTCCTGCGCAAACTGTGAGTCACGATTTTCCGAGACGAAGATACTTGGAAAAATCAGATATTAGAAGGCCCGAGAACTGCTCGAGGCGCATCGTACAAGATTGAAGGGAAGTGACTGCGTTAGTGATACTTCGGTGGTATTGTTCAAAGCTGAGGGGCGGTTTTTAGATAAATTCTTGCGCTGACGCTGTGAGCATGTCTATTTCGCATGTCGGGATGCATGTATAAATGTACGTTGCTGTCGTTGCTATTAAAACTGTCGGAAGTGCACATGTAGCGCCTGACCATGTTTTCTTTCTTGTGTGTTATTTATTTGCGCCACTCAGTATGTTCGTAGATCTAAACCAACACGGCAGCAACACGTCCTCTTGAAGGCTAACGTTACAGGCAGCCGGAAAACCATGTTTAGCAGAGTGCTGAACACCAAATAAACTGCAAATGAAAAAAAAATAGAGAAAGAATAACGAAGAAAAAACTGGACCGTGTATTCAACGCTTACTTTTTTTCAAGTAGGTTCACATCTCTACGTAAAGTTATTTCTACAAAAAGTCAAAATCGTCACTTGTTTCAGTTTTCCTTACTTCTACGCATTCCCCGCAACGTAACCGCTTGTATTTCGCGGAACTTGTCACATCTCGATGCGCACGATACTCATCCGAACTCACTCACCTGCCGATGACGCCTTTCGGTAGTCGAGCCTCGTCGGCTCTCCGTCGACTGGGCCGTCGGGAGGAAACTGTTTTTCCCGGTAGCCACAAAAAGACGGCAAGGCGCGACTAGTAGAGAGAGACAGTGAGAGAGGGGATGTTTTTTTCTTCCCTTCTGACACAAACGGAGGAAATGTCGGACAGCGACAGCGACAGCGAAGGAAATGTCCCTCGCTGATACCAGTTCGCTCGGGCGGCCGGTCACTACAAATAATTTTCGAAATGTGCGCAGTCGAACTTGCGAGCCAAAGCGCGACTCGGCTGCGGCTGCGGCGGCCGCTTTTCTGATGGAGGCGAAAAGCAAAAACGCCCGTGTGTACGAGCTTTTGGCGCACGTACGTTAAAGATACTCAGGTGGTCAAAATTAACCCGGAGTCCTCCACTACGGCGCGCCTCATCGCCTGCGTTGCGTCGGCGCGTTAAACCATACAATCAATCAATCAATCAATCATTCACCTTGCATGTCTGCTTGCGCTTCGCAGGTCAATCTTCCAACTTCGACGTCTGTATTTTTATACAGTTCCTGTGCGTTTGACAGCCTGACTTGCTGGAGAGGTATGTGCGCGAGGTGTCTATAGAACACGCACACGTACACGCACACACGCGTGCGTGTCAAATGAATTGAGCTGCCGTGTCAAAGGCGAGGGGACTCTGATCCTGCTCGTTGGAAAGCTGTGTGGCACGCATCACAGCGGTGAAAACAATTATCGTGACCAATTTTACGACCCTTGCTTGGCAAGCTGTGTTTTACGTTATTGCTTTATTGGGCTTGGGAGATACATTCCGCATTCAAGAGCTCCGAAAAATGTACCAGAGCTCATAGATGGAATGAACTTCATTGGGGAATGAACTTTATTGACCAGAGCCCCCCCCCCCCCCCCTTCCCCAAAAAAAAGCGAGAAGGGCCCGTGGCAGTTGAAAGTTACTAGTGAGCGCTTGTGCAGGAAAACGTTAAAGTTGTCGCAGGCGAGCCGACAGAAATGATTACAATACAATGATACGTTTTCACGTGATTTCTAACCTTTCCTGTAAAAAAAATTAAGTTCCCTTCCACTCTGTGAAGAAGGAAGACCTGCAAAGCTAGACGCAGTCCACGGAGTGAACGAATCAAAACATGTTTCTTTGTAATTTGCGATTGAGCATCCTTTCGAGCAAATTAGCTGAAGCAAACTTGAGAGGACTCGAGCATTGCTGTAGAGCGCAAACATAAGGTTGTCTGTTTCCATCCCGCGTCGTAGGCCTCTTACTGTCTGTTTTTGTGCCAGAGCGTCCGCGGCCCAAATGCGTTGCACGGGGCGACGCGCCGACAGCTGGGCCGATTCACGCCTCGTCCAAACCAGAGCGAACCGCCCGCGGCGGACAGGCTGAAACCAGCTTAAACATGCAGCGCCGCAGAGTCGCCTCATCCTTGCGTCGCGGCGGCTCGGCCGAATCATGCATCGGGGGAATGACCGGCAACCGAAATGCTGCGACTCGCCTGGAGGCGACCTCGCGAAGACGGCGTGGTCTTTGCCCTCCCTTTCCTCATCGAGGCGGCTCGGCTGACTCAATCGCTTCGCTACCATTCGTCGGATTGCAAACTTCAGCCACCGAAGGTCCTGACTGCAGCGATTCAAACTTCTCGGGGCCACAACGGAATTCCGGGGGTATAAAAACCCGCCCGGGTCACGTATCGTCAGCATACTCCGGCGGCACTCTTCGGAGTCACCAAGTGGAGAGGTGCTGTCGCCTTTGTGCGAGTCATGTAACGTTTGCTTCCTTGTACATACTGTATATAAATGTTACTTCAACTTTTCGTCGGCTCGACAACTTCATCGCTCTGCTCTACGCCGCGTCGATAGCGGACGGAGCAAGGCAACGCCGCTACACCGGTGGCTGCGCTCGGATGGCCAGTCGCAAAAGTGGTGGCTGAAATGAGTGGGCCCAGTCGCAAGCGGAGACAGCGTCGGGATGGCTGATTCCCAACATCGGTGACAAGCTGGGGTGCGAGTCACAACCTTGGTGACCGAGGTGGGATGCCCAGTCCCAACACTGTGTAACCCACCAAAGCACTGCGCTCGACCAAGACGGACGCCAGATGGGCCATTTGACGTCCAAGTTTAAACGTCCCGCCAGCACAATGGTCATGTCATCAGTGAAGACCTGAAGCATATTGCTGTGCGTGCACGCCCACCTTCTTTCCACTTCCCACCCTTGCACGCATCAACCGGCAACCGGTGATGTGCGCATGCCTAAAGTGAAAGACTAGCGAAAGTGTGGCCCTAAAAGCCATTCAAGCTAAACAAGACAAATTGGCTCATGTCGGCGATCCAAGCGGGAAAGTTGCTGTCTATCCTGGAGGGATTTGCAGCTACTCGGCGAGCTGAAACGTGCGGCGGCAACGGCGGCTGCAGCGGCTTTTCTTTGCTGTTGCGCCCATTCGCGCTAATCTGTGGCCGACGCTGCTTTAATTCCCGCTCTTCTTCCTCCGAGCAAATGACACGCGTCCGTTCCATAGCGAATTAAAACCTGGAAAGACTCGAGCTTTGTTCCATCGGTCAAACATGTCCGTTTCCTTCAATGGCGTCGCAGGCATCTTACTGACACTGTAACACACTGACACAAACCCAAAACGCTCGACCAGGACAGCTGACAGGCTGCATCGAGCCGTGAGTCTTCCATGTTTAAATCTCCCACCAGCATGAAGGGCGTATTGTTGGTACGGGCATGAAGCCTAGCTGCGTGTGCCCTCCCTCTCCTTCCACCCCCAAACCGTGCACGCATAAACCGGCAACGAGGGATTAGCTTGTGCTTAGGCGCGAAAAACACTGGCGAAAATGCCGTTCGGAAAGCCTTTCGCACTGAAGAACAATTAGGGCCTCACTCTGGCGTTTCAAGCGGGCAAGTTGCTGTACACCCGGGCGGAATTCGCAACTGCTACACGAGGTAGCATTTCTGCAGCAACGGTGGCGAAACGTTCGGCAGCAGCGGCTACCTCGTTCTGACGCCCATTCGCGCTTCTGTTGATTATCCGCAATTATCTGGTGAAGGTGTTACCGCCGTTATCAGCCGTATGCGCAACTTATGAAAGAGGCAGCGGTGGTGGCGAGGGGTATAGCAGTTGGGAAAGGGGTCGGCGTTGGAGAGGAGCAGCATAAAAGCGGCGCCAAGTAAATCGGCTACGCCGGAATAAAAACTGGAGGCGGGGGTGAGACATATACTGCTTTGCAGTAAAAACAGAACAAGGAAATATTGCGGCTATGTCCTCTTTCGAAGCGATTGGTAGGAGCGCAGTGCACGGTGATGGATGTACTTAAAGGGGCCCTGAAATACCTTCCACCGATGCATGGATGTACATGTAACCAAATAAAGCAATGTATTAGCAATCTCCTCCCGCAAGAATTTTGTTAAAGCGATGAGTATTAGCTGAGAAATCGTAAATCCAAAACCGCGCATTATCGTCGCGCCGCATTTCCTCCTCTCAACTTTTTCTCCGCTGTTGACGGCGCGAGAGCCTTTTCTCCCATGATGTTGGGCTCCTCAGCGGTGACGTACTTCCGCTATTGCGCTCCTCAGGCTGCCGTCTGCTACGGGCAAGCTCTTTTGGCTTTTTCATCTTTGTTGACACCATGGATCCCGCACTCCGCTCAAGGCTGGAAAAGTGAACGAAAGACCTGGCCGCATGTGTGCGTCCTGGCCTTGCCCTTTCGCGGTGTACGTTGCTGCAGCTGCTGTCTGCGGCGCGTGACTTTTTATCGGCGGCGAACTCTCAGCCGCACGGGGAGGATCGTGCGCTCGTTCCATTTGATGCACCGCTCACTGTTTATACAAAAAGTGCCGTCTCAGATGTGGCCCCGCTGGTGCCGGGTCTTATTTTTCGGCGGTGGTAATTCCTACCGGCGGCATGTGAAAAACATTTTAAACCGATACAGAACCCGAGCACAAAACGCGCCAGTTCAGTGGTGATGAACGGGAAGGCGCAGAGCAAACCAGCGCCGCACTCGAGCAGCATGCACCCGTGTTCTGACAAACTGCACCCATTTCTTGTGAACGTTAGTAATTGAGAGTTTTAGAATAACGTACACAGCCGTACGCAAACAGTTAGCCACCGCTATTTTTGCATCGTTTGCACTGCGCATGCGCCGTACGTTAAGACGATTCTGCGTTCAGCGGACAGAAGAATAGCGGATTCTATTTCAGCAAAATAGCGTGCGTACGCGAGGCCACTTGCGTTTCCAACATGGCGGCAAGTAGCGCGACAACCATCCACGGTGCGCTCTTCTGTGGACTGTAATTTGCTTCCGATGAACCAAGTTCTTTGCCCCTGTGTTTTTAAAAACGTCGAGTGGTTAGCACGTCGCCCTCACGCAGATCTGTATCGTCGTAACATCGCTGACTGTCCGAACGAAGCTTGCAGCTAAGCCAAGCCAGCGACCGAAGTTATGCGTGCGTGTGCATCACCTCCTGTATTTTTACAATGCCAAACGCATCAGCCCGGACCGGCCAACCAAGCCCTTTCCTTCTACTCTGGCCACTCTCCCCCAATCGGTAGCCTTCCCAGCGCTTCAATCATGTGACCAGTTCAGCTTGGGGCGATGCGTGGTGGAGAACGGCAACGTTGGCAAAACATGCTCCGCCGCGGCTCTGAGCTTTCTAGCGCTGGAGCGAGCTTTGACAATCTCGAAGATCGGTTGCCTTGGCAACAAGGCGCAAACCGCTCTCGAAGTCAGTTACGGTTGCGTGATCCCGGTTCAGCTCGGGGCCCCACGTCGCGATATGTGGGCACTGCAGGCGTACCACTCACTCTCATTGGGAAGTGCGCGATGCATTTGGCATGTGTGTTGTGGACGCGTTTGTTTCGCGATGAAATGCGACGTTGTGCTTCTGCGGGTGGATAGTGCTTCCTGTGGTCTGGATTATCGTTCTCGAGCGACGTACGACTCAACCTCGCATGGGGTATGTGCAGTGTGCGTGGCTAAAAGCCTTCTCGGCTTGCGCGCCAGTGTTAAGTGACTTGCTGTTCGTCCCCGCAAACCGCGCGCGAGGTGAGTGCCGAATTTACGACGGGCAGGAGGAGGAAACCGATCGTCTGTCAATCGCGGTTCAGACTTGCAACGCATGTTGTGACGTTGTGTTCGTTCGAAACGCATCCCTGGATTGTTTTGAAGTTCAATAAAATGTATGCGTCAAACCCGGGCATTCGGATCAGGGCGTTCTCTGCGATTGCGCGAAAGAAGTGCCACGGGGCTTCAACGCTTTCTTCGTGGAACGTACTCAGGTAAGAGAATATCCATGTCGTGTTATGGCCGTGTTGCATTCAATACAAACGGTTAAGCGCTTGTTTACACTTGTTTCGTTTGTCGTAAAATGTCCAAGCACTCCGGCACTCCGCTGGCAGATCAGCCGGCGAGCCGACGCTGAGCAGACGACACATCTCTTTGCCGGAAGTGCGTGAAAATCCGCCCAATAGCAGGATGTCTACCTCATGACGCACATCTGGGAATTGATGACGTAGACATGTGAAGATGGCGGGGTCCAAAAACACGCAGGGAAGGGGGAGAAAAGGGCGACAAACTTTGCAACAAAAATGTGAGCTTTCCGTTGCGCGTAAAGGAGTAATACTTGGCACAGATGACGTTGACGACTCAATCTAACGATTGCGCTAGTTCATTTAGTGTGCTCAAAACGCCTTTCAGGGCCCCTTTAATAACTCGTTCGCTTCTAACAGATGCTACGCGTTCAGACAGACAGTGACACCCGCCATTAAACATCTCGTTCATTAGAACTGCACAGGTCTCACAGGGGGGCCCTGGCTGACACACCGGCCTGCATGGTCACTTAGTTACAAGGACTGGATCCGTGCTAATGACAGCATGAATGATGCTTCAAACTCATTATGAAGCTTTGCCCGTGATGCTGCAGTGATAGGGCATTACAGTTGCCTTCGTTATTCCCGCTCACCGCGTCTCCTGATTGGGTGTGGAACCGTCCCTGATCGCATTTAATACAGCTGCACCCTCCTCAATCCGCTCTCCAATGGCGTAACAAGAGAATAACAGGAAATTGGTGCATGGTCTCCGTCCTCATGAGGCACAGATCATCCTAATGAAAGTAGTACTGGGATCATGATTAATCCCCTGCTTGAGTAGTATGGAGCGTGTTGTAAACAGTATGTAAAATTACGCCCATCTTCCCGCGAGGGAACCCTGATGTGATGAGACGCATCGGGGGTTCAATTGGCGTTTCCATTGGGTTGATTCTCTAAATCGGGTGAAACGTGTTGTGAACGCGTATGATGCATTCCATCACATGCGGGTGTTCTCATACGCGGGAATGAGAGCGAGCGCTGACTGAACCGCCACAATCAGCATCAGAGGCGCTGCGGACGGGGCTGGTTGAGCTGCAATGCGCGTGGCGCTTCCCGCCACAGCTTTCCCACGGGAAATTCAACATCCTCCTCTAAAGTTTTCATTTCGTCGTTTCCGTTGACGTTCAGCTTCGCGTGCCTTCGTTGTATCAGTAGCTTCTTGACGCAGTTTGAATGAGTCAAGGACATAAGGCGCGTTCGTAGCACTTGCTCCTGTCCCGGATTTGTAGCGTAGTGGGAAGAGCACTAGCGTACCTCCCGTTGCGGCCAGGGCGTCGTGGGATCGAAACCTGGCGCCGCCAACTATTTCTGTAGTATCGTGCAGCTGTGGGTGTAAGGAGGAGAGTTGCGCATGCGGAGGTGGTGTGCGGACGCCGACGACGCAGGAGGGACATACCCCAGAGCAAGAGATGCGTCGCATCTAAAAATTACTCCCACCTCCTCTCGCGGGAACCCCTGTGTAGATGCGACGCATAGGGGGTTCCGTTGTTGTTTCCGTTAGGTTGATTCTCCCATCGCATGAAACGTGCCGTGAACCCCCTGCCGCGGCTATGACGCAACACAATCCAACACAATCCACTTTAATCCAATGCAATCCAATCCAAATCCAATCCAATCCAATCCAATGCCCCTCGCGAGAGAGTTTTCGCTATCAGAGAGGATAGGGGGTGAGCGGTGGAGAGCGCAGCTCGCGTGGCGAGGAGAATGGGGGAGGGGTGTGGACGGACAACGACGCCGTATGGAGGGACAAGGCGAGTGAATGAGATGCAGTCGCATCTAAAAGACGATGCGCACTGTGGCACATAGCCGTGCTCGTGATAAGGTGGCTGACACCGAACACATTCACCTCGTCATTTACCTTCCATGGTTCGTCTCACTTGTTTTTCTGTCAGGTAACACAGCGTCGTATAGATGTTTATTTTACGTATTGGCACTGATTGACAACACTGACTTTGTCTTTTCACAACATGGCACATTGCGCGTCGGGGAAATGACGTATTCCAAAGCGACGAAACGCGTTTTGGGAGGATACGCTGAAAGGATGGAGAGTCGAAGCCTGTGAACGATGAAAATACGGGACGTGACAGCGAGACACCTTTTCTGTCTACGACTTCCTCGTCAGTTCGAATGCGTGTCGGTCCCATGTCACTCACTACGAGACACTCGCTTGCAATGTAGAGTTTTATTATCCAGGCACCGGTGTTTTCTCGGTGGCACAGGCCTGCAGTTGTCGAGGGTAAGAGTGCCCAACCGCGAGGGCGTGCATGTGGGCTCAGCAGCTCCGCTTCTTTCCTTTCCTGTTACTATCTCGAAAGCATTACTGGGCTCATTTAGCGATTCTCTGTGGGCGCTTGCGGTCCGGAGCAGCCGAGGTTAGTAGCTGTGCTCGCCAAGCGTCCACGAAAAGAAGGCATTACAAGCAGAAACGACGACGCAGATCGAGGCCCCAAGCCGGCGCCCGCCTGAAAGTTGAATCCGGAGCAGCGACCACGGGGCTGTGGAAAGGAGGAGGAATGCCATAAGGCTTGCCGGAGGTTATGTTGCGGTGAAGAGAAAGAGATAAAACTTTATTATTTGCGGTGGGTTTAGGGGGTCGTGGTGGCCGCAGGCTCCAGCCTAGCGGCGACTAGTGTAGCCCTGGCCACGAGGGAGAGTTGTGTCCCCAGGTCAGACCAACCCAGGGCCCCCTCCCACTGCTCGGCGGAGGAAATTTGTTCTCCTGCCGTCGGTGGTCCCGGCGATGAGTCATGGTTTTCAGTTGCCGCAGATAGCGGATGCAGTGAGCACGACGGGCCTAACCTCGAACCGTCGGTGGTCGTTGAGAGAGCACTCAGTCATCGAACGGCCAATATTCGACATTGCGAAATGTATCAAAAGAGCGTCCTTTGCGCACAAAAGTATACAAGCAAAGATATGGTGGGCATTCCAAGCGAATGCCCTGTCACCGGCAATCACGGTCACAATTAGTCACCAATTGTACTTCTCTTGCGGCGGGTGTTTGCTTCTATCGCAGCTATGTAAACAATGCCCGAGTCTCGCTCTCAGCTGGCCTTCGGCGCTCGGAGAGAATGAATAGTGTCTTCACCAACTTCCTTCCACTGCGGAACAGCTGCACGTGCTGCCGGCGATCCCCCAGGACCGGCAAGTGGTGGCCATTTGCGGTGGTGACATCATACTCCGGGAGCTGCGGGCCGCCCTGGATCGATGCCCCAAGCGGCAGAGCGCCCCTGGCATTGACGGGGTGACGTATCAGATGCTCCGGAACCTGGACGTCACCCAGCTGGAGCCGCTTCTGCAGCTCATCAAACGGGTGTGGAGGGAGAGCAGCCTTCCACCTTCTTGGCGGGTGGCACTTGTCAGGCCGATGCTGAAGGTCGGTAAGCCACCCACTGAGCCTGCATCGTACCGGCTGGTTTCCCTGACGTCCGCAACGGGAGAGCATGGTCCTGGCCCGCCTCCAGTGGATTGCTGTCTATGCTGGAGCAGGCCCGCCATGACAAGGAGGTGGCCTTCTTGCTCCTGCTGGACACGAAGTCGGCCTTCGACTCCGTCCCCCCCTCCTCTTCAACCTTCAGCCCATTCCTCTTCAACCTCGTCCTGGCTCCACTCTCGAACTGCATCCCGGCTGGGCTTGCGTTTCCAGTGGGGATGGCAGTCTATGCCGACGACATCTGGGCACACGGACCAACGAGGCTACTCTCCAAATGGAAGGCGTGTCTCCAAGGGGTGCTGTGGGCGGTCGCCGCCTTCCTGACAAGCCGTGGCCTGCAGCTGTCCGAGTCAAAAACGCAGGCCTTGGTCTTCGACCCGATGGGCTACAGGGCACGTAAGGCGACACCGCCGCTCACTTTGAACGGCCAGTCCCTTCAATGGTGCACTAGGGCCAAGTATCTGGGGCTCCTGGTCGACTGCCAGTTGTCCTGGCTACCTGCGGTGAAGGCGCTCCGGCAACGCACGAGGGTCCTCCAGGGCGTCCGGAGGTTGCTGGCGCGTGGTCAGGGCTGTACACACACCGTGGCCCTGCGGGTGTTCCACTGGATGGCGTCATCCGCCGTCCTCTATGCACTGCCTCTGGTACAACTCAAGCCACGACGGTGGGAGGAGATGGAGGTGGATCAGCGCCGAGCTATCCGCCTTTGCCTGGGCCTTCCGAGCACATCTCCGGGGGCGGCGACGTACAAAGAGGCCGGCTCCTGGCCTATCCAGATCCGGGCCCTGCAGGTGGGGCTCCACCACATCCACCGCCTGCAGGGCACATCGGACGGCGCGGCATTCCTCCAGCGCTACCGCAGCCGGCCCAACTCTCGGATGGGCATGCTGCTCAGTACGTACGAGAACCAGATCGCGTTGCCGCCGCGGCCCCGCCTGGAGCCACCACCCTCAGGCACGGGGCAGGCTCTACGCATCGCCACCACATTGCCGGGGGTCCGTAGCAAACGGTCCACTCCATCCCAGGCCATCTACCAGGAGGTGGCCGCCCTGCTGCAGGACGACGCTGCCGGACTTCTGCAGGTGTACACGGATGGCTCCGTGCAACAGTCCACTGGCAGAGCCGGAGCCGCCTGAACGACCCTGGAACTTGGAACCAGCCAGGTGTGCATCCTGCCCTTCCCGGCCTCATCCACCCACGCAGAGCTGGCTGGACTCCAATTGGCCGCAGAACTTCTTCTACAGCAGGAGACCCAGGTCCGAGGGGCCATCATCCTGACTGACTCCCGGTCTGCCCTCCTCCGTCTGCGAGCTGCTGACCAGTCAGTCAGCTCCAGCGGCTACGTAGAGCGGTCGCTGGCGTCCAAGCTTCATGCGGTGGAGGCTCAGGGGTGTCCGCTGCGACTTCACTGGCTGCCATCGCATGTGGACATCATGGGCAAAGAGGTAGCAGACGCCCTGGCCAAGGGTGCTGCTCACCAGGCAGGGGTTCCAGCCTCCCGGGACGTGGTACCATTCGACGCTGCAAGGACTATCCTGGCCCGGGTGGTGGAGGCCCTGAATCCAGTTGTCCGAGTGGTCAGTGGTCGAACCTCACGGGTCCTGCCCGGACGCATCAGCACAGACGCCCGGTCGCTCCTGCTTCGCGTGCGGCTTAATTTCTGCAACGTGGGAGCCAGCCTGCACCACCAAGGCCGCCGGGCATCCCCAACCTGCGCCGACTGCCCGAGCTCGAGTGTCTCGGGCACAGTAAGTCTCGAACACTTACTGTGCTCTTGCCACCAGCATGGCACTGCGAGGGAGGAACTCCGCGCCGCCCTCCAGCGACTCGGTGCACCAAGCCACAAGCTGGAAGACTCGCTTTTCCCAACGGGTCCGGACGCCTTCCGACGGGAGGTCTTCCAGCACCTCCTCAACCTCCTGGTTGTTACAAGACTTGTGGATCGTTTGTAGCCGTCGAGCCTTGGACGAGACGAACGCTACATAGACTGTAACCCACTCACCTTCTTCCCTCTCTTTCTGTCTTCCTATCCTTTGAACCCCCTTTCCCTTCCCTGGACTGGGTTTTATGAGGATGAACTCCCCGTTGAGTTCAACAATATCCCCAGTTCTTTTCTCCTCCCTGCCTTCTTAATGAATCACCACCATCACCACCCTCGACGACGAAGTAAACTTATCGCGTCTCACATAAATATATGGTGTCTTCGATTTGGCTGCACTTGCTGAGCTAATTTTTTATAAGTGCAGCGCTCACCTCCTAAATTTTTGAAAGCAGAGGGCGGTACCTGCCTTTTCCTCTTTAATTTGCCTATACGGTGCAGAGAGTGCAGGATGAGTTCACCGCTTTCACTGCACTTTCAATAAAGGAGATGCAGTAGCAGAACAAAAAATTCCCGTGCCTTCCCGCGAGGGGAACACGAGTAAATGCAGAGCATTGGGGCCTCAGTACTGGTTGAAGGCAGTGTTGCTTCCATCGCTTCTTCCGTGATGCTGGAGTAGCAGACACGAGTAAACGTGGGAGCGAGCGTCAACCAAGGAAGGAAGGAGCAACGCAGTGACTGAAGCACGAGCGACCGCTAGCCGCTTTATATTTCCAGCGCGCGCAGTAGAGGGAGAGCAGTACGGGGTGGAGAGCGCGCATGCGCAAGCAGCGCGCGCGCCCTTCCACGCCCCACCGCGCTGCTATCACGCACCTGTTACGCCGAGACCGCGACGGAGCGAACGGGCTGACTACGACGCATGCGCGCGCCAGCTGCTGTTGAGAGAGAGGAGGGAAGGAGGAGAGGCGCACCTGCTGTGGACGCGGAGCTGTGGACGCCGTCCGACGCAGGACGAGGCGAGGCTAAGAAATGCTCTGCATTTAAAAGTGCAGGCCACTTCGGAGAGACGTGTAGGTGTCATCTGCAACATTTTCTGCGCATAGGGGCAGCTCATCTCGGGGATCACGTGACCACGTCGAGCAAAGAAACGACAACGAACGGCAAACCCAGGAGATAGCCAAAAAAAGCTGCGCTTTAAACTTGTTACGCTATTTATCTAATGAGCTGTCATGCGATTGCGAAGCAGTTATACGGTGAATCGTTTCTGCTTATAAGGACTGGATTATCCACGGTACCACGCAACAATTTTAAGCGAAAGCTATGTAGTTATCCCGGGCAAACTACATTAGGCAGAAATATTTTTCGGCTTGCATTATATATATTCCTCCAATAGAAACTACACAAGGAAGAGAGTCTGCTCCCAAACAAAATGTTCATCTTAGTCATCTATCCCTTCATCTTTGTCATTTTTATTTTTCTATTTGAATTTTAGTTATATGCGGTGTGTAAATAGCATGTTCATAAAATAAGGCCAAAAAGAGGAGTTGGATGCAGCGTTTAGAAAATTTCGGGGAGTTTTGACATGGAAGCACTGCCTTTCCCCGCGGGCTACGCCTCTGGTGTGGGGAATTGGTCAAAAGATAATCAAGGCTCTTGGCACCATTGATAGCAACTTTCTTGCTTGCGTCTTAGCTAATTTGCTTTCTTGACCACTGAGACTGATCATTTTAGCGGTTCATTCAGTTGACTATATATGCATTCCGAGGAGAAGGTCACCTGTCGTTCTTAGGATAACTAAAAAGCGAAGTCTTTGAAGAAGAAGGAGACGAAAACAACGCACTAACTCATGGGAAAGCTTTCGACCTTTCGGAAA
Organism: Haemaphysalis longicornis; assembly: GCF_048455015.1. Lineage (NCBI taxonomy): Eukaryota > Metazoa > Arthropoda > Arachnida > Ixodida > Ixodidae > Haemaphysalis > Haemaphysalis longicornis. Next base: position 78,736,434 of record NW_027526335.1, on the reverse strand, counting down.
ACTTACGGCCTTTGGAAAAGGCCTACGACAGCGTGGAATATTAAATCTTGCTTGAGCGTTTGATGGCCTGTAATTTACCTCCATACATTAAAGCATGGATACAGGAGTTATTGCAAGGGCGCGAATTTTTTCTACAGATGGCAGACTCAAGGCCTACTACTTTCCCCAGACCAGGGGTGTCCCTCAAGGGTCCTTTCGCTTCCCAGTCCTCTTCAACATCTTACTTGGTTCAATCCCGCGCGACCTGAAAGTAACTGTCTATGTTTATGCAGATGACATTGCGTTCTATGCACGTGATGACGACGTTCAGTTCCTTTACTAACTACCCCAAAACTATCTCGATACTTTGACTAGATGACTTGAAACGCTTCTTAGCTGTAGACGTAAAAAAATGTTGCCTGCTAGTTTGCTACTTTTTTTTTGCAATACGACTTGTCAATTTCTCTTACATACCGAAATCAGATCATTAAACAAGTGAATGCGCTGAAATATCTTGGTGTTATGTATGATCCTTCTTTTAGTTGGTGCTCCCACATCAAATCTGTACTTTTAAAAGGAGAGCGGACTCGGTTGACACAGAAGGCTTGCTCACAACAAACCGAGAATGCGTCGGGACGTTGCTAATTTTGTACAACTTGTACGTTCATCCAATCCAAGAATTTGGCTGTGAACTCTAGTCTGGTACAGCTGCATACAAATTACGGCCCCTTTTTTTGCTTGAAAAAACGTGCCCTGCGCTTACTTCGTGGCTTGCCTAGATTTGTTGCTGACACTGTGCTATACCAAGAAGCGCAACTTCCCCCACTAGAGACACGATTCCAACTGTTGTCAGTAAAACATACCTGCAGATGATAGGCTTCCCAATTGGTGGAGAGCAGGCCATATTTTTACAACAATCCCTTACATTCTTGACGACGCCATGGCCTAGGTTTCGACGCCTTCAGCTCCTGTTTGTCAATTTAATTCTTTCCTCTATTGGCGTTGACTTCTTTTCTATTGAACCATTATCTGCGGGGGATAAGCTAGTGCCTGTTCATGTCGACAGAATATTCCCAAAGAATGCCAAGCTGCTTCCTGAGCGTATCCTACAGCCCATTTTCGAAGAGCACGTTGCTCATTATCCACATCATGTTGTGCCACTGATGGATCGCAATATGAATCTAAATCAGCGGTTGGAATTTGATCTTCTGATCTAGATTGGGGTTTTTCTTTTATATTGGCTGATTACACTTCCGTACTTGAGGCAGAACTACTCGCAATGACTATGATCATAAAAAGAATGCCAGGTCTGTATCGTATGTAATTTTTACAACTGACTCCCTATTCCTTTGCACTTCCTTTGTCAAATATGAAAATTCTATTCATCTAACAACATTTCGCCACTCTTATCCAAATCACATCGTATCTGTTGTGTGTGGGTTCCTGAACATACAGGTATCCTGCTCAGTGAGAGGGTGGACTCATCAGCGGGTTTCGTCTTAGGTGGCCATGTACTAAATGTATACGTCCAAATCTCAGAGCTATAACTGTGGCGCATCTTCGTAGATATTTCTTACTAAGGGGGCGGTCCAACGGTATCCTCGATAAACCAGGGCATGCTCACCTAAAATTCACATGGAATTCATCGTTTTGTGTCTCCCGCTAGTGTGAGATGGCCCTGACGCATGCTTGTTTTGTAATCAACCTGAATCATTAGAACACTGTGTGAATGTCTCCGTCTCACAGAGCGAAGACAACGTTATCTTACTGTCCCATTCGAACGCCTTAGACTTGAGCTAAAAACTTCAGTTCTTCTTTCAGTCGGTGCCAGCAGCCTTGGCAAAGCAAGCAAAGAAATTTACTTCCTCCTTCGCGAATACATCATGGCTACCGGAAGACTTACATACTAGCTGATTCGTACAATTATTTATCCGACCCCGACCCTAAGGAGCGTATGTGTTTTTCTTCCGTTATCCATCATTATTTTCAATTTTAGAGAACATTTAAAAAATTAGATAAGCCTCAAGCCACGGCCAATCACCCTTAGTGGATATACGTGCCATTACCAAATGAAGAACAAGAACTCGTTGCTGTCAGTGGTGGCGTTCGAATCGAGGCTTTGCAGCGCTTTTCGGCATCGCAGGAGGTATACCTTCTCGAAGACTTCCACTAGCACGCTGGAAGATAGCCATAGCGGCCCAGAGGAGAGACCACGGTGGAATTTGGGCTAGTGACGAGCTTCAGAGCGGGCTGGAGGGCTGCTTTGGCCCGTGCGTGATGCGCCAGGAGCTGGAGGCCGCCACCCCGGCGCTGGTGATGTCGGCGCTGCGGGAGGCGCTGTGCCCGCTGGTGCTGAACGAGGAGGCCCTGGGGTTGCCGCACATCCTGCAGCCGTCCGAGGCGGCCCTCAACGAGGGCGCGGTGCTCCTGCTGAACCACCTGACCCTCCTGCAGAGCGTCTTCCGACACATCGATGACGTACTGCCCGACCTCTTCGACCCCGAGCCAAGGCGCACCCGACGCCCCTTCGTTGCCCTCGTCAACAACTGCTTCCGCGCGCGCAGCGTCTTACGCAGCTACCGAGAAAAAGAGCAGAAACACCTTGCGGCTGGGGGCAAACGTGGCCAGCTTGATGCTTTTATGGCCCGGGTCAACGAGATGGGCGTTTGGCTGGCCAGCTCTGCCGAAAAAAAGCCAGCCATTACGGCCGAGTTGCTCAACTGTTCCAAGACCTTCGAAGCCTACCGGGCAAAGAAAGCGACCATCACGGCCGACTATCAGCAGCTAGAGGCGACCCTCTGCGCCTCCTCCGAGGCCGTCGAGAGGGCCAAAATGGAGCTGCGAGACGTCGCAGAGGCCGTCAAGGAAGCGCAGGCGTCCGTGTTCCAGGACCCGGCTTCCTGGAAGGGGAAGGCGGCCGCCCAGGCAGAGGACCTGGCAACCTTGGAGAAGGAACGGGACCAGTCAACGGTGCTGGCACTGGAGAAGAAGGTCGGCCTGGCACCCGCCAACAAGGAGGCCCTCATCCAAGCCACCCTGGACGACGTCGGCCGCCTGAAAGCATGGGTGGCCGAGCTGGAGGCACGCGAGCAGGCCAAGGTGGCCGCAGAGCAGGAGCGGCTGCAGCGGCAGCGGCAGCGCTGTGCCCTCCGGAACAAGGTCAAGGTTGGCAGCGAGGAGCTGGCGCGCCTCGACCCCAAGGTCGGAGGGCCCCGGGACATCGACGCGGGTCCTCAGAAGCGGGAGCGGCGCAACAGCGACATCCGCAGTCGCTGCGAGGAAATGGAGGCCACCTACAAGGTGGCTAGCTGCAGTGCAGAGCTTTCCGAGTTGGAAACGGCCATCGCAGCCACCGAGGAAAAAATCTGCGCAGCCGATCAGCTAGCTTGAGACCATGTGGACAGGAACCAAGAGAGGATAGACCGGATGGCTGGCCGGATCGCCTAAGTGTCTGACCACTTTGCCACTTTCACGACCTCCACGAACCGGACAAGCTGCCGAAAATATGTTTGTTTGTACTGGCGCATTAACAATGACGAGGAGGTTTTTTATTTTTCAACGTTGTGCAAATTTTTAATTTCACATGTCTAACAATAAATATCTGTGTGTTTTGTTGAAGTTTCTGACACACACATCAGCGTCGGAGTGTTTCGTCTAAGCTGACAACGTTGAATGCGATTAAATCTGCATGACTATTCCACGCATGTACGGGCACATTTTTGCTAGGGTCGAGCTAAGCGTACAGCTGAGTTTGTAGACTAAAACGCATTCGGTGCTCTGGAAAGCACGAAGAAGTGGTTCGCCTCGCGCACAGCGGCCTCGCATGCATGGCGGCATGGAGGAAATATGAGATTTGGACATTTTCATAGTCATCCCGCGCAAGTTTGGCGGACGTCTCGCGACTTTTGAAGCGGCCTTCGGGTGTCAGTACGAACAGCGTCGTAGCAACGGCGGCGAAAGGCCGGCCACCGAGGCCCTACTCCACGGCACGACCCAGCTGTTATCCAATGATTGATAGATGCAGACTGAGCAGGTGACAGCAGAAGCGAGTGGAGCGTAAGGAGGTGACGATTTTAAGATGGCGTTTCCGGATTCATTGAACGGGTGGTGATGGACCACAGGGCCAGCATTTTTACAATTCCCAAACGGCCTCACAAAGCCAAGGCATATTTCTACAGTTTCCGCTTGTTAATTTCCGAAGCAAGAAGTGGTTGCTTTTGCACAGGGACGAAACAGACACGCACACACAAAAAAAGAACGCGCAAGAGCTTCGAGACAACAAGGACGCAGCGAGATCCCGACATGATTCTTTGTTACTTTTGTTTAGATTGTAAATGCATTTGCTATCGTGCTGAAGCCAAGTTTAAAGACGCTTGGTGTGCGTGTGCGTGCGAGCATGCGTGTGCGCGCGCGCGTGTGTGTGTGTGTGTGTGTGTGTGTGTGTGTGTGTGTGTGTGTGTGTGTGTGTGTGTGTGTGTGTGTGTGCGCGTGCGTGCGTGCGTGCGTGCGTGTGCGTGTGTGTGCGTGTGCGTGTGCGTGTGCGTGTGTGTGTGCGTGTGCGCGTGCGCGTGCGCGTGCGCGTGCGCGTGTGCGTGTGCGTGTGCGTGTGTGTGTGTGTGTGTGTGTGTGTGTGTGTGTGTGTGTGTGTGTGTGTGTGTGTGTGTGTGTGTGTGTGTGTGTGTGTGTGTGTGTGTGTGTGTGTGTTTACGTAGGCTTAGCCGGGTTACTTCGCTTTTGTAAAGATGGCTTTCTTTCAATCTCCTGTGTACTGCAGTGAAGGCTATTTTTAAATAAAGCCAAGGGTAACTCTTCGCACGTGGGACAGACGCGCCCGATGTTAGTTAGAGGTGTAAATCGACCGTACCAGCTGCCTGATGGCCACAACAAGAGTAAATTTTAAGCCCGCCTATGTGGGTTGGAAAGAACGTAACTCGGCACTCCGGTTCACACTGATTAGTCTCTGAACCGTGAATCAGCGCTCTTACGAGACGGGTTCTGATCATCCTGCAATGTATGTTATCTCAATTCTCCAACCGATTATTCCACGAATCAATTTGTTGGTTGGTCGGACACCAATTTACCTAACAAGTTGTTCCAGCCAGTTTTCATCCCTGCCACAAATGTTTGTCTCTTAACTTGTGTAAGCTCTGTATGTTGTTGGACGGCCTGGTCATATGAAAAGAGAAAAAGACGAGCGACCCCATGCGGAGGTTTCTACACGTGACGCCGTTCGATGTGAGTAGAAGTTTGGATAGCATGAAGAAAAGAGGAAGCAAATTTCGCCTTTTATGGTGATCCGTCTTTCTTCCGTCACTGCCACATCCACTACACGTTGTAACTTCACTATGAGACAGACGTGAAGGTAACATAAGATGGAGGCTTTAGCAAATCGGCCCTCTCTCATTACTTCATAGGCACTCTACAAGTGTTTCAGTGTACGGAAGCTGCGTAGCCAGTAATAACAAAAACAAACAAAAAATAACAAGAAAGAGCGCCTGCGTTAAAACAATATATTAGTCATCTTTCTGCTTTAACAATGTCGGAGAGTTAGTTGTTAGTTCTCTGTTATACCAATTTGAGGACTTGACTAGTCACAAAGCTTACGTATGCCAAATGTAAAGTTTTTGTGCTGATGCGGAACGGGCAGAGAAAAGGCCGAAAGGAGGTGAATGGGGTTGCAGCGCTCAGAAAATTTCGAGGTTGTCCTGACGCCGATAACAGGCCCCCTGGACCCCCTTGTTGCCAGTGTGTAGCCTGCCACCGGAGAGAGGGCGCGCCGCCGGGAACGAGCGCGCGTGCCTTACGAATAAACAGACTTTTTAGATCTCGATACCGCCGCGCGCAGACGTCTCTTTAATGCGCGGCTGGCCAGGCTGGCCGCCAGTGTATACTATACCCGAAGTACATAACATGGTGTCAGAATCTTCGAGCGACAGCAGCTAAGTCGTCATGGCGTCGTCGTTCACGATACCTCCGCCAGAATCGTTCACGTTCTTTGCGAACGATTGGCAATCGTGGAAACAGTGATTCTGCCGCTTCCACTCGTCTTCAGGGCTCCAAAACCAGCCAGGGCATATCTAACTGCTGGGTTCACAAGCAGAACACATTCTGCGCGCGTTCAACCTTTTCGGAAGCCGACTACGAGAGCTTCAAAAAAGTAATCGAAAGGTATGTGCAATATTTCGTACCTCGTTGAAATGTCATTTTTGAGACAGCGAAGTTCAACAAGCGCGTCCAGAAACCGGCAGAATCAGTCGAAGAGTTCGCGACAGCGCTTCACAAGCTCTCTGAAACGCGCGACTACGGAAGTCTGCGAGACCAACTGGAGCGCGACCGTCTTGTTGTAGGCCTCAGAGGCATGCAACTGTCCGAAAAACTGCAGCTCGACGCAGAACTCACTCTCGACAAAACGCTTATGCAAGCCCGTCAGAGCGAAGCCATCAAAAGACAGCAATCGGCGCTACACTCCCACGAGGTTAGAGCGCAATATAGACCGTGTGCAACGTCACAATTCAATACCACGCACACCTTCGCAATCCCAGGCGTACCGGCAAAACACTGCGGCCAAGCCTTCAAAGCAGAAACGTTGGCGATAGTCCTGTAAGGACAACCGTCCTCGTGCGGCTTGCCCAGCGAAAGGAGCGATCTGTTCGAACTGTAACAAGAGAAGCCACTTCGCTTCGGTATGCTTGTCATCCGAAAACAAACATCCTACTGCAAGCACCAACGTCGCCCTTGTGTACAAGTATGGCGGAAGATCTTTCCGACAAGTGGAGCCCAGATGTAACAGTTGGCAAGACGTCACTGCTCTTCAAAACTGACGCCGGGGCAGGCGAAACAGTCATCTCCGATCTACGTATAATGTTTCGGCAGTACGAGCTTCGTAGAACCCGCCGCGGTGGCTCAGTGGCTAAGGCCTTGTGCTGCTGATCACAGGGTCGCGGGTTCGATTTCCGGCCGCGGCGGCCGCTTTTCTGATGGAGGCGAAAAGCAAAAACGCCAGTGTGCACGAGATTTCGGCGCACGTCGGCGCGTTAACCCCTACAATCAATCAAAATCAACGAGCTTCGTATACCCCCAAAGAAGCTGTGCGGACCAGACGGCACACCCTTTAAGGCGAAAGATACGCTTCGTCTGCCTATGACAGCTTTTGGCAAGTCCACAGCGCAAGACGTTTGCGTGATTAAGGGCCTCGAAAAGAGACTGTTAGGAAAGCCAGCTTTCGAAGCTCTCAGAGTTTTACCGCAGCTGTGCCACTTAGAAGAAAAGCCGTCTTCACCACTGCAGCAATACCCACGACTCTTCGAGGGACTAGGGTCCGTATTCTGGGTCGGTACTCCCCTCCATGTGCTCCCACGATGCGGCTGAAAGAAAGAACCGTACAATGAATTTTTAATGAGAAAATGGCTTTCAATGATCTCCCCGGTTGGAGGTTCGAGTGAAGGAAGTATTCAGAATACCAGGATAGGACTTATGCTCGGCAAATACAAACTCGAGCTACAACAGGGCGCCAAGCCTTGCGCGCTAACATCACCACGTCGAGTTCCCCTACCTTTCTACAACAAAACCAAGGAAGAGTTGAACCGTATGCAACAGTTAGACGTCGTCACACCTGTGGAGGAGCCAACTGAGAGGTGTACGCCCATCATTTTCGTTCCCAAAGGATCCGGAGACATCCTCATCTGCGTCCGTCTCACGGAACTCAACCGGTACGTGCGCCGAGAATGGCATCTGATTCCCACAGTAGCACACTCACTTGCGCAGTTATCCGAGGCGAAGGGGTTCTCCGAGATTGACGCCAACTCAGGTTTTTGGCACATCCCCTTAAGCAAAGAGAGTCGCCTGCTGACAATCTTCATTACGCCTTTCGGAAGATACTGGTTTAAGAGGCTTCTATTCGGTATAGCCTCAGCTGCAGAGAACTTCAGTGATGGGAGGGCTGGCAGGTGTGATTTGCCCCATGGACGATGTTTTAGTTTTTGAACTCACACCCGAAGAACACGATAATAGCCTCCATGCAATGCTGCAACGCCTCGAGAAGACAGGGATCACGCTCAATGCAGGAAAATGCGTGTTCCGCGAAACAAGCACCGACTTTCTGGGACACCAAATCGACGTACGTGATATCCGCACGAGCAGCAAGCACCTAAAGGTCGTCCAGGATATGCCACCACCAACATCGAAAGTTGAGCTTCGCCCACTTCTAGGCATGGCAACCTACCTAGCACGCTTCGTGCTCAGCAGGGCCAACCTGATCACTCCGTTGTCCTCAATGCTGAACTCCAAGCGCAACGCCTCCAATAAGCGGAGATGTGTAATACTACGGCCGCGGAAGGAAAGCGCACGCAATGGTGTCTTTCATCCAGCGGCCGTAGTAGTACGTAGTCCGCCACAGGAGAGAGGGCGCGCCGCCGGGAACGGGCTTGCGTGCCTTATGAATTGACAGACTGTACCCGAAGAGAACATAACATCCAGAGGTTCTTTTCTGCCTCTCGATGACTGCCCAAAGCGTTTGGTCGTCCTGTGATGTTAGCCTGCTGCGGGAACCTGCAGAGTATCGCGCTAAGAGGTGCCACTATTTGGTAACAACCTATAATGTTGAGCATATGTTGGCGGGCTTGCTCTTCTTATCCATTTTTACACAAACTCCCCTGTGAAGTATAATCAGTACGGCGATGAGGGAATACAGACCAATGCAAAAAAGTGAGTCCGATGATCAGCGAGTACAGACGTGAGTACACGTGCTTTTGAGTTAGCACTCTCGAGTACGTACTCATGAGTACGTTTACGAGTACGTAATCACGAGTGCATAATCACGAGTTTGAATATATCATTACGGTTTGTCTACGGTCGTCTGGAAATTAAGCGATGGTGTGCACATTCTGAAATAAAAAAAAATCAGTGTTATTTTACTCTGTGAAGTAGGTGAGCAGCAAAGATGTTTGTGGGTTGATGGTTGGACATCAACAACCGCTGAAACCGTGCCGCTGGGCCGGGGAAGCGTTCAACGGGTTTCTAGCCGACGGCTTAGGTTTCCCGCTTAGCGGTATTCAGGGTCCCGACGGGCATTGCGCTTACGCTTGGCGTCCGCGGCCCGATCGTCGTAAGTGTTCTCCTTCTGCCACGTTCGAGCCCAAAGCCGCGATTTTTTTTTTTACGACAAGGCTTCACCACGTTCTTGATGAATGCGCAGCACACGATGCTTACAGACACAAACATTTCTCACAACTGTACACACACCATCCGGTCTCCCTCTGGTCTTCCTCCTCGTATATCGCGCGGTTTTTATTTCGTCCGTCGTGAACCAACTAGCCAGCAGCCAAGTCCTACCAAGCGTACACCGATCTACTTCCTAACATTAATGCATCGCTGAGAATGCATTTTCCCCAGGGGCAGTATAGGCCATTTTATACCAAATTATGAAACGCCGGAGGCGAACAGGTGGTCGAAGGCAGAGGGTATGCCGAAGTGAAGAGGAGGTTAGCGGTATTTCTGGGTCTATACACACACACACACACACACACACACAAAAAGAAAATGAACGGGGGAGTTTGCCTATAACAGCTTCGCTGTAAAAGGCTTATAACGTACAGTTTGCGGAGCCGTGCGGCCCACTGGATTGTGCGAAGAGAGGTGTCTCGTCTCCTGCTGGGATTCTTGCAGTCCGAAGGACTAAGGGAGGTGTGGTGACATTGTGTATCTCTGTTAAAATAGGACTAAGTGAGGTGTGGTGACTTTGGGTGTCTCTGATGTCGTATTGGGGACGATTAGGGGGAGCGATTGCCGGCAGTTATGCAAGGCTAAGTCAGCCTCATCCAACAATACATACTATCACTACTGCTACTACTACCCTGAGTCGCAGAGAAAGGTAAGATGATGATGGTGCCAAACTGCTGCTCAATCCGTTCCCGCCTAAAAGGTGTCATCATGCTGTGTCGGTGATCGCTCCGGTGGCGCCGGTGCTCCTATGGCAACACCCGCTGCGTGCCACAGTGCGGACCGATCGCTCGCGTTTTTTAATGCGTGCGGAACGGGCAGGTATGGGTGCGCTGGCGCATTTCAAACCGTCCAAGGGAGAGCCAGGAGAGCCGCGGGAGGCCGCGGGCTAGCACGCACTTGTGCGATTTGGTCTTCAACAGCTATCGTGGTCGCACCGAGCGCGATAGTGTGTTGAGATAAGGAAATTTGGCAGCAAAAATAAAATCGGACAGATTGGGAGATGAGAGTGGTTGGATGCCAGTGGTAAAGGCATTCATCCTACAGTGGACAAAAATGGGTTGTTGTTGTGGTTGTTGTTGTTATTGTTGTTGTCGACGACGACGATATGCTCATCATTTTTAGCACAGCCAGTGATACAAATGACGGGCAAAGATTTCGTTGTTTCAGCATTCCCACTCGAACATGCAGACGCGCAGGCTTCCCTGGGAGTCCTGCCCCCGCGGTGGAGTGAGGAGCACAAGGAACGTCGTCGGTGGCGACTGCGACTCCAGGGGAGGTGGCTTTATTGTCTGTCTCTCTCTCTCTCTCTCTTGCAGGCTAACTTGGCGCTCGCGTGATGGGCTGGGCAGTCTTCAGCACTCCCAGGTACTCCCGCAGGCGACGAACCGTGTACACCTGCGCAGGTAAGTGCAGTGTGGCACCGCGAACAGCCGATGAGTGCGCATGTTTCAGTGAGACATAGTAGAACCCCGATTGTACGACTTCTCGGTACCATAAAAAAAACGTTGTGACTGGCGGGCGTCGTAAAATCCGAACAACAAAAATTACGCCTGTAAATACACTTTCGCGCTATGGATTTGCAAGAAACTTCAAGGTAAACTACCAACTAATGCTTTGCAGGGCTCCGGAACTCGAATAACTAAAAAAAGTATATGCGAAAATATAATGCAGTGCAGGTGCCAGTCACGCTGTATTAAAGCAAGCCTTATACCGCAGTCCACTGCCACGATTCCCGCCCGCTCGTGAACTTTCACACATGCACACACGATCGCGACAAACACATGTGGAAGCCTAAGACTGTCAGCGTAACCTCGCTGGCGATTCTCTGCGGAATGGGGAAAATGGACACCTGCGACTGCCCCTGTGACTGCTGCGCAACAAGAGGAGACGCCAGCGAGGATAGGGTGAAATCGATTTTGCAGAGGAGCTGGGTGGAAGATAAATGAAAGATGAGACAAAAAAGAAAGCTGTGCCGGAGAGAACTGATTGGGTGGGCTCAAAGTACGCGTAACAGGCCCGCGTCACCTTAATTTCGTCCACTGGTCGGCCGCGCGCTTGGAGTGGATCGTCGGATAACGCGGGTAAGGCATGAAACCGCGTCGGATAACCTAAGTTTTTAATGCGTTGTTTCTACGGGGACTTCTCCGGGACACGACTAGTCCGTCGGAAAACCCGGGTTGTCGCTCAACACAGGGACATATAACCGGGGTTCCACAGTACCTTGAACACGACCACGACGATGAGTATTATCGACGGCCACTTGAAGAATGCGATCTGTAAGAGGGAAAGGTGGGACAAGAGGTCGTCGCCGCTTACACCGTTGCCTACACAATCACCACAATATATATCATCATCATTTTCATGTGTATTATTATAGTACCTAAGCGGGTAAGCTAGTGAGAAACTATACCTCCCGACGAACAAAACGGCGCAGCAGCGTGCAAGCACAACACGCTACTTTTTCACAAGTTCCTAAAAAGACAATTTCAGTAATTAAGGTGTAATTTAAGCGGAAACCACTCACGTTTTCTCCGTTGATTTTCCAGGCGACGAAAGCAACCCAAGAGATGACTTCGAACGCCGTGCACCCGAACTCCATCCGATGTACACTTGCAGCACTTCCCGACAATTCTGCGCACACGAAATTCGCTTCGCTTACGACGAGCTGCCGTTCAGCTGAAGTCATGACGAGTCGTTATGAAAACGAAGGGGTGAAATGCCGAACCTCAACTAATGTTCACAGTCAGGCAAGAATCGAGCTTTGAAGCGAAGCTTATAAAGATAAGGTTCTGTGTTCTTCATGTCTGCGAACAGAAACTCCCCAAGATCGACATGTCTTGGACGTGCGAGGCGTTGGAAAAAAATCACGCCATATCCACGGAATGAATGATGATAAGTGGGGCGAAGCTCGAGAGGGGGAGATCATCGGTAACCGTAACTCTCCCGTGAAAGTTCGCCCATTACATCATTAAGAAAGACGTAAGACTGTGTGCGTACATTGTACAAATCAACTTTTATTTTCGGAGTCAATGCTCCCAGGCCCAGACCTGGTAAAAGACCCCGCGCCATCGAGGACTACCCCGCACCTCCACCACAATTTGTCACGTAGGATGGGACACAACGGTAAAGAAAGAACTTTTATTGAGGACGAACTTGTGCCCGAACAAGACGAGAGGAAACGAGCAAAGGTCCTTGCGTCTCGTTCGATCTCCGAGAACGACTGCCTGCGTTCGTGGCGTGATCTCTTGCGTAATCTCACCCTCGCAGTGCACGTGCGCTCGCTCCTCCGTTGGCGAACACAGACAAGCTCGCGCTCCCGGTGCCGAGTTTGCGCTGCCGGTTGCAGCCGGTTCTTGCGCGTGCAACGCGGCCCACTTTGCGACATCTCCGAAAGCATGCGGCGGTCACGTACCACGAGACACAATGGATGGACAGACCCATGGCTTTAGGAGCTTCGCCCCTAAAATGAACGTCCCCGAGTGTGTGCGCTGTTAGGACGCTGTAATTACCTAAGTCGCACACCGTTCAAAACACGTTGTGGACCTTTGGCTTATTCGTGTCATCACTTGGATACGCATTTTGAATAGATTAGTTAATTTTAGGCACAATTTGCAAGATCGAAGCGTTACTTTTTTTTACTTAGATATTTTGCCGTGTGACATATGAAAGAAGACTTACGGCCGTATTCTGAGTTTGTCCTCCACTCGATCTGTTTCCTCTAGTCGGCTGAGGGGAGGATATTGCAATGCTTTTACATGCGAAAATCGCTTTCAAGGATCTCCTCGACTGATGGCTTGAGTGGAGAAGGAATTCACAATATCAGGTTTATAGAGAAGTGAAAATAAAATGAGGTAGGAAAGCAAGGAAAGAAGAATACCAGGTTTAGAGAAGTGAGACTAAAATGGGGTGTAAAAGCAAGGGAAGAATATCAGGTTTTGAGAAGTGAAAATAAAATGAGCTAGGAAAGCAAGGGAAGAATATCAGCTTTAGAGAACTGTCAATAAAATGAGGTAGAAAAGCAAGGGAAGAAGAATATCAGGTTTAGAGAAGTGAAAATAAAATGAGCTAGGAAAGCAAGGGAAGAAGAATATCAGGTTTAGAGAAGAGAAAATAAAATGAGTTATGAAAGCAAGGGAAGAAGGGAGACATGAAAATCAAAGATAGTAAGGAAAGCGAGGGGGTCATTTTTTGCAGGTCTATGGTCTATGCGCCCACAGAGAGCCACGGCCTTCGGCGGTATCTCCCGCACCATCAAGGGGATGCGCAAAGGTTCCAGATTGAAATGCTCCAATTGGAACACAACGTTGCTGTAACTCGTCAGACCCATACATAGACAACGCTTAAAGATTGCAGCGAAGATGTGCAGTGAAGATGTGCAGTAGGTTCGTAACTGTGATGATAAAGTTATTTTGAAAAGAAAAAATACTATGCACTAATCACGTGAAAGATCCCGTGATTAGTCATACGTCGTTCTCCTATTTTGAACTTCAACTGCAGTGAAATGACAAAGGTACAGTCCGCACGCAAGATATATTCAACGTAAAAAGCCGGGCATGTGTCGGACGAACCGTCCGACTCATATTTTGTAGCTTCATGAAGCAGTTTTTTTTTTATTTGTTTGTGGAAGGAGATTACAGTGTGAGAAGCTTTCCCGTTCAAAGTGGGTTGCTATAGTTGTCCGTTATGTCTATTGGTATCGACCATATATAGAGCAAGCGAAAACTGCTAACGCGACATACGACGCATGCCCCGTACGTGCTGATTGGGAGGGGGAATTTTTGCGGAATTAGCTGCTAACAAAACTTCTCCCAGGATCCACACCATGTGCGCTTGAAAACTCCGGCGATGCAAACGCTCGAACTATAGCACCGAGGTGCAGATGACGAGAGAATACCGGTGTGATGTCAGAATATAAAAGGCAATCAGATGATCACGTGGCGCGATGCGTAATGGAAATGCCTACGCCTGTGCCAATATAGTGCGTAATTGCCCGATATCATTAATAGAACACGCGTGGTTCACAGAAACACGCCTCAAATGGACCCATGCGCATCATACCCCTCCTTACAAATGCCATTTTTATCAGTTGAATATCGCTCTTAGAGTTTTTCATTTCATACGGTCATTTTCGGTCTTCTCACTGCGTAGGCAACATCTCTTATCCGAGCCTTCGCTCCGGACAATGAAACCGACCATCTATAACGGGTAAGGGCTGAAAACCGCTTCTTATGCCATCACAAGAGGTTTGTTACTGAGTTGTATAAAGCGTAAAGACTTTCGAGCGTCTGCTTGGACTGTGAGTGTGTCAAGACTTTGAGGTGTCTCTTTGAAGTCTAACAGATTGTGACTGTGTGAATACTTTAGAGTGTCCCATAAACGTCTAACACAGTGTGAACTTCCTAAATCTTCCCATTCGTCAATACTCCGTACATTCATTCCCTACCAGGCGAAGACCGCCGGCCTTCTGTTTCAACAAAGCCTTTCATTGATCCATTCCTCTAGATTCGTTCGACAACCACAAGACAATAGAGGCCAGTCTACAATAAGTAAAAATCTTTCCCACTTCAGTATGACCAATCGCTTGTTACTACCTCAAGAGCAAGCAGCCGACACTGGACCCTACGCTAAACGACAGTCTGTAAGCCGTGGGACCTGCAAGCTTGTCCTGTGCACTTATTCGCCGCCCGGTGGGTGGCGCCGTAGGTAGTAGCACTTACATCTTCAATGCCGATGAGGAGGAGCAGGTCCACCATGATGCTCAGCGTCGTCGTGATCACGTACGGTATGGGCAGCAGCGACACCTCTGCGCTCGGAACGGCCGAGAAATGAAAACGTATCGCACTTGGTGGCACGGCAAGTCAACGTTATAGAAAACGAACGAAATACAAATTGCTCACTCCTGAAGGCATTTTTCGGGGGTTTGTTTTCAAGTTCCTACGATAAGCAGGACATGTAAGCAGTTGAACCTCGAGAGAGAGAGAGAGAGAGAGAGAGAGAGAGAGAGAGAGAGAGAGAGAGAGAGAGAGAGAGAGAGAGAGAGAGAGAGAGAGAGAGAGAGAGAGAGAGAGAGAGAGAGAGAGAGAGAGAGAGAGAGAGAGAGAGAGAGAGAGAGGTCATTAATGGGTCTGGCGAAGTTAGCTCGGGGAAGACGCCTAGCTTGCGCTTCGGTAGCTTTCGGTAATGGCGCTTCGGTAGCCGTGAAGATCATGAAGTTGGTTCTTCACTTTGCAAGAACTGCCCCAGGCGCACACACCACGCTTATAGCTTCACGGGGCGGGGACCCTCTTATAAATTTATGAGGCGTTGTTTTGACTGCATTTTGCCGCACCTGTGCATATTAACCATTGCGCTGGTAAGCAACATTTGAGAGCTATGGGTGCTATTCTTCCGTCATCTGTATTGGCAGAATACAGGCGATCAAAGCGAGTGAACCGAGAAGACGATGGTGGCATGCGAAGTTTATTGGGAGAAAGCCCTACCGTTTGACAGACCAACAGAAAAACAAAGAATATAGATAGGAACAAACTGCAAAATAAAATAAACGACACGCAATGTATTTGCTATAAACAAGCAACTTCTTCCCTTTTTTTGCTTTCCGTTCAAGGCCCTCTCTCTCTTTCTCTGCCCCCTCTCTCCCTCTACCCCTCCCCCTATCTCTCTCCAGTAAGAGCATAAATGAAAAAAAAAAAAAAACATTTAACTGAACGTGCATGCGCAGTGAGCCCGTTGCGAATGATATACGTGGTGATAGCGTCAATTCGGACTTGAAAATAAAGCAACAAAATCTGCAATAAAGTCCAGATGAGGAAAAATTGACGAAGCGGAAACATTGGCAGCACGTAAGCCTCAGATTAAACAATCCGAGTCCAAATTAATAGCGGTCGAGTCATCGAAATCGCGATCTACTACATTTGTATTTGCGGACAGTCCGCAGGATAAGAAGTATTTGTTTTTTGTTGTTTTTCAAAGGCATGGCCACAACCAGATAAAAGAACTCGAAGTTAGAAGCAGAGCGAATCGTCACTATCAGACATTGAGGCAGTTACAGTCACCTTTCAGTGTCGTGTGGACGATGCTGAGCTTGATGTAGACGGTAGCTTCTTCGGGGTTGACGACGATGAAGAACAAGACGAGAAGCAGCAAGGCGTTGCAGATCTGCATTTAACAAGATAGTTGAAGGAAAGATAAAAGAAATTGGCCGACGATTACACTTCGTTATAACGCAAATTTTGAGCGCAGCTGCAGATATCTATCTATCTATCTATATATATATATATATATATATATATATATATATATATATATATATATATATATATATATATATATATATATATATATATATATATATATATATATATATATATGTATATATATATATATATATATATATATATATATATATATATATATATATATATATATATATATAGAGAGAGAGAGAGAGAGAGAGAGAGAGAGAAACACTTTTATTGAGTCCTGTGGTTTAGCGATGCGTGGTGGTCGCCGGTTGAAGTCTGGCGGCGACGGTGGCAGCTCTTGTGACCAGGAGTGTTTGCACGTCCAGGTCCGAGCTGCCCAGCGCACGCTCCCGCTGATCATCACTATTTACATACTGGAAGGGATCTTGGGGGCATGCCCAAATGGTGCGGACAAGTGTGGCGGGAGCGCCACAGAGGAGGCAATTCGGTGAGGGATACTGAGCGGGATAGATGCGATGGAGTACTTCCTGACAAGAGAGGGTATTCGTTTGTAAAAGTCGCCAGAGGCGTTCCTGATAGTTGGTGAGCCCTGGATGAGCGAGGGGATAATGGCAGCGGGCAAGGCGGTAATGCACGACGATGTCGTGATAGGTGATAAGTCGGTCCCTGGCGGATCGGGCACCATGGTAGGGGGTGAGGCTAGCCCCGGCACGGATAGTGAGCCCTCGTGACACATTGTGGGCCGCCTGGTTCCCTCCCAAACCAGTGTGCGCCGGGGTCCAAATCAGTTGGACCGGAGAGGTCGGGAGATTTTTGAAGAGGATTTTGGATGCCACGAGGGAAATTGACCCACGGGCGAAATTTTGAATGGCCGTTTTCGAATCTGTGATTATAGTTGTTGGAGTAGGCCGGGGGGTTACTTGGCATCCATCTAAAGTGCAGCGTTTCGGCTACAAGGAAAAGTTCCAGCTTTCTCAGAAACATCGCAGTTGCAGAAAAGTTTTCCCCTTCGCAGAAACTTGCTCCAGCTTGCCCTAAACTCGTGGTCTGTTGAGATGATGTTGTACTGCGATATTATGATGCTTCGAATCAACTCGAAACCAAAGACAACGGCGGCGAAATAACTCGGGGCCGTTCACGCCGGCAAGGTGAGTGGGTGAACCGCATTAGCGCCGTGTATGACCTGCAACAATGAAACCACCCTAAGAGCTACATTGTCAAAGTTGTGATCACGATAAATGACTAAAATTTGATCATTCTTTTTTTCATCATTTCGTTTGTTATTCGGCCATTGTTTCCTGGTGATCGGCAAAGGAAACACTAGCCGAAGAACAAACGAAATGATGAAAGAAAGAAATGATCAAATTTTACAATCAACATTCACTGTGATCGCAACTTTGCCATTGTAGCTCTTAGGGTGGTTTCATTGTTGCAAGTCATTGCAAGTCAAATCAAGACAACATTGCAAGCCATTGCAAGTCAAGACAACAAGGAACAAACCAGGTCCAGTGCTTCAAGCCTCCTCTAGTGTTTGGCGCACGTGCCAAAAACTGTGCATTTCTTCAGAGAATATTGGCACTAAAACTGATATTATTCCCAGTGCTGGCGGTTGTAGCGGAAATGCTGATGATATTCACTTACAAAGCACAGTGCCGCGAAGCTCTGGATGCTGGAACGGCTGCGCAGGTGGAAGCACAGGTAGCACCCCGCCGGACACCAGCTTCTACCGTGGGGCCTGCTGCATGGAGAAAGGGGGAAAACTTTGTCCTCTCTCTGCCGCCCACAGCGTGGTCTTGGGGAACAACCACATCACGCGCCATACAGCATGGTATGCATGCCAGCCTGCAGCTGCGTCGTCTGCGCATCGGGCAGTCTTCCAACGGCATCCTGGCCAGAAATGCATGAACTACATTGCAATGGGGCCTTCCGCGAAGGCACGTGTTCATACGAGGGAGCGTTTTTGTCAATTTTGAGGGTCAGCCGGGAACTGCAGGGTACATGACCTCCTTAGTAAATCTACCCATATAGTGATTTGGTGGGCTGCGTCACCACGAAATCAGAAACGGCTTTATAGTGGCGTGAAATTCCCGGACATCTATTTTCCCTGCTGAACCTTACCTTTAGTTGACAGCAGTTCCTAAAAGCCTTTAAGGGAAACTGGAGGCTGAATGCATTTTACTGCGAGGCTGTTTACCTCTAGTCCCTGTATGCATGCCCCGCGTGAGTTCTCAGGTAGGAGAGGCGGGAAATGTCGGCGTACAGAAATCGGGGTGGGGTAGGGAAGAGGGCGTTGCGAGACGGATCCATAGCACGAGGTGTTCCATAGCGCAAGATTACACTGGAAAGTAGTGTGTGGTGGCCGCTCACACCCGCACGTCACAGGTGAAAGGGGCGGCAGGACGCAGTGAAACGAACTATAACGGACAAGCAGGGAAATTCACCACCGTCGTCAACTCTCCCACTACACGGCGGAACGGACGAGCAGAAGCGCAAAGCGCAGAAGACAGATCGAAACCATTCAAAAACGTTAACATGGATTGCAAGGCAAAGCGTCTTCTCAAGCGCCAAGATTACAAAGCCAGTAACAAAAGCTACATCGACGTGGATTGCAAGGCAAAGCGTCTTCTCAAGCGCCAAGATTACAAAGCCAGTAACAAAAGCTACATCGACGTGGATTGCAAGGCAAAGCGTCTTCTCAAGCGCCAAGATTACAAAGCCAGTAACAAAAGCTACATCGACGTGGATTGCAAGGCAAAGCGTCTTCTCAAGCGCCAAGATTACAAAGCCAGTAACAAAAGCTACATCGACGTTCGCCCTAAAACAATTTTGCGCAACTTTACGCCAAAGTATAGTTCGTCCATAAAAGTATACTGTATTTTACAGTTAGTTGTGCTTCGTTTACATGGCACAGATTCCGCTTTCACTACAGGTGACACAGGTGCTCTGAAATCGACGTTGACCAAGGGGGGAAACGCACTTTGGGGTTTTATATGAACACCTTAAACCTTCTCTAGCGGCACTCCTTACTGACGCAGAGAAACAAGTGTTCTTACGTAGCTGGGGGTGAGGCCTCCATCGCTGCTGGGCTGCTCGGTTGGCTCCCTTGAGAAAACTTGGCTGCGTGTGAGGGAAGGGTGTTTTTCTTTTTCTTCTTCGCTACCCTTTCCGCTCCTTCGCCTCATAATTCAGAAGTTCTGGAAAGTATTTTTACTCAATCTTCTCGTTTTTCTGTTTTATAACACTTTTCGGCAATTCTGTTTCACACAACATAAAAATGAAATGGGATCACGGTTTTATATTGCGATTGACTCAATCTGAACGCCGCCGAAGGCAGAGTTGTGTCTCCAGCAGGTGCGGTTTGCGCAGCCTCTAGTAGACGAAGAAGCCGATAACGTGTAAGCCGACCCTTTTCGTTCTAACCGTAAGTTGAAAACTATACTTCTAGCCTGTTAAAAGACCGTGAAGACAGAAAAATTGGTATTTTGTAGCTTCATTGAAGTCTGCTCAGAGCTTTTTGGAGTGACTTTCCGACAACGACATCGCGACTGATTGCTTAAATGTGACCATTGTGCTTTCCAACCTCATTCTTCTTACTTTCAAAACGCATTTCCGTCACTTCATCGAGGATAGTTACACGCATTGCGTTACTATGTCGCGTTCCTTAGACTCTTTCTTTCTTACCGCAATCGTCTGAAAAAGGGTGGACATGGTCTAGTTAGGCTGTTTCTAATCTCACGGCAGCCGTGAGAATTACCCCCGGGAAATTCTCACGGCAGTTTCCATAAGCGCTGACTGGCGTAAAATTTGCATAATAATATTATGTCCCAACGTAACCTAACGTAACATAACCTCACCGAATTCCTAATGTAACCTAACCGAACGCGTCATAACCTACCCAAATCCAGTCAAACTGCAACAAACCTAATCTAACCCAGCCCAATGACACATAACACAACCTATATTAAACGTAATTCAACCCATTCTAGAAGTCCTGTGCGTCGATATCTTGATATAGTAAAAACCAGAGTAAAAATAGCATTAACAAAATCACAATGACCGAAAAATTCCGAAAGCTAAAAAAAAAAGAAACATCGTAAAGTCGGACTCGAACCTGAGCCTTCTCGTTTAACACCAAGTTCTCTACCACAGCGCTACAGGGGCCGCTGCGAAAATGTCTTTTTAGGGAATATTTATCCCATAGAACCTCCAGGTAGCGTTCTTAGCCAATGCGAGGCGACTGCCGTGAAAAATTTCTGATGGTGATTCTCACGGTTGCCGTGATAATAGACACTACCTTTTAGTTTATTATGCTAATGGTATTTTAGCTTCGTGTGCCAGAGATTTGAAGCTAAGTCTAATGAGTTAGGTACTGCTTTGAAAATTAGCGCCAAGAAGACTGCAGCGGAGTCTGTGGGTGCAATATACTCGAGCCTGAAGGAGGCAACTAGAAGCAATCAAGCAGACAAAGAAGTGTCAAATCAATTTCTGAGTTATTGTACGAAGATTAATGGCACCTTTGAATGGCGTCAGCACACGCTTTGCGTAAATGATGGTTACAAGAACGGAAAAGAACAGAACGCCGTTATATTTGAATACCGGGTAAGACATAATTTGCGACGTTCGAGAATTCCTTAGCTCGGCACTGCCGGTTTGCTCGAACTCGAAGGCGCTAATAACGCGGTCGTGTACAGCCCCAGTCCGTTCGTTCTCTTTTCTTTCTATTTAAGACTGCAGGCATTGAGTATGCTCCCTACAGCAGACTGCGGGTAATTTGATCCTGGCAAGATCGCTTGAGGTTTGCCGAACTACGCGGTGAAATCTAATTAACCAAAGTCGAAATACACACCTTTGTGCAGTAAAGGGGCCTCTAAATCTGATCGAACTAGGGGCTGAAATCAAATTAACCGCAGTCTAATTCGCGGGAGTCGTCCTAAGGTTCTTACTAATGCAGGGGGCGCTCCCCTTTTTTTCTTCTTGTCATTCTCTATTTATTTATTTTTATTTTTTTGTAGTTGACGTTGTTATAAACGCCGAGCACGATGGAGGACTGCATGGACTGCTTCGATCGGGTTATGTTCAAGAACCGGCCCGGAATTCAGACGACAGGAAGCATTTTCTTCGTAAGCCATCCCTTTTTAACTAATGAACTCATACTTCTAGCGAACTTTAACGCAAGACGAAGAAATAAAACACGAAACACACGCTAGACTTCAACTTGGTTTATGCAAAAGGGAACAGAAAAACACCCATATATGTACATGATTCGAAGAAACAAACAAACAAGCAAGCACACGATTCCGCGGAAATGAAACGGCGCAATGTTTGCACTCGCTCTTATCATTTTTTCATTGAGGCACAAACAACGCCTGGTCACAAGACATGATCTTTACCGACACGTGTGTGTGCACACCAGTCGGCGACTGCGCACGATCAAGGGACACCCCTTCTCTCGCCAAAAAGTGGATTTCTCTGATTGAAGGTGCCAAAGATGGGGCACTGACGCAGTTCTCGCCCTCCCTGCTAATCACAAAAGCCTCGAAGACTTCCCTTTCAGTTTGAGAACGTCGTTCTCGAAGTACGTTTGAGCACGACGTTTGTTCAGTAGATGCAGTACTTTCGCGCCGTGAAGAAATGTACTAGATGCATTCCTGGCCACAATATTTGCGTATTTAAATTGCTTGTTATTTTGCCGCTTGTACCTCTTTTGAAGCTCTGGAATATTGCCTCATCGCACATTTGTTATCGGAGACCCACGCAAGGTCCCAGGAAATGTCGGGCTTTCGTTCAATATCTTTTCAAATAGCGCGTAAAATCGGCCGTTCATAGTGCGATAGAGGTTATTGCAATATTTGATTAATGTTTTCAAATTACGTTTACGCCGCTCAGAAACTGCACATCCGAATGTTCCTAACTGAATAAGAAACTAATTGGTTGTCGCCCGCACTTATTGCCTAACACCAGAAATTAGGCTTAAAAGAGAGAGAAGTGATTCGAGATTGAGGGAAACGGAAGAAAAAAACGGACTGGTGGTATTAATGAACTCCTCAGGGACCTGCATTCAACACAGACCTGGGCTGGGAATATAGTTGGAGAGAAGAGGATACGGCAGGAAGTGAAGTAAACAAAGGATAGATAGAAGAGAGTAGCCTCTTTGGTTAGGACCACCACGCACGAAAACACACACAGGGCACAGTCCTGGCATCATGCTACGTCCAGAAGGCGTATCTCGACAAGAGCGGTGAAGCGACGAGGCGAAGCTGCGATGTAATGAGCTGTCCACGGCAGTCCAGAAGCGACGGATGTGTGCTAGGGATGCGTGCATGCAACACCAGCAACCGGGCTCTCGCGTGGCGGGACTAGAGAGAGTGACGACGCGCTGCGCGTCGCGAATTCCACGCCACGGGTGTGACTTGACCCATGCTGGGGAGCCTAAAGGCTCCTTCTCGCCACAGGGGCGAGGAGAAGCATCCAGACATCGTTACCCGTGCAACCGTTGAAACCATGAATACCTGTAGCCCCGTACCCATCGCATCAAGAGCGACGCGAGGCAAACGCGGAGGGTGAGTCAGGTTTCGGAGTGTTTAGCTATAGCGGAGGTTGTTCCTACTTGTCGGATTATAATTTGATTAGTATTATTAAAATACTTTCTCATATTTGTTTCATGCTTTTATGTGTAATTGAAGCTTCATGGTACCCCGTACTTGTAAATACATTCTTCTTTTCATTTCAATTCATTTATTAGTTCCTTAAGGGCCCGAAGGCAATATATATACTTTGGCTTAATTTACATAATTTGCATTACCACCTAATTGGCCTTGTACCAGACGACACAATGCCTTCTTTAATTCCAAATGTCTGCGTGGCTTGTGCCCCCTGTTTCGATTGCAGTGTACACACAATCAGTACTATGAATATTTAGATATATTTAATTCTTCGCCAACTCTGTTCCGCAAACACGTCTGTGAGCTTGCCATCTTAAGGGTCCTTTTTTATCCTGCGTCATGCGCTGTCACTTGAGTATGAAATTGTAACAAAGCAATCCTTTATCTTTTTCAGTTCACTTGTCCTCTCCACAGTTATAACCATTATATACCCTGCTTCTCACATACAAGCTATCCTGAATGACTCCTTTTCCGCACAACTTAACATTGCTGTCATTATTGTATATTTGTGTAAAAGAATATTTGTACGTGTGGTGTCTCACGACTTACTGCAAGGTGCTGTAATTGTGTTTGTGTGTGTGGTTGTGTGTGGTGGAGTGTATATTTGGGTGTACGACAGCGTGTAATTTTTTCTGCGTAAGCAACGCTGTCCCAAATTGCATTACTTGTGCGGTGTGTGCTCGTAGGTTGCTTGTTTTTTTTTCTTCGTGCGCCAGCACAAAGGCCCCCCGGCTGTTCCTGGGCACGTAAATAAATGATTAATAGATCGAATGATCGATCAATTAATTGATTGATTGATCAATTGATTGATTGATTGATTGATTGATTGATTGATTGATTGATTGATTGATTGATTGATTGATTGATTGATTGATTGATTGATTGATTGATTGATTGATTGATTGATTGATTGATTGATAGTTATACTGGGAGGAGGAGTAGTAGCGTTTCTGTTAACATTAACACCCCAAGTTTTGAAGCTGCTTCACCTTTACAAAAAGACCGCATATAGATTCGGTTTTGTTAGGCGCAACTTTACATGTTTGCATCTCTCGATCCATTTATGTATTATTTACTTTTATGCACCGCACTTCAATTATGTGTGGCTAGTTATTTGCAGCGGCGTTGTTTTCTGTATTGTCTTTATCGTTTATATCTGTGGGTCAGCACTAAGTCCAATCGGCGTTCCTGCCATGTTACTAAACAGAATTGATTAATGAAAGTGATTAGCCATCCCAAGGGCTGAAATATGGTGAATCGAAAGTGGAATATGGAACTTGCCCGTATTTCACAAAATCAGCAACCGAACTAGTGCTTGCTTCCCTCTGGTCAGCTTTTGGTCTCGTGGAGGGAAATCTAGCCTAATCATCTTGCTACGTCTCGGGAGGCATTAGAGGTAAACTGCACTGAAAATTTCCGCCTCTTGAAAGCCCCATTTCCGTATAGTCTACCTAAAAAGACTGCAAAATACAAAATATGACAGCTGAAATACGCGCATGCATGGCGCGAACGACCATGAAAACTGGGCCATTTTGAAATCGAAATCGAGGAGAGCGTGGTGATACACTCACATGCACTTCATGGCTGTTTGCGCGATTCGCCGGCAGGTGCAGAGTAGAATGCGGTAGAGCTATTTTAGACGCTTCTGTCTCATTAGCAAGGCGTTTCACGGGGCTACCACTCATGTCCCAATTGATTTGGTGGTACGTACGGTACTGCACGTCCAAAATAAATTTGGCCGAGGTGAAATTTTATTTTAGTTGGCAATGCAGCACCTGTCAGAAACCAGGCCAGACAACGATATGACGGATACACAGTACACGTGCAACGTAGACTACATGTAAGCCTATGTTTGGGTACTGCGAGTTTCGAACATGATCTTCCCTTCGGTCGCTATTAATTGTCAGCGATGTCTTCCCTGAGTTTCCTTCCATTGTCACAACGAGAAGAGATAGGCACGCTTGCCTACAATTTTCAGCTTGTACCAAAAAGAAATGGGAGTCTACCTCCACGTACGCACTATTCGTTCGCGCACATGAATTCTCAACGCTCCAAGGACAACGAAAGTAACTCCAAGAACAGGTTTTCAAGGGGGTTGATAAGATATCCACATAGAAGAACGTGTCAGCCAAAAGCAACGATTCATGAGAACAGACACACGTGAGCACGGTGTGTGGTCTCTCTCTCTCTCTCTCTCTCTCTCTCTCTCTCTCTCTCTCTCTCTCTCTCTCTCTCTCTCTCTCTCTCTCTCTCTCTCTCTCTCTCTCTCAACGTTCATGCCGTAAGCCTCTTCTGTCCTTTGCTGGGAAGCTCGACGGAAACAAAAAATCCCATTTGACCTTACCCTGGTCGAGAAAAGCACCTGCTTGTGCTGCTGAGCCCAAGGACGCGGGTTCGATGCCGGCCGCGCACCGAGATTTCGGCGCTCATCAAAGATCCCCGGGTGATCAAAATTAATCCGGAAACCTCCACTGCGGCTCGCCTGCAGCTCGCAGGTGTAGCTTCGGCGCGCTAAACTCCCAAAATTTGATTTTTTTTTTTAACAGATATTAACCTCCTTAGAACAAATCAGCTATCGTGGAAGCCGGTATTCCTGTACCACGGTGCACCGATCTTTAATTCTTAAGAATGAATCTCGGGTAATTAACGCTCAGCGAATTGGCCAATCACACGAGTGGGCATGTTTTGTGTAGTACTTGCGCGAAACGGTTTTCTTTTTGGCACCAGATGACCCCTTAACTATGTCCAGCAATCCGATTGACGTAGTCTAATCGTAGCCTATAGGTATACGCCATGCATAAAATCCAGGGCTACTGTGTGACACCTGATGAAGCTCCACATGCGTCAACAGTCTGTAAATTAGCAGTGTTTGGTTTCAGTTGTGGCAAATCCCACCAACCATGACAGATTATTCCTCCACTTGACGGGCCCCGTGGCGACGTAAAACTTTCGTAGAAAACCTGCGGAAGTTCATTCTGATCAGCGCGAGTTGGGGCCGCTTTTAAACTTGGAGCGCCAGGTATTCCTCTCCAGTACGACTGCCAAGCGTGTTTTCTTTTTAACAGGAGAGCTGTTTAATCCCGCCGGCCAGCGTTACCAGAAAACTCTGCCCGGCCGAGCGCACGGGATCGTGCTCCTCGTGAGGAGCGCTCGGCGTCGTCTAAGCTTGCGCGTGGGCTTGCACCACGTGGGGAGCTCGAAAAAAAAGAAATACCAAACTCACGGGAGCATGCGCCTCGTGAGGAGCGCCTGGAGCCGGCCAACTCGACCCTCGGGAGCACTCTGCCTAGCGGTCATGGCGTGATCTCTCGCGTGCTCTTCTCCTCGCCAGTCCACCTGCGTTCGCGCCTGGAGTGGGGAGCTCAGACGCCGAGTTCGCGAAGCCGGCTGCCGCAGATTTTAGCGCGTGTTAACGCGGTCCACTTTAAAAAAGATGTGGAAGCCTGCGGACACGACGATCCGGGCCTGCCAGTCCTGGAGAACGTCCAGCGGCAAGTTTGTAAATCCATGTGAGATGCAACAGCCGGGTCTCCGACGAAGGGAGAGGAGCCGCCAGCTTTGCTGTTTGTCCAGCCTTGCACCACTAGAGCAAGCTTCGCCAACTTTTCTTTTTATGTTCGCGCACGCAAGCAAGTGCACGTCCAAGGCTTGGACGTGCACTTGGACGTGCACGATACTGTCCCGATAACAACGAAGTGCTATCGGGACAGTATCGGGTACATTCTAAAGGAATTTTAAAAAATTAAACCGCATTGTTGAAAATAAAACCAGTTATTGATGTCACCGAACAGCCATCAGCTTAAAAGCTGCGAATTTCTAACGGGAGAGTGGAAGTGATGCGCCATGGTAGCTGATTTTATCAAATGATGTGCAACAAGCTTCTGCGCGTGCAGAACAGCGCAGTCACCTTTTTGTGCGTGCGTGTGCGCGTGCGTGTGTGCACGTGTCCGCGCACACTAACGATATATGTTCTTGCAGACCATGAACAGCGTGCTGATGATGCTGTTCCTATACACGGCCCTGATAGCTGAAGATGCTGCCGTTCACCTGAAGCTCAAGTCTGTGGACAGCAACCCCACAGGTGAACGCAGCTCAAAAGTGGTTCTCCCTTCTTCATCTTCTCGTACTTAGGTGCGGAGAAAGTATGTCTCGTCTACAGGGATTCGGTCTTTGCACAGGGGTTCAGCCAGATGCGCCGATATATTTGATGCTGAATCTTGGGGGAGGGCTGGGTTGGCCAGTTAGTGTGCCGGAGTTGATGCCACAATGATACACCGCTTAAGAAGTATACCACCCCCCACCCCCTTTTTACCTTCAACCATTCATCATCACCAGCCGATCTACGCCCACTGCAGAGAGAAGGCCTCTCCCATAGATCTCCAATTATCCCGGTCCTGTGCTAACAATGTATTACCGCAAACTTCTTGATCTCACCTGCCCATTTAACTTTCTGTCGCCCCCTGCAACGCTTGCCTTCTCTAGGGATCCACTCTGTTACCCTTAATGACCAACGGTTATCTTGCCTTCGCATTACATGTCCTGTCCACAACCATTTCTTCTTCTTAATTTCTACTAATATGTCCTTAACACGCGTGTGTTCCCTGATCCACTCTTCTCTCTTCTTGTCCGTTAATGTTGCACCTATCATCTTCCGTTCCATTGCTCGCTGAGTCGTCCTCAATTTAAGTTGAACCCTTTTAGTGAGACTTCAAGTTATTTTCCAGCAAAAAAAACCCGGCCTTCCGGCGTACCCATAGACTGGAGGGTTTTTAAAGTAACGATTATGCTTACTCGATTTGATGAGCAAGCGTTGCATCCACATTCTGCCTCCCACACGGAAGGGCAACTTTATCAGCCATCTGAATCCCGATAGGTCTTTTTTTTTTATTTGTCATTCTGGGCCGCCCATAGAACTGCTCCGGGGCTGCTCCATATATTTTTTTCTTTTTTTGGATATGGAATGTTCATTGCGAAAGCAGTTTTGAGCTGCCCACAAACTGCTTAGAACTGCTAAGGACTGGCAATCAAATAGGCAAAATTTTAATTACCCTATTCTCAAATACATGTAAAGTGAATTAGCCAGGTAGTTTTACGTAAGCAATCGGTGGCGTATGCACGTAAAGAGCTGACGCTTAGCATGAAAAAATCACCGCCGAGCTACCTGGTATTGAGCACAAAAGGTGTAAAACACTTGATACCCATTCTAAAAATAAATACGGCTGTTAAAGGCTGACAAAATAAGTCCACCTTTTTTCAGTTGAAGGTGTTGCTAATGCTAAAAGGCAATAAGTAACGCAGGCCCAAATGAAAACGAAAGATGTGAGTTGAACTGAAAGGGCGTTATGGAATCCATTCAACATTCATATTCATTCAGCACTCGCTTTATGTAGAACTGAAACTGATGTCACTGGCGTACCTTTGTAGTCTATAGCGTCGTCGCACCTCCAGTAAACATTGAGCGCGGTTTGTATGTGCACATCTATCTAAAAAACGTTAGCATAAATGGCGAATAAAGAAGCGAGCCGACAGCAAATTGCGTGCTTAGGGTAAAACGTACTTCAAATACTTACGACCCATCCTCTCGCTAAAAATGCAATATCAACAGCTTATAAGTAAAATATAATTATTGCGCAGTATAAACGAATTATCCAACATCTGATCCTGCCAATTCGCGTCGGGGCCTCGTCGTAGGCCGTGTTTTATGTCGCTTCGGTCAGAAATACCGCCTTCGTTACATCGGCTTCGCGGATGAGCTTCACCGCAGTACCTACCAGTGTGCGGTGAAACATGCTTGGGGTTTCTGGACCTAGGTTAAGGGTAACACAGAGGGAGTTAACTTCGAAGCTGTCGAGGCGACGAAAAGAAGATTAGAATGCTGGTGGACGAAAAGCAGAGAGGGGAATATTACCTAGGACAGTTACCACCTGTAACAGGAAAAAAAAAGTATTTTGTGCCTAATACGTTTTTTGTGCCTGCCCTAGGCTAGTATTGAACCAGGAGTGGAAAATGACACGTCATCACCCCGCTACAAAGAGGAAACCAATAGCAATCATAATCAACAAGACTTGACACTCGGGCAACCCACCTAAAAAGCTGCTGCTGCCACAAATACATTTCTTCAGGGCCCGTGCATGTCGCTAACAATTCATAGCCATGGGTTCGCTCCGCGTAACTGCTAACCAAAAACCTCCTCGGGGGGAGGCAACACTAGCTTCGTTACATGTGCACCACTGTTACAAGAACACTCCTTTGAGTATTCTTGTAACAGTTCTTGAAACAGGCTCTGATACGGTCGAACCTCGTTATAACGAAGTGCTATCGGGACAGTAAATTAGTTCGTTATAGCCGATATTCGTTACAACCGCAGTTGTAAAAATCGGCACCAATAAATCGGCAATCTCGCTCGAGCAACACTCCTAGATAAAAAACGCATTGTTCTAGGCTTCGAACCAACTATAAGCGAGGTAGTCCTTATCTATCTCCTTGTGGCATTTCAAACTAAACAGACCGGAACGCGAGAACGTGAAATTACAACAGGACTAAGTTCGTTCGGCAAAACAGGCCGGTCTCCTTATTAATTTGAAGGAGGATGTGGCCTTCGCCTGGTGGCTTTTCGCAGCCTGAGCGGAATGTAGTTTTTCACAGTGCCCACGCAATAATCGGCTTAAGCTACTAAAAACAGTTGCTTTGTCTGACTTTTTTTAATTTTGCTTTTAGTATGCTAGCTGTCGAGTTTTGAGCCTCACGGGAACCAAATATTTCTTCGTTATAGCCGATATCGCGCGGCTCTCGAGGATGTGGTCTCGTTATGAAAATAATAGGTGCCTGTGAAATGAAGCGTGAGCAGAGAAACTTCGTATTTAGTTCGCTATATCAGATAATTCATTATATCAGTGTTCGCTATAACGAAGTTCGACTGTACTGCGTTTATGCTAGATTTTCATCAGCTCGTTTCGCTTGCAGCCTTGCACAGCGGCATTTACAATAACACTGATAACTCCAGCAAAAGACGAGTCCATCACATAACAGCAACAATTACGCCACTACCAAAACAATAACAATGGCACCAAGAACAACAACAGTGCTGTGTACCGCTTTATATATCAGCAACGCGGCATTTCGGCGCCATGCGCCAGCTACTTGTTCAAATTACATTGCCGAAATCACCAGCATTGAAACCGACGATGCCAACAACAGCTGTAGCCCAAACATTCAAAGAACGCCAACAAGAACCAACAAAAAAGTAACCACATCCCTTGTAGATATACAACCACCACCACCATCACCATCATAAACAACAGCACTACCCGCTTCATGAAAAGAAGAAGCTTCAAAGACGTAAAGGGACATAAAACGCACACAGAAAAAAGCTTTCAGTGTACCTATCTCGCGCCAAGGCGGGCTGCATATCTGAAATGTAATCTTTACATATTTTCGGCAATCTGCACATTTGAATTTTTTTGAAGGTCTAACTTCTCGGTTTGATGGGACACTTATTTGCGTCCTGTTAGTGCTTGTGCTGTCACCTGTGGGACACCAAAAGTGGCATTATACGTTAAAAGTCAGACTTTCCGGCTTTTCTTACATTGACTTTTTTTTTTAAGGTTCTAACGTTTTTACATCCGCGATGATTTGAACGCAGCTACAAATTTGAGAAAATTCACCCGCCGCGGTGGCTCAGTGGCTAAGGCATTGTGCTGCGGAGCACAAGGGCGCGGGTTCGATTCCCGGCCGCGGGGGGCGCTTTTCTGATGGAGGCGAAAAGCAGAAACGCGCGTGCGTACGAGATTTCGACGCACGTTAGAAATCCCCAGGTGACCAAAATTAATCCGGAGCCCTCCACTACGGCGCGCCTCATCGCCTGCGCTGCGTCGGCGCGTTAAACCCTACAATCAATCAAATTTGAGAAAGTTTGGCACAAATTGCGAAATTATATCTATAACCAACTTTTTTCTTCGTCATCCATTGGATCTTGTATTCCAGCTTCGAATTATTATCTTATTACAACAGGAGTGCGGGTACAAAAAAAACTTTGTTTCAAAACGTACTTCAGATAATGAAAAGCCACAGAGGCCGCGCGATCGCTGCTAACAGCGGAGCTGTTTAACCTTAAGCTTGGTCCGCTGGTGTTAACTTAAACTTAAGCTTGGTCCGGTGGAGCAGATACGCGTCTATTTTTTACTACACCATTTTAAAGGTGATAGCCTTTGTTGGGCTACTATTTTAATAAAATGTTTCGCACTTGGCGTTAGCGAGACAAAAATTCTTAGAATTATCACTTTTCAGCTGTTTCAGCTTGAAAAACCATGTGTGTTGTACAAACTGAAGGTTTAAATAGTTCGTTTTACTGTATTTTAACGCAGAGATAAAGTGGGGTAGCTCCCTGGTGGCGGCTTCCT
Organism: Haemaphysalis longicornis; assembly: GCF_048455015.1. Taxonomy (NCBI): domain Eukaryota; kingdom Metazoa; phylum Arthropoda; class Arachnida; order Ixodida; family Ixodidae; genus Haemaphysalis; species Haemaphysalis longicornis. The sequence continues at coordinate 78,704,973 of NW_027526335.1, read as the reverse complement.
TCTACATCACCAGCCTACTCGACTTGTACCTCATCATCGGCATTGAAGACGTGAGCTGCTTGGATTCCTGGTTTGCCGTTGCAGTGCTTCAAGCTACTCCGAAAGCAGCAACATGTGATCCATTTCTCTGCCCCTGAGCTTAGTACATCGGTTGTTTGAGCACCTGTTTGTTTGCGTGCTTTTTTGTTTCCGCAATTTGATAAAGTTTCCAGTGCTAAAGCCACCTGCACAGCATTCTTAATGCATGGGACAGCTTGATTGAAACTCCTCTTCAAATTAACATCGAACGAAAGCCTCCACGCTGCACCCCCCTATGTGCCGCTTTTTTGGGCAATCCGTAACATTTTTTCATACGTTCGGCGGCTGTACACGAAGCCCACTTGACCCGCCCAACCTCCTCCACTCATGAGCTTTGGAAGAATGCCTTGGCCAGCTCTTCCTTGGACGTACAGTGCAAGTTGGTGGAGAGGGCAGAAGGAGCGGCCCGTGTTACTGGACTTCTGGCATCAGAAAGCGACCCTAAAGCCTCTCTTCTGGATAAAAATACGTTTCCTCTGTCTAGCGACAGTTTGGGAGACAAACATGGTTTGTTTCAGTTCGAAAAAATGATTTCGGCGAGATTCGAACCTTCGTCTTCTTGTATGTATCTCACCGCCGCGCAGAACTCCAGGGCCCCAATGCTGATGTACATGTGGTGGTCCACGTTCACAGCCGCCACGCACGGACTCGGGCTGCTTGCTATCGCTATATGGAAGAGCAACGCCCGGAACGTGAGTGTCTGTAACTGGTATGCACGTCACGTTAGGAATACAGCCAAACCAGGGGATGTGGGAAATTAAAAGCAAGACGAGAAAAAAATTCGGTACACAAAACGCCGCAGGCTGCAATAAAAAAACTGTGGTTGATTTCTCTGTCATAGGAATCGGTAAAACATAAAAGTGAAATGTGCAGCGAAATCTGCAGCTGAGCATGATTTGCGGGTAGGCGGATGTCTTGTGGGTGTGCTTTCCAAGAAAGTGTCCTTGTGATGGCCTTGATGTGACCGAACTCTTTCTTGAATCCGTGTGACAGACACAGCCATGTCGGATAAAGATGTCCGGACAGAGACTTGAAGGTTATATAAGATCATCAGCGTTAGCGGATATTGTCTACTCAGTTTTGAGGCGTACTTACTGGCTTTGCCGCGGGCTGCGCTTTAAAGTTGGCTTTTCCGCAAAGTGATGTTTGGCCACGGCTTACACGAGGCATTTACATTAAAGGCTTTTCTGTAAAGTTCCCCTTAAACTCAAATAGTTATCACGGGAACTGGGCAACTGGGGAAACCTCCGTTGACCTTGACTGGCAGCCACGCAGTAAGGTTCGCATAAAATGTCTTGTGCTGCTAGACGTTCAGTCTTGCAGCGCTTCCGTCCAGGTGAAAGACTGGAAGCGTTTATTAAACACTAAAATTTTTGCGTAAATAGTTGCTCTAGACCGCTTACAGCGAGCAGTTAGGCCTACCTTAGCCAGATGGCGCTAGCGCCGCACTCGCCACTACTGGCCTTTTCTAGTTTTGGTTTCGCGTCGTTTGCAAAATGTGTTAAGCAAGCAACAAAGTCATAATTTCATATTGTCGATGCAGTGGGATATCACGTTTGTCGTCGCGAAATGAAACAACGCTCGAGGAAGCGCTAAATTAGTGTACGGAGACATGTGAAGTTTCCGTACTTGGGAAACGTGGCCTTTCGCAGTGCACCGCTTTCCGCAGTGTGCGCAACAGAGAGACCAGGCGTCGCTGGTTCGCCGTTCTCCAACGGAAGAATTTTGTTCAGAGAACATCGGCAAGGGCGAATTTTCCAGACCGTGACGGGAGGCTGTGCATGTAGTCCACACCAATCTGCCTCGGCGCGCTTGTTCTAGAACATGTATCCTGTTGTGTTTACGCGTTGCGCTCGTGCGTCGCGACAAAACAACTATAGACCGGAGCGGTGAGTCCCATATTCGTTTCTAGTTTTCGCTGGCGCATATCAGCTTTGCCACGGCGTAGAATATCTGGTCCCGCGGTACTTAAAAGTGCACCAAACGCCTTTCATCGCACCGCTAGCGTCCCCGGAACTTCGCCGTTCGGCGCTGCAGCTAACCCATCCTTCCTCGTGACGAACGCATGAACCTGGCCTCAGTAAGCATTGCATGCATGTGTTTCGTCACACTGCAGGCCTGTGTTCAATGATGCTTGTTGGCGCAACCAGAGCTGAGCCGTAGTGGCAGTTGCCTTGCGTCGGAGGCTGCAGATTCGAAGTTATTTCCAACTCTGTTAATAATCCGTGTGCGAACGAATCTGCATAGGCTTATGAGATAAAAGTGTGGCAACCAGCATATCAAATCCGTTTCCTGTATATCAGGAGTCGTCAGCCTTTTGAGGTGGAGGGCCGAGTTGCATGAAGCCGATGCCACCAAGGGCCAGACGGCAAATAGGGATGGGGAGGTGGGGCTTTTATTGGACCGGTGCAAAGAAAGCAAGTGAATACGTTATCTGCCTAAGTGTGAAGATGGGAAGTAATGCCAACTGGAAACGATCTTAAAGTTTGTTTCTGTCTAACCCCATTTGTGGTTAGAGTTGCCCTGTCAGCCTTCAGAAGTTACAAGAGTTAACTTGTAACAAGAGTTACAAGTTACAAGCCGGGAACCGCATAATCAGGGGCGGCAACTGCAGGTTGCCATTCATGATATACATGGTTTCTGTCTACGTAGGAATAGAAAATAAAATGCCGTCAAACAGATACGAAATGCGTGAACGGGAGTTCGGCTTAAAGAATTCTTACGGGACTAAGTAGTCCCTGAAGGTTGCCACACAATATCGACGCGTAGGAGAAGTCTTAATTCGCAGGGACACTTCAAAATAACTAGCACAACGCGCCAATAGAGCCGCTCCGGCGCTCGCCGACGCGCCCCGGACCGAAAAACGCACCCGAGAAGGCCAACAATGCCGAGTGACGTCGCATCATCCACCATGGCTGCGCCCAGGCCGCCGCTCTGTAAACCGTGTATAAGCGATTCTATAGGATACTTGAAACGTATGCGACATGGACCAATCCCGATAGTGCATGTGGCTTAAACCGTTATAGTAACTTCTAGTTTCGCCACGGTAATCTACCACCTGCTACTCCAATTCAATTCCATTCGAATAACGCGTTCATTCCCAAAATCCAGTGCGTCCTAGTAGCATCCGCGGCGTCCACAGCAACGTGCACACATCCTTTAACTATAACAGTGTCTACAGCAACTCTGCGGCAGTTTAATCAACGTGAATAATTACGTGGTCATCTCTCAGCCCGAAGTGCATCATAGCCACCGCGGCGTTCAGTTTCTCGAAGTAAATGACGTCCATCAGGCCAGACGCGGGTCTCTCTCCCCCATACATTGTCGCTTCACTCTCTCCTTAACATCTTTTCAGAAAACTCCGCTGGAACCGCGCGCCGCCGACACGAAAAAGCTGGGCGAGCAGTCTAAGCGTGTTTCGCGTAAAAATTTTACTGTACACACGGTGAGCTCACTGGTTGGCCCTGTGCAACGCTGCAATCCATTGGAGACGGATTTTGATCACCCAGCCAAAACTGTCGTTTGATCCAAAAGTCGCACACAGGGCTCGGATACAAGCAACTCGTTAAAGGCCCAATGACAATTTACGAGGATAATGTCACTACATAATTCAACATGAGAAACAGAAGGCGAAAACCAATGAAAAAAGAAAGAAAGAAAGAATATGATGACCACATGGCCAACATGCCACCTGTACACAGGCGTAGGTCCAACCAGAACAGACGCACCCAAAAAGGCAAAAAGAACATTCCCGTAGTGACCTGTCATGGACTGATGCATGCTTCCGGTGTTCGCAGCTTATGTGTTACTTGTTCGCAACCTATGTGTTTCAATGTTCGCACAATAGACCCTGGAAAAGTGATGATTTGTGATTGTTTGGTGCGCAGATGTCGCTGGTTGTGACGTTCGTTGTAGCAGCCGGGATCTTCACTATAATAAGGGTAAGCGTGTATTTTCTTTGCGAGTACTAAGCTTGCTTTGTTCCCCAAAACTCCTGTGTCTTTTTTTTTTTTTCGTGCAAAGCATGTAACATGTATTCTGTCAACTGTTGCGCGACCCGCGAAACACAGAGATTGACCTCGTTGGAACCTCCTAGAATCGTGAAGCCGCGATGCCGATGGCAGGGCGCGACTCCGTTAAGGTGGCTAGAATAGCTCCGCCCCGAAAAGTGAATGCAAACGTCTGTAAATACAAGTCAGGTGGTAGCACCGTGCGCTTTGTCCATGGTGGTGAACTTCAGTGTCTTGGCTCCTCGCGAACAGCTGCTAACTAAGCTACATAAGAAAACGCGACAGGCTGCCCTGGAAGCCACGAAGAAATGTACTTTAATAGATGCATGCGGGAAGCGAAGCAAAATCGTTTGCCAGAGAGACCCAAGCGGTACAGGGACAACTTCGTATCTGACATCGGAATTCAACATAAAAGGTTATGCCGGGAGTGCAAACACAAGTGCGCAACATAAAGCGTGCCTTAATAAGTAGTACGGAATTTCACTGCAACTATTACAATTGCATTCCCGCTCTAGGGGACCGAGAAAGGCTGCCGTTTCTTGCACAGAATCTATAACGGCACGGAATAAACCAAACATACGGATAGCCACGCTTTCATGTTTAAAGAACACGTATGGCGTGTCACTGCCGAAGTGCGCTTAGCGCCTCTACTAATGTATTTGAAGTTCAATGTTACACACTTACACACGCGTGCGCACACCTGACTTACACCTCCCGTGCTGCTGCTACTTATGTGTTTGCGGCTTAAATTGCCTGATAAACGCTCAAATTGGTGTACTAAAAATTCTTCGGCCATTTATTTTTACATAAAATACCACAAAAACATAGAATGGTTAAGAGAATTCAACAAGACTTGAAAAACAATTTGGTTTCACATTTGCAAAGTTTGAATTTGCCGCTCTGCTGCATGAATGATTGGGGCTATGCGAACTCTGAAGTCGCCAGAGCCTTGCTGTGTATTACAGCGGCCTATGGCAACGGCTCTATGCAGTGAAAATGAGCAAGGATACCCTAGTGATACATATATTTCTCTTTTCAGGCCTTCTTCGCAAGAAAAGTGTACCGTTACAGCATGCTGGTTCTAAATCCGGAGTTTGTAGCTGGTGAAGTGGCGGAGATGTCGGCGGCCGCAGCAACTCTTGAAAGGATAATGCAGGCACCGCCAACGTTTTCACCTCGGAGGGATTCTGACGAATATGAGCAATATCGTAATTTCTAAATAAAACCAATTAAAACAAAAGTACTGCGCTCCTCTTATAATGCTATTTTTTGGGTAGCTATGCCGTCCTGACTCGGTGGCGCAACGGTAGCGCGTCTGACTCCAGATCAGAAGGTTGCGTGTTCGAATCACGTCCGGGTCAAGTTTTTTTTTTTTTTTTTTTACTTGATCATTTTATTTTTAGTGTGAAACCAACTCCACGAAAAGCGCAGTCTGGCAGTGTGTGGCGAAGCATTCCAGAACACGTAACTTTTGGTTTACAATTTTTCCTTCCTGTTCTACAGCTTCACTGGTATCTCACCGCAACATTCGAAAATGCTGTGACCTTCTTCGCTCTGAAACACGCATGAAAGTAATCAGTTATATGACTGTAAATACGCCTACCGTTTGTCTGCACACCGGCGTGCTTTTCAAGGAAATTAAAAATTTTGGAAATTATATGGTGACTCCATGTACGTATATAATTGAACTGACTACTGTCCAGGAAAACTGTCACTACTGTAACCAACGTTACTGCAGCTGTAACCGCGAAACATGATGGCAAGTGTCTGCTACCACCCGGTGGTATTTTGTTCACTCTACCACTCAGGATGCTCAGGACGACCACCTGACCTTCGTCGCTGGACGCACGGTGCACTTCATTGTGGAAACGTGGAAACGGGACTACGTGGCTACATTTATTTAGTTTATGTCGAAGGGTGCACTTGCGCAATAATAAAAAAAAAGAATAGGGCCCCCGGTAGAAATAATAGCGGCCCACATGATAAACTGCTGCGGTAAATGAAACTCTCTGGGTGAGAATGGCACATTATTTTTCACCATTTGTTTTTATATCAAAACAAAGCAAAAATGTATTTTTATGAATTAAAAATAGTGTTTCAAAACAAGCCGCTAACAGGGAAGTGTTTTTTGAAGGCTATTTTGTATGTATTCGACGAGTACGAAACTAAGCGTAAAATGTGCTAGGCTTTCGGCTGGTTTCACCTTCGCGCATGGTGGCTGCCATGGCGCACAGCGATTTCAGCTGCTATCAGTCCCCCGCTGCTGAAGTAGTAGCTCATGCACTATCTAACCAAGTGAACCACACTGACATCCAGAGCATCATACAATGCCAGAAACGAGTGTGAGTTTTTCGTATGGTCTTTACTCCTAATCCTAGTACTGTTTCGCACGGGCCCAGTTGGGCGATGCGTGGCTGTTTGTAAACAAACGCTCACCTGCACCCACCCTACCTGCACGGAAGCGTTCTCACAAAACTTTCGGCGCTACTAGAATTGGTATTTTTATTTAGTAGTCTTGGCCATAAATGGATGTTTTAAAGTAGTCGTTGTGAATGGGTTGTCCTGCCTGGGAGAATTATTTGAGCGTGTAGTGCACACGTCGTGGTCAGCTGATCAGCCAAAAAAATCCCGTCGTCATTTGCCCGTTCACATTTGCGACGAAGCGACGCGATTTCTGTCAGTTTAGTCGCACTGATAGTTTTTTGTCGTTTTGTCTCGACTATTTTCTGTCGCCGCGACAGAAATAGCGTCGCTTTTGTCGCAAGTGTGAACGGGCCGGCCCGTTCACCAAAGCGATCGCCGGGCGACTAGAGCGACAGAAATCGCGTCGCTTCTATTGCTCCAGTCGCAAGTGTGAACGAGCCTTTTCTGGGGAGGCCATATCGCTGTGCATGTGTTCACGTAACCAATTTCTTGCTTAAGTGTAATTATAGCTCCCCTGATTCTCTCGAACTTTCAGGCTTGGAAGGCTCGAGAAGACGAATGAAATGTTGATCAACTGCAATGCGCTGTCGGCAACTAGGTTCGCCGTTGCCAGTCAAGAGGTGAAGAAACACACGCAACTTCTCTTCGATTTAAAGAAGGATCTTGATTCTGTCTTCAAAAGAATTAGGTACGTATACACCAGCGCAGGCCACATTCAAATACGGACAAGTGCTTGGCCTTCGGAGAAGGCTATGCCACTTACCGGGCGCCTGAGAAAGAATAGAACTGCATAGCACGAAATGTTGCTGTGAGAGTGTGCTCGTACCATCAAGTTGGTGCAACCAAGTTTCCTCGGTGAGGTGATAGTGCTGTGAAAGCAAAAGCACCACACTGGACTAGTGGTGGTGTGAGTCGCTCCAAGAAGTCTGACGGTTTTTGCTTCGCGCACACTATAGGCACTGGTCATTGACCAGAGGGCAACACGGAGCAACCGACACCTTCGGCAGATACATGCGACAGTGGGTCAGTCACTGCGCACCAGCACATTGGTGGCTAGGGTGCACTCCTTTTTCGCGGCACCCGGTGAATCATGTTAGTAGCCCTTTTTATGTTTAAAATAAATTGCGCTATTCTAAGTAAATTCTGTCACTCAGTGCAGGTGAACGAAGATGGATTTACTCTGTTGAACTCGCATATAAAATGGAAACTCTAAATTGGTGTGATGCCCAGAAGGGAAACGCATGCGCGGATAGCTCACGCGTCTTCTGACTTGCCTACATAACCTTCTCACAATTTGCGTGTTTCGGTTCAAAAGAAACGATACTTTATTGTTTTTGAGTCCTCTAAAGCGGATGTTTTGTTTCCAAAATACGATTTCAAACACTGTGCGATGTTTCCATGCGTTAGCCAATCAATGTGAGCACACTTGTTGGAATACTTTGTTGACTGCAGAGCAACTGACTGAGCAACATGAGCGTTACATAGTGGTTTGAGCTGAATACGGTACTTGGCATATGCAACAGTATGAAATTCACGCTTGTTTGTGTGTATCGGAAACGGCAACGTTAATTAATGGAATGCACCATCGAATACGACGTCTCGAGAGCAGAAAATCCAATGCTGATTTTGAATTCATGATTTTGATTACAACAATCAAAATATTACAAGGGTGTGTATTAGGCTCAATACACAGCCTTGTATTTGCTTGTTCGCTTCTGCCGGACCACAGCACGAGGTCGCTTGTTCGATTCCTGGCCGCGGCAGCCGCTTTTCTGATGTAGGCGAAAAGCAAAAACGCCCGTGTGTACGAGATTTCCCCAGGTGCTCAAAATTAATCCGGAGCCCTCCACTACGGCATGCCTCATCGCCTGCGTTGCGTTGTCGCTTTAAACCCTGAAATCAATCAATCAATTGGACCACCGCACGGCAGGTATCACACCCTCCAGCCTTACGGATAGAGAAAATACATGCTTTGTGCCTATATATGTTGGCCCCTCCAGCAATAAACTTGACAATTTTCTAGGTGTAAACCCAGCAGCCACGGAGCAAGAATAAGATAGCAGGCGAAACTAGGCTCCTTAGCATGACTAGATAATGTCACAAGCGCTCATCATACGTTAAGCTAGTGGCATCTGCCGCGGTTGAAGAAACTGCGCAGCCGTCGCAATTGGCATTTCACTGCTCAGCCCGGAATAAGTGCGGCCGCTATCACTTCGTCCATCAGGTGCTGCTACCCTCTCCTTCGCCGTCAGAGCTAAGAAGCTTGGGAGTCCGTTTTGGTTTTCATTGTGACATTATCCTGCACTTGCCGCAATGGGCCGTTTCGCCTCCTATATATTCTTGCTCCGTGAACCCAGCACACACACACACACACACACACACAAAAGAAAGCTATCAAAGAACTTTCTTTTGGATGAGGAGTTCGGAGGGGGAGAGGGGGAGCAGGACACCCAATAAGCATATTGGAATTTTTTTAGAATATTTGGCAATATTTTTCGCTCTACACTTATGGCTTTGGCATTAGACCTCTGTTAGAAAGTAGTTGTATTGCTTTTATTACCCTCCAGCCAATTTGCAGCGAAAGCTTCCAACTCTTACTAAGCTGATGTTATCTGTATTTTTCTTAACCATTCAGTGCATTAGACAAGAGTTTTGCATAGTTTGTTTTGCAAGAAAAGCCACTGATATGTTATGATATCCATTAGCTGAAAAGAATTTAGGTACATCAATGCATAAAGAGGCACATGTGGTTGTATTAAATACGGCAATAGCCACGTGTAATAACAGATAAACCATAGAATGGAATCGCTGGGTGAGAAACTGCGCCGTGATAAGTGGGTTCGAGCGTCATCTTTGTGAACAATATGCTGCGCACATGCGTATTTACAGCCTGCTTATCAACCTTATAACCACCTGCTCATATTTCACAACAGCACGTAATCTGCTCATTTACTTTGCTTTTAAAATGCAGTAACCAGTGCAGTAACTATGGCTTTGCACCTGCAAAAAAAGAGCATAACCTGCGGGGAAATACAACCTTCACAGTGTACCGGCCTACGGCTTGACAGGAAGGCGATATTATTCCATCGGCGCCGTCTTATTCGGAGGCTTCTACCGTCTCCAACATTTCTTTCTGCCATCGTTGCAGTATTTTGTAGGTATGTGCGCTAATAACGTTGTGCTAGATGCCTTTGCGAAGGCACATTCGAGGGTGATGAAGGCAGTCAGCGCGGCCCGATCGGCCCAGAGTTGTGCGTGTCTGCCACGGCTGGCGCTGCGTTTGCCCGGCGATCTTGACTGTCCGGAGCGTATTGGTGAAAGTGCAAGGTACATTTCATTTTACTGTTGAAAGCAAGTGCAAAACGTCTCACAAGCTTACAAGCAAAGGTGGACAAGCCTTGGCAATGAGAGTAGCATGCATGGCTTGGTTAACATGCTGGGGCACCTCATTTGTGTTTTTGTTTTTAACTTCCACCCCAGAGCCAATTGAATACATCCAAGGAACGACACACAATGCATACAGGTCAGCAATGCAAGGATTACTCTCAGTACAAGTTTTCACGGTAAAAACTGCGTTGGTTTGCATTGTGCATTCATGCTAGACAGACTGAACAGATAATGAGCATTCTGATCTGTCTTTGTGTGTTTCTTTCAAGCATATTTGTGGTTGGGAAGCTTTGAAAAATTGTCTTGTGTCCATTGCATCACAAAAAGTTAAATGTTTGTGTCCATTACATTGTGATGGATATTTGATTACCGCTTCCAATGGAGGTGTAAATGGCGGCTTTGATTGCGATTCTCAGCTATATAGGCAGCTCCTTTCCACATGTGGAATTTTTTTTCCACCGAAAGGGCCATTCTAGCGACGGGTGACACTAGCAGTGGCTGCTGTGCACCAGTTTGTGAACACTGTCAGTGCCATGGTGGCCGCTTGCCGTGTGAAGTGACATCACGAGTTCCTGCCTAAGGTCGGAGAATTTAAGCTAGGTTAGCCCGTTCCGTACCACGTGGTGACATCACTGTGATGACATGCTGCACGCGCTGCTGCCTAATCTATTCCGTGAGCACAGTGAATGAAAATATGCTGCACATGTCACAGACCATTCATAATTTAATCAGGATACTCTGTCGAGGTAAGGAAGCAAACTGCATAATAATATTAACCCCGGAAATTGGTGTTAGTACCTGATTAGCAATTGCTGCACCTTACAAGGGCATCCCAAATAGAAATGGCTTCCAGTCTTGGCTGTGTTATAGAACTGGAAATCGTTTCCAGCCTGGACTGGAATGAAGTACAGTGTAGCCCACTTATAGGGAACCCTGTTTTAACGAAATAGCGGCTATAACGAACAGATCTTCGTTTCCCGTTACCATTTGTATACATAGATTTTGTGTCCAGATATAGCGAAAAGCGGATATAACGAACTGATTTCAGTTTCCCGGTGTTTTCGTTATAAGCGGGCTCGACTGTACCAGCTAAAACCAGTGGCGGAAAACCCAAATTTCCAGGCTCAAAATTTCCAGCCAGAAATGGCACGTCTTCTGGCTAGAAATCACACCATTCCCAGGTGGAACAATGCCCACTTCTACCTGGAAATCACTTTTCCTTTCTGGAAATCACATTATTTCTAGCCAGAAAGATGTAGTCTTCCAGCTGGAAATGGCTTTATTCTTGCTGGTTCTACACCACTTTCTAACCTGAAATTGCTTTTCTTTTTGTATTCTGCACCACTTTCCAGCCAGAAATCGCTTTTTTTTTTGCTAAATTTGTACTACTGGCTGCATTAGCGTGCATTACCAAATATAATTATTATGTACACCATTCTGACCTGAATTTTTAGGGGAGGACTCATGACTAAGTCGTTTACAGCCGATATCAAAACACCATATAGTAACATCAGCATTTTTGAATGCAAGAGCTCTTCTGTGTGGGCTTTTGTGCCCTAAAGCAGTAACACTGCAGGCAGATTATAAATTTAAAACTATTGTCATGGCATAGTGGCAATAATAGTTACACATTTTCAGCCTTGTCACTTGTGTACACGGCACATTAGCAAGGGAATCGCTCCTTCATTGGGTAAATAATCCCAGTGATCCAGACAACTGATGAAAAATAAGGCATAATGAGTAAACACGGTGTCAAGTGATTTTGTGAGCTTTGCAAAAATACCACTCATAAACAATTTCAATCTTTTTAGGTGCTATTTTGCTTACCCGAGTTTTCGATGCCACTTTTTGGTATTCCACCAGCAGTCTTGCGGGTTGCAAGTTCCTTGTACCATATTCTGTCACGTCGATGTTGCCTTTCAGGTAGTAGGAGAAACCAGAAGTGAGAGCGAGTCATTATAGATCGGTTCACCTTGTAAAATGATATTACATGTGTCTGTCTGCTGTACTTTAGTAGTTGATGGCGGCGCACTGTAAATGCATTAATTACGCCCCACATGTTAAAATAGACGCCGAGGCCTGGTACATACGTACCGAGACTGCAGAGAACCACTCACTCGAACGCAGACCACCTGATTATAATACTAAATGACCCTGTCCAACTTTTGTGAGGCCCAATGCACTGTGTTCTTACATGAGCACCGCACATGGGGCTGTTTCCGTCATTGCCGCTTTGTTACAGTGAGTACTTTAGGGCTTTACAGTGAGTAGGGCTTTACCGCCTACTTTAGGGCTAGGTGTGCACGTATTTTGATCCCGCTTCTCACCGCAGCAAAACATTGCAAAAAGCGGCATGCTCATAGATTTGATCAAATCGGTACGGATGTGCACTAGTATCAGTGCGTTTAAACAGCACACAGTCCAGCGTTGTCTTTGTTGCAGCCACATCTTTTACCGAGCTTTTAACTTTGTTTTTGACGAGTGAGGCAAATAACGCGATAGCGACCCTATCCACGTCCTCCACAAACAGCAGGAGCGCGCATAAAACCATTACGGTGAAAAGAGTTGGATACAATATAAAACGTTTAGTGTAAAAGAGGACGAAAAATGCATGACAACCATCTGTGGGCCTCTGCACGTACGCCAAAGGGAGTGGAAGGACACATTTTAAGTGCGTCAAATGGTGCCGGGCACAGGCACATGAAAATCTAGTCCATGCACATTTAAACATAATTCTGATGAGGTTGATGCTTTTAGTTGGGCATCGCTTTTTTTTTTTTAGTTTTTTTTTACCTACATTGTGAAACAATTAGCACATTTTTATGTTGTTATGCATTTTCAAAGCTCGAAGTGCTACAATATTCATTTCCAGGAAAACCTCTGACAGCCTCCTGCCAGAGCTGGAAATCGCTTTTCCAGCCAGTATTAGAAATTTCACCTCCTGGTGGGAATCTCTCCAGCCTGATCACAAGTTCTTCAGGGAGAAAAAAATGGTGTTGTGGATGGAATTCAATATTTCCCACAGGGAAGCCTATGTTTCCAGTGGGAAACTGAAATTTACAGCTGAATTAAACTGGAAATGTGGCTGGAAATTCTATTTGCATCTGGAGTATGCAGCTCATTTTTATCTGAGGTGCAAGTGTGTGGCATACAAGTTGGTACTCTAATATGGATCACTGGCCTTGATGTTTGTTGATCCAGGAACAGTAATTCCTGTTATCTTCCTGTTTATTACTTTAACAGGTTCTTGAAGATGAAGCTGACACAACAGTATCCAGCAGCATTTTCAGGTTTGTGACCTATATGCTAAAATATTGCCAGTAATGTTTGACATTGCCTGTACTTGAATGAATGGCCACAACTGGTCAGGCCACGGTATTTTTCATGGCATTTTCCTCTCAACCAATCTTGGTGAATGCTGTAAAGCTGTTTTCTTTGCATTGATTGCTTGATGCGTATTTAAAATTTTGGCGCATTTTGTAATTGTACGTGTACAGTTCCTATGAAAGACTGCTAGTGATAACTTGAATCTTGTGTTATTACTGTAGTTAGAACACTTGCCTTAGTGCGTGTTTAAAAACGTTTGCTTTGTTTCTGCAAGATAGTGGCAAAGCTATAGTGCACTACTAACTGGGCTTGAAAGTTAACGTGGCAGATCCAGAGAAACGCAGTCATACGTTGCACCCTTCTCTTTTTTTAATTGACAGCATGCAACACAGTCTTTTTTGCGGTTGACGAGGAGGATGAACCAGAAGAAAGGCATCCAGCTGCCAAAAGCCAAGCGGGGGCACCGGTGGACTCCACAGAAAAGCAGAAACAAGCCAGTAGTGAAGCAGAGGACACTCATGGTGGTTCTTCCCCACAAAGTTCCGCCACGTCTTACAACAGTGATGATTCCTAGGCCTAACTTAGCAGTGCTGTCCCCTTTACTGTTTGTTTCCTCGCCATGTGATTTTTGGACCATTCGTTTGGTTGTGGTTGACTCGTATAGTTCCCTCTATGGACAAAACAGCGATGAATGAAAATGCATAAATGAGCAATGTTTGTGATGAATTTGTGAATTGTATGTCATTCCGTGAGTGAAATAGTGGGAAATGGCAGATTGCTGCTAGCCGAGCATATTATTTTGTATTATGTTTTACATAGCTAAATTATTCAGTCATAGTCAACCTTGACGGATTAGTTACCGAGTCGTTTGAAACTAGTGCAAAGGCTTTATCTTTTTTTATTCAGTGTAGTATTCAGTGAACTGCGTATCCTAGTTGTTCTAGGTGTGATAAAGTGCACAGGCAGTGCCTCTCATTTCTTTTCTTTTTCAATGTGTACCTTTATTTGACTATAACTTAATCCATGTACAAGGAGAATGTCTGTGGTCATACTTCTGTTGTGATTACAGTAGTGAATGGGCAAGTATGAATTGGCAGCATGCTTGCTGCAATAACTGAATAGAGATAAACAGTGCATCCATTTTATCTTACCACTGTGTTGAACAGTCATTTGTTTGGAATTGTGCATACTTAAAGAGGGGAGGTGCACTGAAATGCTTTAAACTTCTGCAGACACCAAAAATGTAGCCTTTCTGTACTAAAGTGATGGCCCTGAAGATATGCACTCCCCGACAGGGGTATTGCAGAAGCTTGAAGTGTGGATGTACGTGCTGAAGCTATGCCTGGGCTTTGTAATGGAGGGCTTCACATTGATTCAGACAGACTAGGGATCTATAACGTCTGGTCAGGTCTTCATGTTTTGGGGTTGAACGCGCCGGAGCTGAGCTACACCCGGGTTATGAGGTGTGCCATAGTGGAGGGCTCCAGACTAGTTTTGACTGCCTAGGGATCTTTAACGGGCTCCAGAATCTCCATGCCTAGGTTTTTGCTTTTCACCTCCATCTGAAAAACGGCCGCTGGAGCCATGATCGATCTTGCGTATTCAGGCTACGCAGTACAGCCTTAATCAGTGAGCTACTGTTGCTGGTATCAGAAACCTTCAGCATTGTGGAGGCTGAAAACACTAGTGAACTAGCGGAGGACAGGGAGGGGTCATCACCAAATGTACTTGCAGCCTGCTGGATGAGCTTTGTAGGTTGCCTGGATGAGTTTTTTTCTTCATCTGCCAGAAGACATGCGGCACCTTCCTGAACCAAGGTAGGCAAGCAGTCTGACGGGCAACCCACTGCAGTTACTGCCGCTCCTCAAAAATAAAAAAAAAAATAAACCATAAGCATTGGTGTTTCCGCAGGAAGTAATTTGGAGGCCAACCATCCGCTTCCTAATGTACCAAGGCAAGATGTCCCAGGAAAACAACTTAGACTAATAGGCGAAGTTGACGTGGAACTTCCAGGGTAATGGCTTTCCATTCTGCTTGGGGGGCAAAAGCAGCTTAAATTTGTGTGTGAATTCCCATGAGCTTTAAACAAGTTTGATATCACGGATGTGTTGGAGGTTAATTTTTTTTTGTTTTGCGCCCGCTGAGCGTGGCTAGTCACATCATCTGGGAACCAAATCGTCACTGCTATTCAACAGATGGTTTTGCATATCATCATCCTACAGCAAATGCACATGACTGGGTGCTGCATGAGGCCAGATAATTGTGACCAATAATGTGTTCCCAGCAGTGGTTTGTAAATGAATAGAGTCGTGTAATAACCTATGAAGCGATTTTGCACAGAGGAAATTAGTTGTTTAGGTTAAACTTGATACTTTAATGCCCTTTGCTTTCATGTATGCATGCATGTAAGAAAAACAGTCATGTCACACATTAGCATGCATTTGTATAACGAAGTCGAGTGCTGCACTAGTATGCAGAGTTTGGCATGACTGGTTGTCTTGGTTTATTTTTTTTAGACATGTCATTGTCCTGAAGCCCCGTTTGGTGGAAACGTTATTTTGCAATAAAATCTTTGTTTTAAACTTCTCAACTTTTAGGGTCAAGGGAGCTCTTTGTGACATTTATCTTGTGTATGGCCTCCAGAGGCTTGTTTCCAGGGCAGAACAAAGCGACCATAGCAAAGCTATCTTGAGGATGCCACACAGGGTGGTGGAACAGTAATTGCAGGTCCATAAACTTGTGTAGTTTAAAGATTTAAGCAGTAAAAAAATACACTACAAACTGCATTTTTAAACAAAGTGCGTCCAGCCACTGCATTGTGGTAGGAAAGGCATCTTGTGGGGAACATTTTCGTTAATATAAAAGAATGTCGTTATCGCTTCATGCGGGCATTCCAAACGGTCTGAAAGCCGCTATGAATTCTCGACATAACCTTAGCGATGTATTTATATAGCTTTATTTAGTCTCTGTTGTATCGTCCAGCAGAACTGTACAGCCGGCGGCAAAACATCGGGCACCTCAGTGTTTCGACGGTAGAATAGCAGCGCGCAATTACGCAAACCATTTGCATCACACTGCTGTGCGACGCCTAATAAAAAAATGAGATGTGTGTTCAAAGTGACATCCTGCAAACAAAAAGCAAAGCCTAACGCATGAACCGAAACCGGAACTGAAGTATATTTAACAATTGTTGTAAAATTGACTAAAATATAAACGCAAAGTGTTTTAAGCGTTCTTTGCGAGTAAGACAACACCGTTTACAACAAGAAACTCCGAAATACAAAAAATACTTTAAAAAAGAGATAGTTGATGCCGCGCCATCTCTTAGCATTGAGAGCAGGCTCTTTTTCCCCCTAGCGGTTTCTTCGCGAACTGCTCATCCCATCGACGAACGGTAGCGGGCAGTGGTGATGTTCCGCGAGCGAGCCGCGACTCAAGCGACTCAAGTTGAACTGGAGGAGTGTGTTGTGCTGTGCGACGCAGCAGATGGTTCTGCATGTGAGCCCCCGCGGCTGTAGACGCTGGGCTCGGTTATAAATGCCTGTGTTGGGCTGTCAAAGCGCCAGTTCGACCACGTGCTCGGAACACTATGCAACTGTGCGGCCGGCGCTGTTTTGTGGGAACGCTCGTGTGTGCGCGCGTGCTGTGAACGGCCCCACGCTGCTGCTGCCGCTGCCGCCCCTCAGCGTTTCTTTTTCTTCCTTTTTCTTGGTGTGCGTGAAACTGTGACAAGAAACACGCATCAGCAGCCCCGATGATGCTCCCCAGAAGGCCAGTGCCCTTCTACGTCGCACTTTTTCTCATCGCTGCGCCCTTCTTCACAATTTTCATCATGCTTCAGAAGCCCGGTGAGTCGGATCCCTTTCTGGGTCAGCCGGCGTTGCGTGCAGTGATACCTTGTTGCAGCACCGTCTTTTCTTTGCCGGTGGAATTTCAGCCGAGTCTTCCCCGCGCTAACGTAACAAGGAGGTGCTTTCAACTGGATGCCGATTGACGCCGGCGAACGGCCTTCTTTATTTTCGTTCTTTTTTCTTTTTGCCTCGAATCGCTCTCGCCGGCCGCTCATTGCGGAGTTGTTCCACTGCTCATCTTTATTCCTCCGGCCGCTCTCCTGATAACGTGCATCCCGTCGTCCCAGCTGTGCGGCTAAGAAGTTCTGGCATGAGGTCGTGCACCGCGAGCCAAGCGTGCGCGGTGTGCTTCACGTGTACCGCAGTCAAGTGCGAAGTCCACCTTCGTCGCCTGGCATGCGAAATGGGACCTCTCGACCGTACACCACTACGCTTTCCGTCCGCTCGCTCGGCGGCTTCGCAGGGGAGTTTTAGTTCGGCTTTTACGATCACTTGCAAAAGCTCGAAGTATTTTGTCTTTTTGCTAAGCACGTGAGAAGCAAAAAGAATAACGGGTGGGAGACAGGTGTAAAACGTGATCCCGTACCGTGCATTAATGCTTTTCTCTCCGACATTGCATCAAAAACGTACTTCATGTGCCGAATGTGTACCCTAGCTTTTTATTACCTCATTTCCTGCCTTCGTTCTCTTGCTCTGCTCAGTATGTCGCTATCGCTGATAAAGATTTGTGCTACGGTTGGAAGAGCCGCACGGGCCGTAGGCAATGTCGGATGAAGCAATTTCTCGCACTTTAGTTGTAGCCCCTACGCTAGAAGTTCAAGATAAGGACAGTGGGTGGAAAGGTTGGAACGGTCGAAAGTTGGGTGAGAAGACGGGAATCAAGGTACTGTCGCGATTTCAGCTACCACAACTACTTGAGTGCTCAGTGAATGGTATCTCATACATATAACAGTCGGGAGCGCAATTGAGGACATAGGGGAAGTATTTCGCGTCTTCTTTGCGTGAAAACAAATTGTGGGAAATAAAGAAACCGGAAAAAGTGCGTTCCGGGTGGGATACGAACCCACAACTTCTGAATAACGCTTGCTGTGCTCTACCAATTGAAGTACCCCGCTTGCTAATTACCAAGCGGAATTCGTAGAATAGACGAAGGGCTTAAATTTCTGACCTTTCTCTATTTTTCCTTGAATTTGTTTCGGCAGAGGAAGTCGGTTTTATAATATATATGAAAATAAGACAGAAATAAGGGTTGGCAGTAAAGAAAACCTCGGATTGCAAATTCTTTATCTGTTTCAATGACCAACCACATCCTCCCCTTTGCTTTCCGAGGTTTTCTTGATTGCCAACCCTTATTTCTTTCTTATATATAGAGCTTAAGTCTCCCGCGTGGGCTTTGACAGATCGCAACTTCTACGCGTGTCATGCGATGGTGTCTGCATAGCTTCACAGAAAACTACATTTAAATTGTATCTTGGGCCGTGATCATACATCTTTCGATCATGCTAATTGGGAAGCAAGTTTTCTTGCTTCTAGATCTTTGCTTGAATGCCTCTGCTTCCTGTTTTCAGTGGGAAATATTATTCATTTTGCCAGGAAGCGGTCGGAACTTCGTGGCGTCGACTTTTAATTTTCATTTTGTTGCTACGTCAACTTTATTTTGCGCGGCAATGTTTCAAAATGCATAGCTATTCGTTTCGTTCTTGCAACCTGCAGTAAAATAGTCGTTCTTTCCTTGGTACCGGGAGTTATCATTTACACGTGTGGTAAAAAGAAAAAAAAAAAAGCCAGGAATAAAGCGCGAGAAGTACTAAAACGAGGAACTAAGATGTCTGCCACTTCATCGGAGTGCACATTCTACGAATTCCGGAGATAAGCCTGCTTGCCACGCGGAAAGAAAAGAATTGTGCCTGAAGCAGGAAGAGTTTGATTGAAATTCCCTATGTAGAAAATTTCCAAGTACCGTTTATACGAGAGCTGCAGGTGAGAAAAGGAAAATGGATGTTTGGAGGACGTGCCGTTGTTCTACAGTGAAATTGGGCGCACTATCACTGTCTTGTGTGGCGGTAGCCTGTTCAGTGCTTATCAGCCCACGCGGGAGCGCAACTCGTTGTGCTCCGTCCAGCCGGTGACACTGGATAGTAGAATCAAAAGAAGAGTCGTGCGATGTAATCATCGTCATCATCACCACTACCAGTCCGCCGATATCTCCTGAAGCGGGATTCACACGACGGAGAAACCCTCTCACTGAGGCGGACGGATATGTGACGTCAGCAGCACGTGACCGGATTATCCGGCCGGGCGGCGCATCCACACATGCGGAGCTACGCGGAGTGACCAGCAGACGACAGCGCCCAGGAACAGGTTCCATTCCCCGCCGAGGGCCACCGCCGTCGAGGGAAAACATGCGGAGGCATTTTCTTTCGCGGAGCCACCGCGGGCTATCCCTACCGAGGGGCGGAGCCTAAAACCGGTCACGTGAGCGGGTCCCGCGGGTCAAAAAGAGAGGGTTTCTCCGTCGTGTGAATCCCGCTTGAGGGTCGAAGGTCACTCCCGTAGGCAGTCTCCACGCATGGACCCAAAGGCGTACGCAGAATTTTGTTTCGGAGGGGACCGGAACCCGGGGGAAAGTAAAAAGAAACGAAATGCGAAAAAACGGCAAAAAATCAATGAAAAATCTCTGCATTCACTTGGGGGTGCAGTATAGGCGATTGTGTAACAAATTTATTAGCATGAGCTACACTGGCCGAAGTTGA
Source organism: Haemaphysalis longicornis (assembly GCF_048455015.1). NCBI lineage: Eukaryota > Metazoa > Arthropoda > Arachnida > Ixodida > Ixodidae > Haemaphysalis > Haemaphysalis longicornis. The sequence goes on along the minus strand of NW_027526335.1, from coordinate 78,685,143 downwards.
GCAGTTTCGCGTGGCTCCTGGAGAGCCGCGCTGCGCATGCGCCAGGAGCAGTGACGTCACACGGCGCACAGAACGTTGCTTGCTGCCCGGCGTCTCTCACACGCGCCCAGCGTCTTCGCCGACCTTCGTTCCGCACGTGGCGGCCCGGTCCACTTTATGATCATGCGAGGAGTGGCCGGGTGTGGAATCGATGGCTCGTGCGTCGCAGCAACACCTGCGTGCGCCTGTGGAACCAGCTTAGCTCTGGGGCGATTGGTGACGCTGCGCCGGAGCCGCTTGATAGATATACATGTGTCGCATAATGCGTATACCGTGTGTGTGTCATTGAAGCAGCAGTAAGCATGATAATCAAGCTAATCCTAGACAACCAGGAAAGCTAAGAATAACCAGCTGAACCTTAGCTCACGCTGCGTATATCCTGGCATAGCCGCGCTAAGCCCCTGCTAATTTTTTTAGTTGTCTTATTTGGACAATAAGCCGTGTCAGTTCCACTGTCACATCCTCCTCCCCTCGCGAACCCAGAAATTTGGCAGGGGGCCGAGGCCCCCCCTCCCCCCCCCTTGCGTACGCCAGTGCATGAACCCGTTTATGCCCCCAAATTGTCATCTCACAATTCACATGCAAAGATAGTTGAAAAAAAAAAAAATCCCTTATTTCGTTTGTTTATTTAATTGCTTAGCAGAAACACGCCTGTGCGAATCAGGACAAGTACTTAAAACGAAGCTTATTCCGAGTGTTTTTCGCGAGGCGTTCTGTAGTGCGGGGAGTTAAAAAACGAAAGTCTGGCTGTGTGACCCCGCGTTTTTCAAACGGGGTACAATTTTGACGGTGGCCGCGCAGTGACACAGCGCACCGGTACGTTCGTCTTCCTCGCGAAAGGAGCTCGGGACTCGAGCGCGGCAAACGATTTGAACGCTTCGATAAAGCATGTTTTTTTCATTGATGCTACATAATTTATAGGGTGAAGGGGTCCGAGGGAGGGACGGAGATAGGCCAGCGTTACGTGCATCGTAGTTCTCCGTGGGGCAGAGCCAACTTCATCGAGAATTATCGCAGAAAACAACCGTATGCGTTCTTACTAAGCAATGCCCGCCGTGAATGCTCAATGGAAATAAAATTTACTCGTACCTTTGATCTAAGTTCATTGTCACGGATAGTATCTCCATGTCGAGAAAAAAAAAAAAAGCTTCGCTGGTCATCCACCTTCATAGAGTGGATAAGGCATTGTGCTCAGTGCTGAGCCCAGGGACGCGGCTTCGATCCCGGCCGTGGTGACGAACCTCCATGTGTGGAGATTTCGGCTAAAAATTAATCCGGAGTCCTTCACTATACGGCGCGCCTGACATCCAAGTTGTATCTTCCCCGCAGTCAATCAAAATCACCCTCACAGAGTGGGAAGCCTCATGATTTTTTTACGTCTATCTTTTGGCGTCGCTCGTTTTCTTTGATGCCGTTTCTAGCAGCCGTTGCACGGTATAAGTTAGTGAACACGAACTATATATGCATGGCCATAATGAATGAATGAATGAACGACTTTATTTAGAAATAGGCCTGAGGCCCTGGGGGGTTAATGAGCTACTAGCACTGGTGGTATTGGCGGTGAGATCTTTGAGTGGCGCCCCCTGGCTCTGACGTCGGCTTAGGGATTCGTGCCGCTGTCGTCTGCTACACTCCGCTTGTGAGGGGCAATAGTGCCTGGGCTAGAGATCGCCCGCTTCGTTGCTGTAGTGCGTTAAAAAGCGTATTTCTGGTGACTCAGTTATTTTGCCACCTTCTGACGCATCTGAATAATTTGAAGCTGTATCCCCCACAAGTTTGCAACACACGAAGAGACAGAGAACAACTTTCTTCAGAGTATCGGTCAGAAGATCGTGTGTAACTTGTCCTTTCTTGCTTATTCGCGAGGATCAGCGATCAGAGCTTCTCGATAAGTATTCAAAATGCGTAGGCTTCCCTGCAGTATTTTTGAGATGCTCCTATGAAGACTCAACTGTCTAATACTACGTACCAAGCAGCGGCCTCTACACGCTCATCGCACAGCAGGAAATAAAGCGGCTTTCTTCTGTTTCTTTCGTTGTTGTCTTGTATCGGATTAACGTTTCTTGCTTTTTTTTTCTGCCCAACGCATTACTTTTTCTGCGCCGTCACCAACTTTTTATTAGGAGGTTTCGGGATGTTTGAGAGCCTCACAAAGGTCGTGTGGATATTTCCTTCATTTTCTATGGCATACATTCCCTTCTTCGCAAATTGGCTTTCATTACGGCTGCGTGCAAGAAGGTGCATATCCATAGCGTGATTTTTTTTATTCACATGCAAATACAATGAGAAGGCTTGTGCTACGCCACCGCGATCACGCCCTAAACAACGTGGTCCACAGTACTCGAAGGCGGCTTTTGTGCTCCGAATTTCTATCGTAATTGTATCGTTATCATAACGAACTGACTCTCAACTCGAACAATGATGACATGATTACGGTGTTGTAGGCATGATATACTCGCTAACTAACGTAATAAATAGTATACCTGCATATCTTACAAGACTCGAAACCTAAGAAGAATTCCAAGTAGCTCTTTATTGCTTTTCAACCCTTCCAGGCGCGAAGAACAAATCCTATTCTACTCGGGATGGCGTTCTATGATTTGAAGAAAATTACTTTTACTCTCTTGTCCTGGACTGAGGACCCGGCCCACTAACCAGATCGATTTAATTGTTAAACAAAGTTTTCCCCTCCTCCCCTTACTCCTCCCCCTCCTCTTGAGTGCAGTTTTCCTATAACGCATATCCGAATATCGCGAAGATATGGCTGTGCAAAATGTTCCAAAATATCCCTCCAGGTCTTAACAAACATATATGTGTTACTATAAATTTAACGAAGACGTGACTCGTTTTGCTCAATAAACCTCCATACTGGTTAGATGTCTGGTATTTAGAATCAGCACGCGCGTATATACACACTGGGTTATTTGGAACTCAACCTACAGTTTTTGCAGTCTATAGTGCATGTCGGCAAACTTTCATGCCTTGAAAACGTAAAGTGATGTGACAAAACGCGTTCGAGCGTTCGGCAAGGTTGCAAAAACTGTTTTACCTTACATATGATTACCGGGAATCGTGATGCCTTCTGCCAAAGCCGCCAGCCCTGAAGGCCTAGAATTTGTTTTGGTCTTCCATTTTCGCTGTTGTCGGTTATTAGCAGCTGACTGTTCCTTTTGTTCGAATGCTTACATGAGAAGCTGACGCCTAGCTCCGACTCTTCGCGCTCCGCACAGGACCGGCTTCGCAAGGAATGGGGTGGCGCCGGCAATGTTTCTCCCGTAGCGGTATCTAAAACTATACTTTAATTGACTCCATGAGCTAGTGTATGCGATTTTAAGCCTATTATTATGATAAAAAGTTACCCACACGCCAATTCTGGTGCGGACAAGCATCAGACGTTGACCGAGCGCAAAGAAACAGCAGGGAGAGCGATCCTGAGTGAAGCAGACGACAAATGCGAGAATCCCTAAGCTGACGTCACGGAGGCGCGCTTCGCAGCGCCGCCTGTGTTCGCGCTCACCGCCAATAGTGCTCGTGCATGACAGCATTGGTTAGCGCACAGGAAATCTTGTGCGTATATCAGGCGGAACATCAGCACACGAGCGAGCATTGCGTAGTTCTTTTTGTTGAAAATTCACGCCAGGGAGGGGGTGGTGTTCTCACGAAAATAAATAACAAAAAGGTTAAAAACGGCATCGAAAAGAGGAGAAATAGAAGCCCAATAAGATCAATATGTCGGCTTGAGCGTCGCCAATCCGGACAGGCATTTGAGCGAAGCTTATCTGGCTTGGATTCCGTGGGTTTTTCGCGTCTGGGAACGAAAATTAACCACCCCATCTTAGGGAAAGTTGAGGCAAGCGCGAAAGCCAAAAGCGCGCCCAACTTTCGTTGAAAGTGCGCCCAATCGATCGTCAATCGTTCAGAGACACAAATCGCGAACGAAGAACAAACCTGTGCGGCGATTTTTCGCGCTCCGAGTAAACGCATTTGCGAACGATCTAAATGTATAACGACACGTGGTTTATGGGATAAAGGTATTCTATTTTTCATGGTCGATGCGTGTATCGTCTGACCTAGAGCCGTTCCTTCTTCGCAATTTTCAAGTAACCGTTTTGACACAAGGGAAGCCTGGTTTCACGCATGCGCCGTGTGTTTAGAGATCCTATTAGAGCTCTTCGGTTGACCCACCGATTTGTTTTTTTCGACGGGACGCCATCGGTCCCACTAAGAAAGCTCTCGCTTTAAAACTCCCCTCCCCAGCTAGTGTGAGTGGCCAGTTCGGGTGGTTTATTTGCACATTTCTTGCCTCTGCTAAAAATAAACATAACTTTCTCCCTGCGATGGTGATGTGCCTGGGAAAGTTGACCATTTGTCCACTGTTTTAGGCGCATGCCATTTGTTTCAACTCAACGTCTCAACATGTGGTCTCAACATGTGGACATTTGTCTTCGCTTCAAGTTGCTACGCGGACGCTGAAGGCCGTAAACTTTGTATTTTAAACCGAGATATTCTTGAATTGAGATATCTCTTCTTGCGTAGCGAGCGCTTTCGGCTTTTATTCGAAGACAAATTCCGCTTTGTTTTTCGTAAAAAGAAATCAGTAATTAGAGACGTCATTTTAATCTCCCGCTCTCCTGGGATTTTTCTCGTCACTCTAATGGGTATGTCACAGAGCGTCCCACTTCCCCTCAACGGAGCCGAAAAAGCACCGAGGAGAGCGTGTGAAAAAAGAAGAAAAAAAAGTCACCCGGGCACCTAAATTTGCTTACGTGTTCCAGGGGCGAAAGCCAGCGAGTATCAAAGACTTCTCCACTTTTGCATAGTGTTTGCGTCTCTTTGTTCGCTTTCGCACCTTCGTCTTTCGACGCAAGAAGCTGTTTCGACAGCTAGGCATCAGACAATTCACGCGGCAACTTCCCCATAGTGAGGGATCTCCTTTAGTGTAGCCGGGGGGTGACTACCCATCCTGAAAAGAGCCTTGTTAACATCATGGGCGCAAAATGAGTGCTCAAGGAAGGGACATTCAATTGTGCGACGAAGAGCTTTTGCTGCCCCCCATCCCTTCACTTCCCATTCCCCCATGCACGGCCTCCGGGCCTCCCATTTCCTCCAGTAAAGGTTTGAATCAATCAATCAAACCTGTCAGTGCTCCTGTTCTACGCACGTGCCGTCACGAGCACCCGTCACGGGAAGCGCATGTTTTTGATCCATTCTTGCACGGTTCCGGCTTAGCGCTGGGGTTAGCGCACTTGCCTGCTGCCCCGGTGTCCGGCGTTCAAATCCCACGTGAACCCACATGTGTTTTAAGTGCAGAGAACTTTGGGGGCTCGGCTTGTCGTCGTAGCTCGCTCGCTGGACCCAAGTAAAGCCACACGGCGTTCCGTCGTCGCGGCGTAACCCAGAAGCTTCGAAAGCCAAACGGTTTATATAGTCATAAGCGTTCCAAACTCGTGAACCGCTGGCGTTTGTCATACATCTCCCCGTTGTTTAGCGCAAAAAAAAAAAAAAAAAGAACTGCAGATACATTTGAGGCGAAATAAACGAAAATAACCGGCAGTGCCTAAGTTCATTTAGTTAGGACCGCTCGTTGGGTTGGTTTTCACGATAAAACATTGAAGGACTCTGACGATAGTAAGCGAAAAAAAGTGGCAGTGCAACGCCCGCACGTGCGCGAGGAAAAGCAAACACAAAGAGAACAGAACTCCCACTGGCGCAATTTTAAATGCAGAGCATTTCAGTAACTCACGATGTCACCCGCGTTGACGTCCGTAGTCGTAGTCCGCATCGCTCCCCGTCGGTCTGTCATTGGAATGGATTCGATTGGATTGGCTTGGATTGGTTTGGATTTTGATTGGATTAAAGTGGATTGTGTTGCGTCATAGCCGCTCCACGTTGCGTCATAGCCGCGGCAGGGGGTTCACGGCACGTTTCACCATCTTCCTGCCTCTCGCGTGCTGTTTTAAATGCAGAGCATTTCAGTAACTCACGATGTCACCCGCGTTGACGTCCGTAGGCGCCCGTAGTCGTAGTCCGCACCCCTCCCCCTACACTATATAAAAAAAATACTATCCGGCGCCTGGTTTCGATCCCTCGACCCTGCGGGCGGAACGCAATGTACATGGTGCTCTACCCACTGCGCCACAAAGCCGACACAGAATGGGAGGCTACGAACGCGCCTTATATCCTTGACTCATTCAAATTACTGCTGACGAGCGCTCTCTCGTCAGCAGTTGCCACAAGTGCAACAACATTAACGTAACGCAAACTACTTAACGTCGTGCGCCCCGGAAATGCTCTGCATTTGATCGTGCCCCTCGCGAGGGGGATGTTAAGGCATGGGGCGCGCGAGCACTGCGAAGGCGGGAAATTTGAATTGCATTCGGTGGTAGCAGTGAGCGGATTAGGGCGCTCGCTACAGCCCATTATGGCGAATCACTTTCTCTGCACTTCCGTCAGCTTTCACGTTGAGTGTGACGGCCTTATTTTCTCTTTACAGCGTCTGCCATTTTCGTACCATCCGTGCTGATAACAACTACGTGTACCTTTGGCATTCGATCAGACAGCTAAGACGTTCGCCTAGAAATACCCTAACCGCGTGCCAATGACCTTTACCGCTGGCTTATGGCCCTCGTCTGTCGGGTGTCAATCGTTAAGTCGCACTTGTACACAAAAGTCAAGCGGTTGTTTCACCACATGCGTCAGCGAGTCGTCTGTGTGGCATTGTTTACTAGCTTTTAAATGCACGTTTTCCGCGGAGTTGCCAGATTCGTTTCCTTTACGGTCCGCACGCCGTACCCTTTGCCCTTTTCGTAAAAACGCTTAAAAACGAGGATCCGCCAATCCTGCTCCACTGGTATGGTACTGCATCACATGCGTACTGGTTTGCATGGGGCGGCGATGCCCGTTTTCGCGCTTTAGGGCATTTTCAGCGTTACAGAGCAAAAAATGTCATCATCATCATCATAAGGCAATTTCACTGTATGAATGCTTCCGGGAAATAATACAACAAATATTTGGACCGATACTATGTGTCTGCCGCCGCCGCTGAAAGTTGGAGATTTTTCTACTCCGAGTCCGACGCTGTACGTAATTTACCGATTGAGACCAACTTCCTTGTGCTTCTATAGAATAACACGAGCCTCCAACGTTTGTCGTCAACACTTAAAGAGCATGTTCAAGTTGCTAGCAATGAAGGGGCGTGTGGATCAGCGTGCATCGTATGCGATGCACAGTTGTATCGCAATGCCTTTCCAAAATACGCGTCTTTTAATGCTTTCTTTATGACAATCAGAGCACGCATGTGCTTAGTTCCGGAAATTTCGCTCCACGTTATAATTTCAGATCCGTATCGCGGCATTCGCGCAGTGAATTGGGGGCCGAGTGGTGCGAAAACGCGCCAAGCGTAGGATACGCTGTTTATCCATTACTGCTCATTGTTAGGCTGTGACGTCATACTTCTTTTCCGTAGGTATTGATGTCTATGTGCGGTTTTTAAATTGTTGGTGTTAGGTCTGAATAAATCTAGTAAGCACTGCCCTTTCACACGCAGCTCGTAGTTTAATTTGGTCCACTTTTCTTACGGGTTCACCATTCTTATAATCATCATCCAATGTTCACTGCAGGATGTACACCTCCAAACGCTCCCGCCCGGCAATTGCAGAGTCCAGTATCTTCTTTCCTCATTCAATCCCTTCGAGTTAATTGTCTTCTTTCCCCACTTTTACTTGTCCCTTGTCACTGCAGCCACGCTGTTACTTCGCTGGTTCACCCGCCGCGGTGGCTCAGTGGCTAAGGCGTTGCGCTGCTGAGCACAAGGTCGCGGGTTCGATTCCCGGCCGCGGCGGCCGCTTTTCTGATGGAGGCGAAAAGCAAAAACGCCCGTGTGTACGAGATTTCGGCGCACGATAAAGATCCCCAGGTGGTCAAAATTAATCCGGAGCCCTCCACTACGGCGCGCCTCATCGCCTGCGTTGCGTCGGCGCGTTAAAGCCCACAATCAATCAATCAACTTCGCTGGTTCACTAGTTGTCAGTTTTGACGTTACATGGCCAACGTAAGTTCAATTGTTTTTCTTAATTTCAGTAATGTCTTCCACATTCGTTAATCACCTGATGTAAGACGCTCGTTTCGCCGTTCCTTTTTTCTTGGGATTCTGGGTGAGGGGAAGGGGGGGGGGGGGCATTCAGTGCACGCTCTAAATGCTATACAAATTGCACAATCGAAAATGCGAACGTTAATCTAGAAAGCACGCTAAAAATACCCACGATATTTGGATCAAGTGGTTTAGGTCTGAATCCCCCAAGAAGCGAAATACTTGGGCGCCAAATGTTGGTCATGTTTACGGCATGCACCCCGGAGAACCTAAATGTCGCGTACAGTGAGCAACCGATTAATGTTAAATCATTTATAATTCTTCTGCGCGATCTGATTTCTTATCGTTTTGGCGTCTTCAGATTTTTTTAGCGGCTTGTGCTGTCGGCGCCTCCTGTGGTCATCATCTGTAGTGACGGTGCTAAAACACCGGGACACTCGTTTTCCAACGCCTCGCGCTAGAACGCTTCGTGCTTCATGCAGACCTCTACTCCCCAACGGTTCCGTGGGCAAAGACGCCAAGGCGCCAAGAATACACTTTACACTGCATGCTCTGCCCCCTCACCCCGGGTTTCACGTTAGTGGAGGTGACACGGTTTTTTTTTTCTATAAATATATATATATTTTTTCACTAGCGACTTGCTGGAAGGGCAGTCCATTATCTTTGTACTCCCAATACAACACCGCATTTTGTACGCTACGTCCGCAGAATGTATTGTGGAAATGCTTGCACTATACAAGTACTCGTTTACCGAATGTCTGTTCCGAAGCTGTTCAACTCCCCCACTGCCATTTTTTTCATTATCTTTAAATGTGGGTGCCTTAGCTCCAGAATGCCCCACATAGTTGGGTGGAGTGGGAACTTCTGTAATTTCTTCGTGGCCCGACGTCTCCGAAACAAGTAATTTGCGCTCCACATTTATTTGCTGCTTTTTTTCCTCCTTCGCGTGACATAGTGAAGCGTATCATCGGCCGTCCTACTCAGCAATCATCGGCCACTGAACATCCATTGCCAGTCCCACTTACATGCGTCGATATTCCCGAAAGGGAAGTTAGCGCAGCCTTGTATCAATGGCCAGGCTTTCCTGTCCTATCAATGGCCCGATAGCGCGTCGAGTGCAGCGGGGCCACCGGCTTTCGTCCACTACGATGATGCAATCATCGGCTCGCTGCCCGAGATATTGGCAGCGTCTGTTATCAGTAGCCGAGCCACCGCTGCATTCCGAAGGAAATGACCAGTTTTTCTGGAACGGGGAGCTCGGTATACATGTGGTAATTGTATTAATTTTTTGACCGCTTTGTGATATTTTGGAAAGTGCCGCTTGGCGAGGTGGTGCGGCAAGAAGGCGGCGGTGGGGTTCGGAGTGCGGTAATACGTATACAGAAGAGGGGTACGGACGCCCGTTTGTTTGAGATGTCGGCGTTCGGTAAAATTGATCCGTATAGCCATATTTTGCGGTGCGTCTCGTGGCCAAGGTGTCACTTAGTCTCGTGCAAACCCTCATCCAATGAGTTTTTCAGGCGGGTTGGCAACCTCGTGAGATCAGGCTCAACACCGAGTGGATTACAAGTCCTCAACCTTAGCGTGTTGCTTCGATGTGAAGTCGAAGACCGCCACCTGTTGATATGTCAGATGTGCTGGCCTCCAACTTGAGCCGGTTTGAGGTTGGATCCACCAAGTCGAGAGCCAAGCTCTGTGCGCTCAATTTTCTCCGCTATTAAACTTCTCCGTCCTCTTCCGATGTGTAAGTGCACTCGGAGACGAAGCCGAAATGTCGGAGCAACGATCTTTGGGCGTCATGAGATGGTATTCTCTCTAACAACGCGTGACATTTTGAAGTAACGATACACCCGTCAATTATTCCCCCGAGGAAACGTCCCTTGACCTGCAGCACTATACCCCGTCGTCTGCGTCGTTCATTAGAGAGTTTTAGCAGTCCGTCTGTTCCGTCGTGTACGTTGGTACCGTGATTACCGGGACCCGACTCCGTACACGACGGAACAGACGGACTGCTAAAACTCTCTATTGACTCCATTTGGACAGAACGACGCCACAGCGAATTAAGATGCGTTGACGGTAGTACGGCGGCACTCGGCGGCATGGGTTTCGTGCGCTTGGTTGCTGATCCATGCTTGGAATGTTCAGCCGCAGCTATCACCGATAAGTCGCTGCGACGTTGCATTCGAAAATGGGTGCGTGCTGCGTCATTTCGTGTTCTGCCCAAAGTTGTAGCAGCCTGAATTCTTACTTGTTTTTTTGTGCAGCTTAGGTAAGCGATTGCTCTTCGATAACCGATTCGATTTGCTTCTGCTGCAAAACACTAAACTGGCGTTTTTTTTTGTTTTTGTTTTTCGGCTACTGGCATCGACACGAGAGGTTATTGCTTTCAGGAGCATGACATGATCACTTGTCGCCGTACCGCAGCAGATCTCTGTAGTTCCCGGAACCTTTTTTTCTTTTTTTTTTTTTTGTACCAGAGGCACGTACTTACATTCTTGTGCATCCGCTGCTCCACTACGCGCAGATATAGTCTCTGTGGCCCGTCAACAAATCGCGCGATGAAGTTTGTTTGGAGTTCAAATGTGTCTCACTCAAGCAGGCAAAAAAAAGCTGTATCATCCCTTCCTGAAGAAAGTTGAGAGAAGTGCGAAAGCTTTCTGACATCAAAAATGCGTCAAAAATGCATGAAAGTCTTCGCCGAAAGTGCGCCCAGTCGATCGCCAAACCATCAAAGGCCCAAATCTCAAACGAAGAGCGAACCCGTGCGACGATTTTTGCGCACTATGGGAACACGTCTACTTACGATCTAAATTTATACCGGTACGTGGCTTATGAGATAAACGTATACTATTGCACTTCTTCGTGATAAATTCGTGTATTGTCTGACCCAGAACCGTTCCTTTTTTCGTGATTTTCGAGTGCCCGTTTTGACACACTGGAAGCCTGGTTTCACGCACGCGCCGTGTGTCCGAAGACCTTATCAGAGATTTTCATTGTATTTTGGAAAGGTCGCGGGTTCGATTCCCGGCCGCGGCGGCCGCTTTTCTGATGGAGGGGAAAAGCAAAAACGCCCGTGTGCACGAGATTTCGGCGAACGTTAAAGATCCCCAGGTATTCAAAATTAATCCGGAGTCCTCCACTACGGCGCGCCTCATCGCCTGCGTTGCGTCGGCGCGTTAAAACCCTACAATCAATCAATCAATCAAAATGCAAAAATACTGTTCGTTGAGGTCTAATAATGGCGCGCTATGGGTATGTTCGGAAAGCCACATTTCCGGACTTTGTTTTTCTAACCAAGCCACGCGTAATTTTGACTTGTATGGAAAGAAATCGCGCTATTTGCGTATTCTGATTCACATTTTCATTTCATTTGCCGCGTATTGTACTTGCTGGTTGTATGTTACTCAGCTCGGGCGTCCATTATATGAAGTTTTTTTATCTCTTCCTAGCGGCGACAGGTTAACTATAAAAAAAAAAAAAAAAAACGTGGTTCTACGCTGCTTTAGCGCGCTACGTTATGGAGACGGGGCTGTGAAAAAAATTCAGAGCCCTTCCACTCCGTGAAGAGGGATGGCCAGCAAAGCTGCGGTGCCAGCCTCAACATGAGGTTTGACTGGGTTGTAGTCCAAGGGGTGCATAAAGCAAAACACGTTTGTTTGTAATTTGCGATTGAGCATTGTTCCTGGTTGTTAACTGAAAGTCCAGTCCTGTGCAGTCACTGCTCCTCGCGCATGCTCAGCACGGCTCTTCACGAGCCACGTGAAACGGCTATCAAGCGGCTCCGACGCAGCGTCAGACTTGGCTACTGCGCAATTGAGGCGCACACCTGGGCACGCGCCAGTGCGTCTGCCGCGGCTGTGACGCAACACAATCCAACACAATCCAATTTAATCCAATCCAGTCCAAGCCAAGCCAAGCCAAGCCAATCGAATTCAATCCAATTCCCCTCGCGCTTGCGCAGAACGGCCCTTCACAATAAACGCGAAACTGCTCAACCTCGGCCAGTGTAGCTTACGCTGCAAATCATAAAGGAATCGTGGGTAGAAATTTATTATAGCGCGGGTATGGTAATCACGGCGCATGCTCTATGAGGGCCCAAGGACCTTTTTAATTTTCTTTGATTTTTTCCATGGCCCAGGGGTGTGGCGCGCAGTTTCACGATTCCGGGGATTTGAGTGGGCTCCGCAACGTGGCGCTACACTTGCTAGCGATTCCTGTCTACATCGCTCTGGGACCGGAGACGATCTGCTGGATCCTAGCCATTTACAGCTTTGCTGTAATAAAATAAGGGGTATCAACTCTGGCGTTCCAACTACTAAGCATTTTTTTGGACTTTGAGTATATGTGCACTGCTGGGCACCGACGCTACCTGGAAGGACCGAAGCCAATTAGTTGCTCACCGGTGCACTCGTGCGAAATACATTGCACGCGTTCCATGATCTCCCCGAACGACTTTGATGTCGTCGCGCTGTGAGGCTCTGAAATCTGGGTTCGTTACAAGGCGGAGGAATTATGGCGGAGGAAGCTTAATTTCCATATTTCGCGCGCCATGCAGCGAGCAGCTCCCGACCTGTTTTGAGGTATTTCTGCGCGATCTCGCGGACATTTTTAGCGCATATTTGAAAAATAAATAAATAAGTTAATGAATGAATGAATGAATGAATGAATGAAATGCGCTTGTCGAAATGCTTATCGCATCGGGAGGACATCACTTGTTCTGGCCACGTAGGTCATCAAGTGAGCATTATGTATAGCACGCGTTTATCTTGCTAGCTGGTTCAAGCTCACGAGTAGGAAGACAAATTCATAATCGTCAAGGTTCGTATGCCGCCAACAAAATTTTCCCACGCGTGACACGTGTAACAGGATGTATGGGCCGATCGCTAGCTTGACCGATCTGAGAAGAATGTGAGGAGAACATCGTAGGATGCCCGCTTCATGCTAGAAACGTCGGCGTATTTGCTGCCGTTCCCTTTTCCGCTGCGTGTTAAAGCCGCCAAAGGGCGGCTTACGCATGCGTCTCCTCTTTCAAGGATGTAAGCAAGACCCCGCTATCTCTCCGGTTCGCGTATCTGTGTGTTGAAACAGACACGCTGTTACCTTGTACCTTGGGGGAAAAAAAAATAAAAACGTTCGCTCGCACACCAATAGGTGTGGGTAGCTCGGTTTTTTTAGAGCCTACATGTGCTCTTCTAATCTGACGTATGCATGCCTGTCTGTCCAACGTAGGACCACCCGCAGGAGAGGGAAACGCTGTATACACAACCACACAACCCCCCATTTCACATTCCACCAAATTGCACCAGGCGCACCCCTGTGTATTTCTGTAGGTGTGAGTAAACATGTACAGTTGATAGTCTGCGCTTGTGTCGTTCTATTTTTTTACTCTCCGTCTATGATTGTTTTAAAATGTCGAGGTTTTGCGCGCCGAAGCTACACTTGGGCCATGAGGCGCGCCGCAGTGGTGGTCTCTGGATTAATTTTAACCGCCCGCTAGGGATCTTTAACGTGCATCGAAACCGCGACACGCGGACGTTTTCGTTTTTCTTTTCCGTCAGAAAAACCGCTATAGCGCGGCCGTGATCGAACCCGCATCGCTGGGCCCAGCAGCATCACGCTTCCGCCACTGAGGCACCGCGGCGGGTTGCTGTGGTAGTTTAGTGCGCACAGTGCTGCGCAACTAGCTCAGGTTGCTCTTCTTTTGAGACTTGTGTTCTCTCTTTCTTAAATTTTTTTCCTAAGGTGGGGTGCATGTTTCTCGTGTTTATGTATGTGTGGCGCCGTATACAATGTACGTATAACCGGCTGCTTCGAATAAATTTCAGTATCGATGACGTACTGGTGACTTTCGCGTGATTTTTTTTTCCTCTCATGTGTTTGTTTTAAAGATGTCAAACCAACCGGCCCATCACGATTTGCTCTGACGATTCTTGAACCCGATGTGGCTGCCACTTTTTTGATGGAAGCGAAAAGCAAAAATGCCCGTGTGTACGGGATTTCGGCGCACGTTAAAGATCCCCAGGTGGTCAAAATTAATCCACAGCCCTCCACTACGGCGCGCCTCATCGCCTGCGTTGCGTCGGCGCGTTAAAACCCTACAATCAAATCAAATCAATCAAACCCGATTGCGAACACACTCACCCGCACTTGCCTATAGGCAAGTTGAATTTGCCAAAGCTTGTCAGCACAAAGCTTCACAGCATGCAGGTTTCTGCACAAGACCGCCGCCGAGTCGGATAGCGCTAAAGAAGCAGCGTTTGCGCCTAAGCGTCGTTGACGCGGGGACATTATTTGAACGCGGATTGTTTGCGGACTTACTGAAAATACACCAATTACCCCACTTGTCGCTTCTGCCTGCCATAGTTACGCCGTGAAAGTAGCGCATCATTCCTTGCCATTGGAGTCAGTTCATTCAGCGTGGCAGTAATTTTGCATGCATAAACTGTCGCTTCGTCTTCAGCAATGGGGACGAAATTCCTTGGTTTTTCTATAAAGTGTGCAAATCTTGTTACCCATACTTCATTCTTAGCAGTTCTTCCCGACGGGTCCGGTTTCCTCCTTCGTTCCGCGTTTGGAGTTGATGGGCTTGCAGAAATGCATAAGGGTAAGGCTTCAAACTTTGTATTATAACGTCGAGGAAGAGATACGCTGGCTGTGCTGGCTCGGTTGCAGTTGTCGCAGATAAATCACGCGGAAGCTACGCTGTGCATGCTTCACGCTCTTCCTGTCGGGCTTATTAGAATAGCGAGCGTCCGCCGACAGAACGAGATTTTTTTACGGTCGGGTCTGTCGCAATGATGACGACAGTCGTGTTTTCCGCCTCGATTACGAGCACTCTGCTTGCGGCCTCGGTGACTCGATGGCGCAGCCAACGTTACTAGCCCATAGTTACGCCTTGTAGATTCGCTGCATAGTTTCGCTTCATAGTTTCGCATTGTTGTTTCGCCTCGTGGTTTCGACTCATACTTTTGCCTCATAGCGTGCCACGGGCGTCCTTGCTTCCGCACTTAAAGCCGCAGGTTTCATGACTGAAACGCCTTTAAGCTGCGCTTGACGCCACACGGAATGGTTTGTTGATGTAACAACGTCGCTGCTTAGAAAGTCCTGCGGATTTCGCGCTGCTTTGCGTATGTTGCCGTCGTTTGATCAAAGGAACGACGAAGCCGTGACATTTTTGAGAATACATTCTTAACGAAGAATTGTGAAACGTTAAGCGTTACCGCCGTTTAATGTGCGAACCCGAGCATCAACCAAGTTTAAGGAGATGTACTTCCGTCGCAAAAGGTTATTTTCCGTGTTCTTTTTTATATTTGTGAATCCCCTGTTTGAGAATACTGCGATAGCTCCGACGCTCGCAGACTGACGGCTTCCCCTTGCGCGCTACGAATTCGCGAGGGGCTCTCACACGTTTTGTGTTTTATTTTTGATGTGAAAGCGTGATTAAATTCGGTAATTAAAAATCCGGCGTCATGGTCAACAGAGAGCCCACGAAATGGCTTACTGCTCAAAGCATAAAAGGAAAAAAAAAAAAAAGAACAGGTAAAAGAATGCTGGAACAGAAACTATATATTATACAGGCGAAACCGTTCTGACCTACTACTAACAACTACTAATAAAGCTACCACTGCTGGTATATGTCAGTATTGTTTAGCACAAAGGAAACCTTAGGTATATTTGAGGCAAAGCATATAAAGTGTATAGCCGGGTGTACCAGTGGTCCTATTATTAGAAGTACTCGTTGTATTGGCTGTTACGATAACAAAGTAAAAAAAAAAGAATACAATGGGTTCAAAACGTCGCCGAAGAGGCGAAATAAGAGAAAGCACAAAAACGAGAGACATCGTCTCGGGCTACTTCAAGCGCAAAAAGAAAAAGAACAAAAGAGAAAGAAGATGCGCGCTGTCCGATAAGATTGAAATGAGAGCTTTATTACCAAAGGAGGGCATGATGAGAGGGGGGTAAGAGGTGTCTATATGTGGGGGAAGGAACAGGATGGCGAAGACGACGATGATGATGACAATAGCAGGTCACGTTCAGCGATTTTTTATCGTTAAAGGTTCGCTACATCAAAGGAGTTCTTAGGTGATCTCGCAATTTTGAGGCACGAATTTATCAGCGGGCGCTTCACGCTGAGCGTGGGTGGCTAATAAATTACTACTGCGTTTGACTACGATGTAAAATTAAACTTCAGCACACCAAGTTTACACTCGGCTTGTGACCTCCCAATACTTTAATGCTACTTCTTTAAGAAAAAAAATTCTGTTTTTTCTGTCGTAGGCCAATCCAGCCTACAAACAGTTTTTTTTTTTCGTAGTGCGTGAGTATTGGAAATGCAGCCTCCGTTGGCACTGAGGATTTGGGCGCAACATCTGACGTCTTTTCATTTTTATAAATATTTTACTTTGTTTGATTTTTCTTATATAAATAATCTGACGTATTGCAAGCCAGCGCGACGGCTCGGCTAACATCGCCGTTGTCCATTAAACTAATTCTCTCTCTCTCTCTCTCTCTCTCTCGCTCTCGTTTCCCGTTAAGCTTACTGTGAGAAAATACGACCCACAGCCTTTAGCAAATAGGCTGGGGACAGACGGGTACAGCGCCCCCGACGTGGTGTCTATGCTGTGGCGGTTCCTATGTACAATGTCGGGTCGACCTTTGTATCTGTGCAGATGCGAAACTTGTCTTTCGACAAGTTTTTGGCGTCTCCCACTTGGCGTTGCTACTTTCCCTGAAAGCTATTTTCAGCTTTCGTTGTACAAGCATTTCTGCCTTAACAAACGGTGTGAACACGGATTGTATACAGGCAAAACATTTCGAAACCAGTGCTGGCACGGCTCGCGCATGTCAGCGCTGTTTAGCGCAAAGCAAATGTTAGCATTTTTGAAGCAGAGCACGAAAGCGTTCTTTTGACTAAAAATTAACGTCGGATTTTTTTTTTCGGGAGTAAAATAAACCCTGATAAAAAAAAGGGCACCATCCTGCCCTGCGAAAGTGGATGTCCAGCGACGTTGTTGTGAACCACTACAAGTGGGGGGGTAGTGTATGGAATGTTCCTCTTGTCGTCTCGGCGGGCTTGCGCTCGGCTTCTGATGCGGGAAATGCTGGGTCCTGCCTAGCTAGCTGACGCATGCGCTCGCCATCGAACGTCGTCAACCCCCTTTTTGAGAGCAGCTGCAAACCCAATCTTTATCAGGAACACATGACGGGGGTGGGGTTCCCATTGTTCACCGGCGACGTATCATCCACCATGCGGTTTCCTTGCTTGTGTTGTGGTTTCGTGACACGAACACTGCTGTCGTGCTAAAGACTTGCGTCTTATGTCGTAAAGCCACCCACAAGAGACACGACTTCAGGATTTATTGGCACCTCTTGTTTCGGGCTATTGCTCCGCTTGAACACTAACGAATTAACAGACTGCCAATTCTGTTTATTTCCTTGTGACGTCACAGATGATGTTGTGGAGCGGACAGTTGGAAAGTTTTTCTATGATTATCATCTGTTCGTCTGACAGCAACGTACTTGAGGCCATAATGGGGTTGAGCGAGCTACCAAAGGCTAGTTCTTTCAGATAAGGCAAAGTAGGCCTTTATTTTCATGGCCCATTTAACGGCCCTCGCGGCAGATCTCGAGAAATAGCGCCGACCACTGCGTTATCGGGCTTCCTACCGCGTCAACCAAGAGGGAATGCTGCTTGCATTCCTATAACGGAACAATCCTCAACAAATTTCCACGTAAATCACGCACACATACACAATAGGGAGTTCGATCCGCCTGCATCTACTGTTCGATCCGCCTGTATTTACTAGAACTGTATCTGACGCATCAGATACAGTTCTAGTAAATATAAATATCCCAGAAAGTGAAGGAAGGCACAGTGCGCCCAGATAGTCGAATTGGTAAGATATTCGAAATCAAATCGAAAGGCGTGGGTTCGTTCCCCACTCTGGACGCCTGTTTTTCCCTTTTTCTTTCTATCTTACGTAAATTTAAAAAAAATGGAAACTTCACTAACCGTAGTAAAAAAAGAGCCTAACCATACCCCCATGCCTCCTTTGGCTTAGTAGACTGCCGGTCTCTCTTTCTGTATTTTCCTCATATATATATATATATATATATATATATATATATATATATATATATATATATATATATATATATATATATATATATATATATAATTATTACTTTGGCTGGATTGCTGAAGTTTCGATTTTGCTGAAATCGGGAAAAGCGCTTGTGAACGGAATGATCGCATCAGAAATTGGCATACCGTCACATGAGCTTCTTTTTGTAGCGCAAGCTACACTACGCTACCTGGGGCAGTCTTCTCGGGGTGACCACTTTTGCCCTTAAAGGTGTTGTGCCACCAAATTTGTTGCTTGTGCATTCTTTGTTGCAAGCGTTTTATAATTTGTTAGAAAGCATGATACATGCTCTCACATGCACATATTCTGAGTAAAAAATTTATTATCGCACGATTCATGTGAACAGGATTCGGTTTCGGTTTCTGGGCGCCGATTCAAGCAGTGACGTCACAGTGTTGCGAGGAGACTCTGCCACGGCGGCGCTGCGGTACGTTGCGACTTTACTGCGGCGTCTGCTCCCCCACATACGTGCTTCACCACGGAAGTAAACACACCGACTCGTCACGTCAAGCCGCGACAGCTCCGACGCGGATTCTTTGTCTGCATCCTCGGATGCAGACAAATGAAAACCACGGATATGCATACCATGAAAATGCTAAAAAAAACGCTCAAAAAAGAAAAAAAAAAAAGGTGCCCCCGCCACGAATCGAACCCGCAATGTTGACCGTGCGGGCGGAACGCGCGAGACCACTGAGCCAGCGAAAGAACGTTTTCTCACCGCGATATAGCCGGTGTACTAGATGGAGGCCCATCCTTGCAGTCGTACGTCGGTGTTTACTAGCCAGTTTACAGAATTCCTGGCTTGTAAACTCAAATTTCTTAAATAGCGCTTGCGCAGCAAGGTTCCGCGAAGCCCCCGCGACAGCTTATCGCCATCAACTCTGCTCTTCTGCGAAAGCGCTCGCAAAAATAAGTGTGCCCGGCTGCGACTGCGATTTTGCACTGAAGGGATAGTGCTTGCCGTACTTTGGTTTTACGTTTTACGTTAAAAACATTTGCCGATACTGATCTCTTATTACCCAAATTACCTTACGTAACTGTTCTTCTGCACGAAACTGACCTTATATTTTCTACAGGCGAGCCGATCGCACACGCATTCCGGGGTAGCGGCGTCGCCGAAGAGCACGGCCGAAGCGTCGAACGCCAAAATACGGATCGCATTAGCGCTAGTGTTGAGTTGTATGGACTTCATGGAACTTACTGAGTTTATTACCCTCCAGAAACTAACAAAATAGAGCCGCGTTCATTGCGGCACGAATGTTGTCGGGGCGCAGTTTTCGCTTCTCGGTCGATTGACGACGCGTCGTGCGACCAGTCAGGCGACCGGTTCTGTTGGCGTCTTCGGTCGGCGAGTCAGTCACACTACGGCGACTTTCCATCGTCCGACGTGTTTGTGTCGCCGTCGGCGTAGTGTGACAACGCGGTCTGGCAATTCGGCAGTTGGCCGATGTTTTAACGACTCGTCGGCGTCGCGTCGTCGTCGCCGTCGTATCGGTATAGTGTGTCGATACGACCAAGCGACCAAACAAACTGTGGTAACTGGAGTTCACGTTGACGTCGCTCGAGTCGCTAGCGTTGTATGACGTCACAAACTTTGCTGTGCTGGCAATCCACTGACGTCATGGTTAGTGGCGCTAGCGATGGGTCCCGATTTCCAGAAGAGCATTTAGGTAATTTTTAGAAGCGAATTAAAATATATATTAAGCGCTTGCTGTACCCAGCACTTCGTGTTGAGGGTCGTTGCATGCAGAGGAAGCCTACAGCAGGCTTTTTACAGAGTTAAAATTTGGTGGCACAACACCTTCAAGCGCTAGAGGTCGCACCCGGTTCGGAGCGGCGGCCCGATAACGGAGAGAGATAGGCGAGGAGGGAAAAGAGACGTGCGCCACGTGTGTCGCAGAACCGGGTGCGATGCGGAAGACGAACACACAGCTGCGGTCCCTCGTACCGCCGCGAGGAATAAGCAACGCCGTGCGGCGGAAAAGATGAAAAATGCTACTGTTGCGTACAGCTGCGCTACCTTCAAGTCTTGCGCATTGGTGTGAGCTTCCTTCATTTTTTATAGGGGGGCAAGCTTTTCTTTCCTCCATGGGGGCAAGTATGCTCCCTTGCAAACGGCCGTTCCAGAGCACGTTTCTCAGAACAAGTCACAGCTCGTATGCCTGTTGAGACAACTCTGTAACCTAGCCATACACTTTATATATTTATAATGAGTAGCTTGGTTCCAGTGGAGTCGCAAAAACGTTATGTAATTCTCATTCGCTTCGATAATTCGCATTCGGTAATTCTCTTTCGAAGGAAGCCCGAAAACGTAAAAGGAGGGGAAAAGTAAAAAAATAACAAAGCAAGAAAAATAAAAGCCAAAGCAATAAGTTAATTGAAAGGAAACACACACGATTGTATCCCAGTCCGCATAACATTCCGATTGTTTTGTCATCTTTTTCTCGGTGAAATTGCAAAATGGTTGATCGTCATGGTGAGAGTACTCATAGCAGCCGCATATTGTCGACGCGTAGTTTGCGACAGAAATGATCATCGGTAGTCATTACTTCATTATAGTAAAAGTTACTAACATTGTCGTCCCCCCCCCCCTGCTTTTCCGCGTACACCTGTAATTGCGAATGTGCTTAGCTAAACGAAGAGGCCGTAGCAAAACGTCCGTCTCCACAGAACCGATATCTGGGCCAGCGGACCTCACTGGACGCTCTCGCCTGGGGCAGCACTGAGCCCGTGACGTAGTGGGGCTATATACAAGCATGGTGCGTTACCCGCTGCGGCACCCGACAGCGCGATCTCCGGATGGCGTCGTCTCGGCCAGCAGCTATCGGCCAGCTCGTCCATCGCACCAACGCTATTGTCCGCGCACCTCAGGCGGTGATAGTTGCGGTTTGCTACGCCTGACGTTCGCTGGGATCGCCGCGGGCCATTCGTTGCTCGCTGCTTGCTGACGGTGGTCGGATGCGCGCCGCCGTTCATCTTTGGGCTGCTTCTGCTCGCCCTCAGTGCGCGACACCGGAAGATCACTGGACGTCGTCATGTGCGCATATTATGTGAACCACCGGTCTTGGACCACTGCGCCCGCCTAAAATGCGCGTGACCCCTGGCTGACCGTTCACTTCCCAGCTCGTTGAATTAACTTGGAAAGGAACGCCAGCAGTCTAGAACGCAGTTGAGAACATAGGGAAGTAGTTTATCGACTAAATTTTTGTAAAATGTAGTTTACCTTTTTCAATTTTAAGAAAGAAAGTGAACGAAAGGACGCCGCGCTCAGAGTGGGGACCAAACCCACGTCTTCAGATTACGACTAGGCCTACCAGGACAACTGTCTTCTCCGCCACTTGCTGGGTGTGGGCAGCCACCCAAATGTTTGGCTGCCGTGTACTCCCTGGCGGCTGTGCGCTATCTAGACCCAACTTTTTCAACTTTTCCCTTAAATATCTATGCTTTAAGTGCGTACGGGCTTAGCAACGTTCATTCAAAGTTCGCATTTCGCGCACTTTGGCATTTGCCTAATGCGTAGCATTACTTAGCTATATAGTAACTGGTTTTTTGGTGGCGTTAGCTCCAAGTTTTCATCCGCGCTTTTTGTGCGGAAGTGTTGTTTCCTGCGGCAAAACAATTATATCGCCATTTATGGGCCTTCGCCTGAAGATGAATTATATACAGGCGAAACCTTTCCAATCTACTGCCATTGGCGGCACTGCTCAAGCGTGCCAACATTTCTTATAGCGCACAATTAAGTAGCCTTGGTTAGATAAGATTATGGCGTTATTTAATTAAAATGAGCGTCGGGTTGGTTTTTATAAAATAAAAACCATGTTAAAAGTGGCATCGAGTGGAGGTAAGGTAACAGCAGAATAAAAAAAAGAAATACAGAAGCTACCTCGGGCTGTCGCGAGCGGCGCGAAACACAACCGAAACAAACTCGTGGTACAAAAAACGCTGTCTGGGACACCCCCCCCCCCCCCCCCTCCCCTCACACTTCTTCATTTGTACCAACGTTACTAGATTCTAGTAACGTTGATTTGTACCTTGTAGCTCTTCACGACAGGATTAGTTTCTCTCTCTCTCTCTCTCTCTCTCTCTCTCTCTCTCTCTCTCTCTCTCTCTCTCTCTCTCTCTCTCTCTGCATTAGTTGCACACGGGCCGCGATCGCCCTCGCGCTTGTATGTCCGTACGAATAACGCAACATCAGCCGCCGCGCTGCGCTGCAATGAATGAATGAATGAATTTATTGTCAAGAAAAGGAAAGGAAAGACCACCAGCAGGCGTAAATTGTCACACCTAGGGGTGGACACCGGAACGCCTGCTGGTGTGGGGGTTGGGGCAGAGGATGACAGATTCATAGAGAGGAGAGACAGATGATAGAGGTGACATGTTTACAGAACACAGGGGAGAGAGGGGCATATTTACAAGTTAACAAACACTCCCACGCCCACACAAAGTCTAGCGAACATTCCGAAAATGGCTCGATACAGAAGAGCTATCGTCTGGCTGTGCGTGCTGCTAGGTGAAGCGATAATTTTCTCTGTATTGAGTTTCGGGATTCTTTGAGTTCGCTGTAAATGTTCTGCTAGTTCCTGGTACCGTCAGTTCCAAGCATACGTTGTTTTTTTTTCACAGAAAGATTTGACTGACGTCATATCCGTCACGGAAATGACGCCAGTACAACGAAGCAAGCGGCCTGTAATGGGTGCACCCCTGCACACAGGGTCTTCTTGCGGGGAAGCAACCTTTAGTACTAAAGAGTACGTTACACTTAGGGTTGTTCGTTTTCGGGTTTTATATTTTCACACGAAAGTGTTTTATGCCGGGGTACACCAAGATTTGACTGACGTCGTATCCGTCACAGAAATGACGCCAGTACATTTTTGCCGAAGCGACCCGCCAGCAGGACGTCGCTCGACAAGCCCACCCACAAGACAGCCGCCGACCCGCAAATATGCTCATTTCGCTGGAAATTTCGCTGACGTTCCACTTTCGTGTTTAAACGATTCCTATGACAGAGGATTCAACCACAGGTTTTTTCTGCCCAGATTGGAGCATTATGAGGCGCTAGTTCAACCGCAGTCTCTCGACTCGCTAAGGAAACCTTGATGCATAAAAAACATAAAACGTGCCCGGCAACGGTAGTTCGCCAGCGTGACCCAGTTATTTTAGGAATCTCAAAACTGTTCCGCACGTTTCTAGGTCGCGGAAAGCGACAACTATTACGTTGCAGCGCATTACTTGAAGTTATCGAACGCACAGCACGTGATTTTGTGGTACAATATTTCGATTGCAATGTAGGGAGAGAGTGTAAGCCCGAAGTGCAATGCCGGTGGCGGGTACTGCACTCGACAAAACGTTTTTCCGTGGCATCGAAACACTTATGAAACAGATGAATGATATATCCGAGCGTAAAAGCCAGCATTGGGGTTTAGTGTACGCCATGGGGCCAGATAAGCAATTGTAAGCGACCTGGCAAGACCTTTGCTCATGCCTGAAAACACCGACTCGCCATTCTAGAGGACGGATATCGGCAACACCAAGGAGAAGGCGTTGCGCGTAACTTGCGGTGTATTATTGTACGTTTATTTGACCACTTCAATTGATCCAAGCAAATTGGCACGAGCGTCCATTTGGATAATTGATTGATTGATTAAATGATTGATTGTAGGGTTTAACGCGCCGACGCAACGCAGGCGATGAGGCGCGCCATAGTAGAGGGCTCCGGATTAATTTTGACCGCCTGGGGATCTTTAAGGTGCGCCGAAATCTCGTACACACGGGCGTTCTTGCTTTTCGCCTTCATTAGACAAGCGGCCACCGCGGCCGGGGATCGAACCCGCTACCTTGTGCTCTGCAGCACAACGCTAGCCGCTGAGCCACCGCTGCGGGTTACGTTTGGATTATCCTGTCCCGGTTGGATTATCAAGCGTACCGCAGGGGCAAGTGCCGAAATTAGCGATGCTTTCATGGTGCACCCAGGCTTAATTGGTTGGAAATGCAATCCCACAAGTTCACTATACGGGCTGTATAAAAGTGCGAAAATCGTATCCGCTAAATTTGCTTTCATATGCGATTTGAGGCAGTTAGCGATCACCGCCGCTTTGTTTACTCGTGACGATGAGTTTATTTTGGAGTTAATTTTAGCTTTAACGTCTGATTTTAACGTATGAAGTTTCACTTTTTGTTGCTTCGGGGTGCGTTTTGAAATGTCAAAACACTTGTTCTCTAGCGGCTAAGCCGTGTGCGACGAGGTCTTGTGTCACATCTGTTTGTTTACACACATCTGGCTTCACTTATCGCTTAAAGAAGCAATCTGTGGCACTCCAGCAAACATTCCGGGCTTACAAATATGAGAGACTGAGAGTTTCATTGTCTTTTTTTTTTTTTTAAAGACGATACTCTTTCTTGGGCTACTTAAACCCAGAAATTTTGGTCTGTCTGTATGTCTGTCTGTCCGTCTGTCTGTCTGTCTGTGACTCGATTCAGCCACCCGGCCAAAGCAAAACAATGACTGCGCAAGTCATAGCTAAATCTACCCGTCTATGTCCGGTGTAATGTTCACACTTGTCAATATTGTTGAAGAAGAACAAGACATTACGCAAATATGAGACAACAAATCAATACAGAAGTGATATTTGCAGTGTTCCTTTATAAAAAAAAAAAAAACATGCTTGGCTTTTGCGAAATTAAATACTTCATCAACTGCAGAAAAGAATTCACTCCGCCGTCGCCTGCTGTCGCCCGCGCCATCTTCTGGCGCCATTTTAAGAAATCAACCGGCAACAGTTACGCAAGGTTCCACTAGATAGGTTCCACGTTCTGCTTGCAACGCACGTGGAGTAGGGAAACGCGGTTCTATAAACGTTGAAGTAGGGCGCCTCGATTAACGAGCGTCTTCGCCGTACGGCAGCGTTCGCATCGAGACACCCGGTTTGGAGCAGTGGAACGCGGGAAATTTAAAATGATTTAAGCAAACCTTTGGCGTCTTTACCTTGGGAGGAGCGCGACGCAAGAGGAACAACATGAAAGGTGAGCGGGAAAGCGAAGGGAGGCATTTACTTTGCAAAAGCCGATGAAGACTATCGTCTTTTCACGGCATTTTCAACGAAAGGAGCAGATACACGGCCATTTTTTTTTTTTTTTGTAGCACACGCATTTCCAAACGGCTGTTTGTAAAACGTGCCACCCGCCCTGGTGGCTCAGTGGCTAAGGCGTTGCGCTGCTGAGCACGAAGACGCAGGTTAGATTCCCGGCCGCGGCGGCCGCTTTTCTGATGGAGGCGAAAAGCGAAAACGCCCGTGTGTGTGCGAGATTTCGGCGCACGTTAAAGATCCCCAGGTGGCCAAAATTAATCCGGAGCCTTCCACTACGGCGCGCCTCATCGCCTGCGTTGCGTCGGCGCGTTAAACCCTACAATCAATCAATCAAAACGTACCACGTCGGAAACCAGATCACTTCTGTAATTATTGCAAAATAGCAAAAACTTAAATATTGCGGAATTGCCATTTCCGCATTTGTCTTTTCACACGCTCATCCTTGTGCTCTGTCTGACGCTGGCGCTGAGCACCGATTTGTCTCAACAATGGAGCAGAACCCATCAATCGTGAGAGAGAGATTAAACTAAGGAAAAATAGGGCACTTGCAGATAGACTTTTAAAAGGGTAAGAAAGAAATTTTTGGTTGAATTGTCGGCCGTCTGAGAAATAACGTGCGTAAAATGACGATGTCAGCTCCCAACATCTGACAGGGAGTTGTTCTGCTGGGTGGCGTGAATGTTAACATCTTGGTTACGCTGTTCGTTGAATTAAAAAGAACAAACTGCAGCATATACACCACAAACTGTTTTTGGTCATGTCCAACTCGGAACTCTGAACCTTGGCAAATAGCTTTTTTAAGAACCTACTACGGGGACAAAAGCTTCGCTGGTCTCTCCCAGCTGTACTAAATCATGTGCGCGAACAGACATTAAGAATAGAAAACATTAGCAGATCTAGATTGCGCAACAATTAAAAACATTAGCAGATCTAGATTGCGCAATTTTGTAGTACGTGGCCGAATAATCGCTTTAGAAGAAATTTAATATGCAACCCGCCGCGGTGGCGCAGTGGCTTTGGCGTTGTGCTGCCGCGGGTTCGATTCCCGGCCGCGGCAGCCGCTTTTCTGATGGAGGCGAAAAGCTAAAAACGCCCGTGTGCACGAGATTTCGGCGCACGATAAAGATCCCCAGGTAGTCAAAATTAATCCGGAGACCTCCACTACGGCCCGCCTCACCGCCTGTGTAGCGCCGGCGCGTTAAACCTCACAATCAGTCAATTTAATGTGCATTTATTAGTTGATCGGTTATGTTTTTTTCTCATTTTTATGCGTGTGTTATCTCGCTTTGTATACTTGACACTGTTGTTTGCCTGTTTATTTGTCAACCTCGCTGTGTCCGGTAAGAGCAGTCCCGAAATCTCCTTCCAAATGTTCTTTGGGGAAATAAAATGATTTGATTTGATGAGTTACGTGTAAGTGCGCTACCCGTCGTCAGTGTGGATGCAACTTGATCACAGTCAAAAATCGTTTAGTATCATTTGTGTAGATCGATTCGACCTGGAACTGGGGACGCAGGTTGTTAGCTGAAATAGCCTACACGTCAGTCTTCCGCGCTTGGCGAAACTTTATCGCGCGCTCAAAAGCACCGTGCACCCAGTCGAACGTAAACTGTGCCTGGTGTCGCCACTGATCTTACTGGTTTTGGATGTCGCATGCTGGCCGGCCGCGACCACTGCGGCTCTACGTTGCAGCTGTGGGGCCGCACCCTTCCCGTGCCGGTATGAGCCGAACGTGTTCTGCTTTTGTGAGGCGTAGCGCACGGTTCGCGCGCAATGAGTGACCAGTTTTTGCGCGTTCATTTTAAGGTTAACCGAGTACGAGGGGCGTGCGAAGCTGCCCACTGCGCCCGCGTTTTCCATTGTCGTATCGGGTACGGACGTCAGAATTTCCAGCATGCGTGCCCGTGCCGAAGCATCTTGCGACATGCCGCCCCGTACGCGCCAACGCCACATCGTGGAAGCACGGCATACGGTCGTGGCGAATACCTTTTTTATTCGTCCGTTGCGGGAGAGTGGAAAGTCATTTGCGTGCGAGGCACGTTGTTTCTGCGCCGCATGCTGCCTGGGCATTGTTGAGGCTGGCTGTTTGTAATCGCGACCAATTTCGGTGCACAATGAAGGCGGATTGCAGAGGCAACGACTGCGTTTTCGAGCGGTGTGTGTGGTTTTTGTCTCCGCAGGAGAGCTGAATCGGCTGTTTGTGCAGGGGACGCTGGTGGAGTAATGTGGTGGAGGCTTTGTTGCGGTGTGCGCGCAAGGTCGCGAGCCGATATGGCGTCTCCAGCTCCTGCGTACGGTAAAAAAGTGCCCAGAGGCCGTGGCGTGGCGTGCGCGTTATCCTTCTATAAGCTTAGAGATCTAAGACCATTCAGAGCCCGTTATATCTGAGGGCGCCAGTTTACTGTTTTTTTATGACCACGTGAATGCGCGCATGCTTGGTTCAAGCTGAGGTTAATTAAAACGGCCCCCTTGGCGTCTTTTTACAACGCGAGGACGTCTTTCTGCTTGCGAAAGCTTACGGACGAATGAATTCGGGCCTCATAAGCCAGTTATAAAGACGAATGTTTTGGTCGTGGCCTCGCTTCCCTTGGAAGTTTAGCAGCATGACCGGCGTGTCCTCAGAGTTGTGCATTTTACAGGAGCCGGCTGCCTCCTCCTCTGCCCTATAAGAGTCAGTGAGTGGGGAAAAGTGGCGCCTAAATGAGCTTCTAATGACAGCGCAATCGTTAAATGTGATTTAGTTTTGTTTAGAAGAGACCGCAAGCGTGCGGCCTTCCTTTTCTCGCATTTACGAGCTCGTTCCTTTTCCCGAAGACGTATATCATTGCCAGTATACGTTGTTTTTTTTTTTTTTTTGTCGTACAAAAACAAAAAATGTTCTTTCAATCTTTTTCCCGTATTTCTCCATCGACATTGTTTCGCCCCCAGAGCACGAAATACTGCCTGCGCCCATGCTTTGCTGGCGTAAGACCTATGTGTACTGAGCCGGAGGCGTTAAAAATGATGACCTCAAGCTTTGGCTCGCGGAGATGCTCAATACGGCGGCGGCCCGAGAATAGAACTGCCGACAGTGTGGGCCGACAGTACGAACTGTCGGCCCACATTGGGTTTTGTCGCGTAGCTTGAAAATTTTTAGAGCTACTCCCGCCTACTGCTTAGCGCTTCTGATCAAATTTGAAGTTCGTATACACGAACACTCACTTCTCAAATTATGAGCTGCCCTCCGCATCCCCCCCCCCCCGGCCTGATGTAACGCCTACGGCATATCGTAGAGGGTGTTACCACGTGAACGTCTTTAAACAATTGTCCTGAGCAAACCGCGGCCTCCTTTGCACTGATCGACAAGTGCAAATTAAGGAAGGCGTGGTTTGCTTTGAAGCAGCTGTTTCGGGCTTTCTGAAAAATTTAGAAATATTGCAGGTAGGTGGAAGATTGTTACCGCTGCACAGGTCAAGTAGTTCTTTTTGTTCGAGCTGCAAACAAGTCTGTGTTTTCATCACCATCCATTTCTGCACGGCTGGGTACCCAACGCAAATTCACGTTGATGTTATCTTAGCACAGGCCATGAGTTGGTTGCCACATGTTGAGCAAGCAAATTATTTCGTTCCTTCCGTCCCAACAGAGCTTCCAGTGCACTAAGAGGAGGAGGAGGAACAAACTTTATTGATACAAGCGTTATGTACTGATGTCTGGACGCCCTCCTGAGGGGAGGGGGGGAGTCCGGGATACCCTCGCCTGCGCTGGCCACCCGGACCCTCTCCACCAGGCTACGCTGGGAGGAGAGGTCGGAGCTGGTCAGCCGTGCCACCCACTGCTCGTATGTGGGTTGCGGATTAGCGTGGCAGTAGGCGAGGTTTATAACATTAGGATAAGAGAAGGGATGTCGTGTCCGGAGTGCAGTCGCGCTAGGGTTTGTTGACACCCCCATACCAGATATGGTATAGGGGGCCAGAGTGTGGGGAAGTATTTGCAATAGGTGGGGTAGAGTGTGGGGTGCTTTGCATGGAGTAGGGTATTGTGGGGGCAAGGGTTTGTGGTCGTCGGAATATGGTAGCTTCGGTTCTGAATCTACCATTCTCTAGCCGAAGCTATAAGGTAGAAAAAAAAATATTGTGGCGTCCTTTCAGCACATATCTTGTTCGAAAGGTCGATATTACTTGCAATTCTGAGAAAATGGCGTCGCATCCAAATCGTTCGCATTCTTGGTATCGAGGTCGAATCGCAGCTGCTCTGTGAACCATCTGTGAAGTTGGACATAAAGCTCGCGTACCTAGATCGGGGTCTAAAAGCTGTTGTTGCAGTAGTTCTTTTCCAATGGTTTGTTTGGATTAGGATAAATTAATGTGGATAAAGAGAGATCAAGGACGGTAAAATAGCGTGGCTGCTGTGTCGACGTCTGATCGTGTATGCGAAAGTACCCGTCACAATAGTACTTCAGTTTTTCGCCTTCAAAGTACATAACAATTAAGTGCCCCGAGAAATATTATGTACCTGAGACTCTACCGATGCTAAAAAATGGTGCCCATGGGTAACTATAATCTACACAAAATGGCCATCCAAGTGATGAGACGTATAAGCTTTTGCATGGAATCAAGCGATTTTGCGTGAAATTAGGTACCCATGTTTTGCGCACGCAGAAAAAAATTGTACGGAATCTTAGCCATAAACAGCTTCGCTGTAAAAAAGAAATAAAACCTGGTAAGTGCGAATGCTTGTTTCTCGAAATTTCGTGGGCGCATCAAGATGGGAGAACGCATAGTTCGTCAGGATGGAGCGTAGCGAAATGTATTTGAACGGGACTTGGGGGGGGTATGTGGAAATCAGTTCGCTTATTTAAAAAAAGGTCTCGGGTAATTGCAATTTTGAAAGATTTGCTAAAAATTTCGCAATGTCAGGCGGTGGATGTATCTGTGCAGACAAACGCGCGCCGACTGGTTGCACTTGCGTTTGTATGAGAGGGGCATATTACCATTTTTCGCGTGAGTGAGGAGACAATCATTATAATTATTATTTTCATCATACTGATGACGACTATGGGTATGGTGTAAAGTACGGACGAAGTTCGGATGGAATAATGTTTGCTTCGAGCAAGGCAGACCGTCACTTAGAAACCGAATAGCGGTTGTCATGTTTCAACGACAGAATTTTGACAGAATTTTGTTTCAACAGCTTGCCGAGTGGATCCTCGTCTGGATCCTTCGTTGCGATCTCAACAGCTGGCGCCAAAGCACTTTCTAGGGGGGGGGAGGGGGAGCAGCTATTCGTTTTCAGATTTCGGATGATCTGTTTCCCGCACTGCCTTTCGAGGGCTACTGCCTCGTGGTAGCTGCAAGGAATTTCTTTACTTGTCAGCGCCCGGCTTGCTCCTCGATTCTGCTCGCCGTGCGTTCATGCTCTCCTTGATGATGCTATCCAATTTCTCTGGCGGGGCCGTCCCTACGTTTGAATATCCATAAGCCAAAGAAACCGTTTTCTCGCGTTTCGTTTTATTTACTGGTACGTACGGACATGGGCTTTGTCAGCATAAGCGTGCCCGAACTCTGGCAACAGGCCAGCGGGGAAGGCGCCCCCCGTCCGCCCCACTTTGCCCGGAACATACCCAGCTCGGCCTGGCAGAGGAAGTGCTGCCTCTGCGTGACTATAGAAAGTGAATTACGCGGACTTGGCGCTTGCCAAACCCGGGCGGTTGTAACCTTCTGGCGCACTCTACAAACACGCTGTTCCCACACGCCGTGTATAACGCAGTAAGAGAACGGCCTTTCTTTGTCTTTTTTTTTTTTTTTTCAATTTTCTTACTCTCTGCCGGTGGCTTTGATCCAGACTTTCAACTCGCATGTTCCGCCTGATTTTATCTTCAAAGTTCCGTACCGACCGTGAACTCAAGATCTGCGGAAGCCTTTCGAAATGCAATCACCCCGTCGTTGACGCTGTGCCGCCGCCGCATCAGTGTGACGTTACATTTTGGTGTTTGTATAGAATACCGAGAACGTTATCGATGTAATACGGGAGAAGTCCTCTATGAGTACGGTAATACCGTGATTGCGAACTCGCCGCATCGAAGCAATTCGAATATAGTTCGTACACTGCGCAAGCACTATAGACGTCGCTGGAAGAAATGCATACACGGGCGCATAGAGCGCTTAACCCAAAGGTAACAGCAGAGCGTACAGTGGAACGTAGGTCGAGTACCGCTACTTTGCTCCGGCCATTTAGCAGTGGCGTTCTGTGCCGATTACAAAGCAGTGAGGGCCCAGCAACTTCTTTAGTTCCACGTGTCGCTTCCCCCCCCCCCCTTTCCCTAAGCCCCCCAACGTGTCAGGCTAGCTCTACGCGTTGCCCACCTTGCCTGCGCGTTGCCTAGCAACGGAGACGAGCCCGCCCATTTCTTGCTGGCTCGGCACTCGTTCGCTCAGGAGGCTTCGGAGTCAGGGCTCTTCCAGAAACGGGACATCTAGTGCTGTCGCATTAAAAATAATGCCCAAAACGGACTGTACAGGCCGACACACACTAGACCAACCTGCTAAATAAGGCAGCCATTGGTTGGGAGAAAAAAAAGAACCCCCGAGTTCTGCGCCGGCTAGTCAGTCGCGCTGCGCCGAAGCTGAAAGGTTTCCTATATATTTCATAATAAAACTTGTTGTTGGGCTAGTTGGTTCATGTTTTCAAGTGGAAATTTGAGCGCAAAAATTTGACAAAGACACAGAAAGACCAGACGGGACTAGCGCTCACTTTCGCTGCAACAAACTGCTCACGGAGGCGGAAACGCTGTTTTGTTGATGCGCCGCTCCCCTTAGCTCAGTTCCGTGTACGCACCGACCAGACCGAACTGCGCGAGAGCTGTCCCGCTGCTTGGCGCATCAGCGTTTTGGCCTCAAAATGTCGAACGTCCGCCTTACGCCTCGTCTCGACGGGGCCGACGGAGTCTTGCCCTCAATTTTCGGAACGTCACGCGAATCTTCGAGAACGCTGCGGGCGCACGCGGAAGGGCGATGGAGGCGCGGACGTCTCAAACTGTCTTGTACGTCACTACCGGAGAAAAAAAAAAAAAAAGTGAGAACAGGTGCGTGTAGTAGTAGTAGTATGTATTGTTGAGCGAGGCGGACTTAGCCGCTGCCGGCAATTGCTCCACCTAATCGTCCCCGTTACGATATCAGACACACGCAAGAAAAAGTCACCACATCTCACTTAGTCCTATTATAACAGAGACATGTACACAATGTCACCACACTTCACTTAGCCCTGTGGACTGCAAGAATCCGAGTAGGAGACGACACACCTCTTTTCACACAATGCAGGGGTCCCTAGGAAAAATAATGTCCTCTGATGTAGCATGGCGCACTCCTATAACTTCTGGAGATCACGGAAAAAGTTCGTCCGCTCGTGATTGGTTTTGGAGCAGTTCATAACGTAGTGATCAATGTCACCAGTCACACTGTACGAGGGGCACAAAGGGGATGAAACAATGTTGATTTTATGTAACCAAGCTGGTGTGCGGGCTGAGTTTGTTCTTTCTTGCTCGGTGGGGCAGACAGGCTTTGGCTCTTTTCAGGCCTTTTGTCACGACTGGTTGCTGTATTGGTTGCCACAGCGGCCTAAAGTGCTCGCGAATGGTCCGTTTCTGTATGCGTTGGAAATCGCACCTCATTTGCACCGTCCTTGTCGGTAAGGCGTCCTTGGCTAAGCTTTCAGGATGTTCGTTTCCCGCTACACCGATCTGCGACGGGATCCACTGGAGTTGCTTCGTCGAAAAATTAAGTTGATTACTCTTGCAGATTACGGCGCCGAAAACAATAAAGGACACCCGAGAACTCCTAAGCGCTTCCTAAGGGTTGTGGTGGATGCGGGAGCACTTATGTCCGATTGAGCGCCTCCGAGCCTTGTCGGAGGGCTTCGTAATCTTGCCGCTTGATGGGCTTTGTTTCGATATCCGCCCTAACGCTTTCGAATGGCTTCGCAGTCTTGCCGGTGGAGGCGCTTTGCTTCGCAGTCCGCCTTAACGCTGTCGAATGGCTTCGATCTGTCTCCGGTACGCGTTGCGTCGCTGTGTCGTTCCTGTTAGCTGGTGATGGGAGAGTTGACGACGACAGTGGGAATTTCGCCGCCTGCGGGTTCGCTCGTTTGCCGGGTCCTTTTGATGTTCTTGATCTCTTACGTATATTGACGCGAACCGCCACCTCTCGCTACTGCCGTGTTTAAGTTCGCTCTTTGGAACTCGCGCTATGCAACGCTTCCCAATGAGCCTTTTCAGGGCTTTCAAGGCTGACTGCGGCTTTTCTGAAGGCACGGTAGTCTTTCTCGGGCTACTTAAACCAGAAAATTTTGGTCTGTCTGTATGTATGGCTGTATGTCCCATCAGCAGCCATCCAGCCATAATTTAAACGATATCCTCAAAGGTGAGGTTTTTATTGGCAATACCTTTCCCAAACACTAAATCTAGTTCCATCATTTACACTTGTCAACATTATGGAGCAAAAAGAACACGCTAGGCATATCTGAGGCAAAACATCAAGGCATAACTGGTATTAGCAGTGTTCTTCTAATATATGGTTGAAAATATATGGTTGGTTTTTGCGACATCAAGTAAATGATACTTGTTGAAATAAAAAAATTTTTGACCCTAAAATACAAGAGCTAGCACCCGACCCTAGACCTCGTGGCGGCGTTCCAGTAACGAAATTTTCCTATATACGGCGCGCGAGCAGCGGAACGCGGGAAATTTGTATTGACTTGAGAATACGTCCACCGCGTTTATTGCGCGAGGGAAAGAAAAGGGAGGTATTCGCGTGGCAGAAGCGGCAGAGGGCTATCGTCTTTCGACGACATTTGCAGCGAATTGAGCCATTTTTTTTTTACTCAATGGGCCATTGTGTGTCTTCGCGTTAAAAAAAAAACACGTGCTTTTCTTGTTGCCTTCATTTCAAATGTTACTGCCGTATATCTGCAAGAGCGTTTGTAGTATACGCGCTACTGTTGGAGCTGCCCTTTTCTTTCTTTTGTGGTGCTGGTTTTTGTAGTTCAAACCTTTCGAAATTTTCAAAAACAACTGCTGCTAAAGGTTTGACCTGTCATCCTGCTGTATTTGCTCGAGGAAGCGTCAGCCGCGCAGCTGGACAAGTCAATGAACGTGCTGTTGGGAAAAGTTTTCTTTCTTCTTTTTAGGGCAGTGCATCCATGTCTGCCGTTGTCGTGTGGATTTCTTCCGAATAGAATGCCTGCTATGTCAGTGAGGAAGTTTTAACCCTTTCAGGGTCATCGTCGATCGGAATAACCGTCGATCGGAATAATAGGTGGGATGGTACAGGTGTGCAGAAATGTCTTGAAATGACAGTGTGATGCGGACAAGAATTTAATGATTGAATTGATTGTAGGGTTTAACGCGCCGACGCAACGCAGGCGATGAGGCGCGCCGTAGTGGAGGTCTCAGGATTAATTTTGACCACCGGGGGATCTTTAACGTGCCCCGAAATCTCGTACACACGGGCGTTTTTGCTTTTCGCCTCCATCAGGAAAGCGGCCGCCGAGGCCGGGAATCGAACCCGCGTCCTCGTGCTCAGCAGCACAACGCCTTAGCCTCTGAGCCGCCGCGGCGGGTCGGATGATAAGAATGCAAAAAGAAACTAAGGGCTCCTATTGGCATGGCGGCTCCACGTGTTCTGTTAAATTTCTGGTGTCTGCGGGAGGTGGGTGGTTCGAACCCGCCACCGGACACCCACCTGTCAGTGTGTACAAGCGTTCCTTACCTGCACCTGGCTCTCCTAAGGTTCTTCGCGTGGAAAGAAGCCCTGCTAACACCGCCCGGTGCCCCAGGGGGCAACCACCCAATTCAAAGAAAAAAAAAAAGCTACTGAAAAATGAATTACTGGTGTAGTGGGTTAGCAACACAATGAAACACAGAACTGTAGCTTGCCAAGTTCTTACATGGGTTAGTTGGTCTTTGAGTGTAATGGTGTACAGCGTAGCGACAACGCAGACATGCTTACGTAGGCAGGGTTCATGCGGTTCGTTGAAAACTTTGGCAACCGTTCCATTCGAGAAGCTTGTTTTCAAGACCTTGAAAGTCCTGGAATTTTCACGGACACTAAAAAATCCTTGAAATTCTTGAATTTTCCTCTTTAATAAGCATAAAATGAACATATACGGCTATGTAAGGACCGGGGGAATGTTTGTTGCTTGGTTGGCCTTGTTTAGCTAATGAGTTTGCATCTTGTAACGCACACAAAGCGCTTACTTGACACCTCTAACGAACCATGATTGGAAGTCTTCAAAGAAGAAAATGTCACTGGGGCCATCATTTTAACAAGGGGGCTTGTATTAAGGCAATTCCATTGTTAAAACGTTGTCTCCAGTGAGGTTGCCATTTTCCGGCAATGATTTCTCATTTGAAGCCTCCATCTTCCATTGAGCATGGGTGTCCAGATTTTTAACGTATACACTGTGGTGCCTAAAAAATTAATTTGTTATGGCATTTTTGTTTTAGGCTGCATGCTGCGGTGAACACATAACAAAACTGCATACTGTCTGCGGGACTAGCAAAAAGGGCGTACATTGAGATAATTCTTGCAATGGCATACCAAATAGGATAGGGTTCAGTCAACGCACGAAAGCAGCTTCCGCGCATCAAACGCGCTCGGGAGTGTTATGACCATATCGCGCGTGCGGTTATCGCTGTGCTAAAATATCGGTTCTCGGAAGGGCCCGTGTCTACGAGCCGCCGCAGCTGGAAGCAGATGCCGCGACCCACTGCATCAGGACGGCTTCGGAACGCTTCAGCCGATGCCTTCACCGAAGGCCCACGTGTTGCGGCTCGGAAGCAGGGTTTGCTCGCGCCAGCAAAACGCGCTGTCGTGTTGCCGCTTTCTCGTACGTGCATACAGATGTGGGCTGGAATATGACCCGGGACACGTGCACTTTCTTTTTTGCGAGTAGGTGGGTTCGTCGCACGGATCGGTAGTAGTTGTGGTTCGAGGGAAAGGAAAAGGAAGGGAAATGCACTGGGGGTATTTCGGAACTCACCCGGAACTCACTCGAATACAACCCAGTGCGGTGGAAAAGAAGTGGATGGGGGAGTGAGAGGATAGAACAGTGTGTCAGAGAGGCAGAGAAAGAGAGAACGAGTAAAAGAAGGGGTTAAGTCAGGCTAGCACAACAGTCAGTCCGGACTACAGCCGCTGTGTGGGGCCGGGTCGTCTCCTGGTGGCGGTGGGCCCCTCCACGCTCGTGCAGGTGGCACTGGTCAGTTACAACGAAGCGCGTCCGAAGCAGACTCAAAGCACGTTGATTTTGCGCGCCCTGGTTGATACCTTGGTGTTCGCGCGTTACTTATTAAAAACTAACATGCCTTCCTAAATGAAGTCGAGAGAAGCGCGAAAGCTTTCTGACATCATAACTGCGTCGAAAGTGCGACTTAACCTTAGCTGAAAGTGCGTCCAACCATCGCTGAAAGTGCCTCCAATCGATCCCTTCAAAGGCCCAAATCGCAAACGAACAACGAACCCATGCGACGATTTTCCGCGCACTGAGTGAGCGCATCTGTGTACTAACGATCTAAATGTATACCGATGCGTAGGTTATGTGATAAGCGTATACTATTGCACTCCTTCTTCTTGACCTATTCGTGTGCTGTCTCATCTAGGGCTGTTCCTGTTTCGCGATTTTCAAGCAACCGCTTTGACACTATGGAGGCCCGGTTTCACGCACGCGCCGTGTGTCTGGAGATCTTATTGGAGCTTTTCGTCGACCAGCATGTCTATGGGTAAATGCATTAGTTTTCTGACAAGACGCCATCGGTCCACTGAGAAGGCTTTCGCTTTAATAATAGTGTATGTGTCGCCAGGCCAATGCGGGACGCGATGCTCGCGCGTACGTGTTATCGGCGCACCCTCCCGTCGCGTGTTATCGGCGCACCCTTACAGTCGCGTCATAACATAGTGTTCAGTTCCCAACTGCACGCGCTGGCCGGACGAAACGCGCATCCGCTGTACGTTTTACATGCGCGCCGCTCTTTACATGCCGTACGCTCGGAATAAACGCTCGGAATAACAGGCACGTTCCATGTGTCCTTGAAGCGAAGACTATCGCAGCGTCCACATTGATGCTCACAATATATATATATATATATATAATATAACATTGCTATCGGAACATTTCCACGCATGGAATGCTTGACAAGGGTATAC
Organism: Haemaphysalis longicornis; assembly: GCF_048455015.1. Taxonomy (NCBI): domain Eukaryota; kingdom Metazoa; phylum Arthropoda; class Arachnida; order Ixodida; family Ixodidae; genus Haemaphysalis; species Haemaphysalis longicornis. The sequence continues at coordinate 78,647,609 of NW_027526335.1, read as the reverse complement.
GCAGAATATAGGCTGCATTGGGAAGCCTTGACCGGTGGGTCGAAACTGGGGCAGTGCGATAAAACATGTCAGCTCGGAGGTTTATGACCGCGAAAGAAATAGGAGATGGCGTGACTGTCCTGAACAGTTTTGTACCAAAGTGGTCGAGGTGAAAGGACGTGAGGCAAGGGGTAAGCGTAGTGTTATCCAGGAGACGCGCACGGTGCAAATTTTTTTTTTTTTCGTTTCAAAATTTCGATTGTGACAAAAAGGGCGTTCTCCGGTTTTTTCAAGGTCCTTATAAAATACAAAAACAGCCACCGCGGTGATATTTTCAATAATGTGACGGTATTAATATATATACATATATATGAACTAAAATCGATGGCCAGTGATTGGGAGGGGGCATAGGGGAGGACACATCCCCCGTCGCAATATCCTGTTGACGCCCACGCTTGCCCTCCTTAGTTGATCCGGAGCCGTCCGTTTCGCCCTGCGACATGGTATGCTATTTTGTTTTGTTAGCGCTAGCAACTTGCGCACGTCCTATCACGCCGGGGTGGGTGGCTCAGAATGCGAGTTTATCTTTTTTTTTTTTTTTTTTATCCGCCCTTGATCACGCGGGCCGCTAAACTGCTCTGTTAACGCGCCGTGCTCCATCTCATTCGTTAGGGGACATAAACATCAATTGTAGTTTCAAAATCTCTACGCGCCGTTTCCCCAGCCGTTGTGAGGCGGCGCGGGGCACGCGAAAGAAGACTGCTGGAGAAGAAGCTGCTTGTTCGTTGGAATTGAAATGTAAGCTTACCGAATTTAATAGCACTGTAAAGTCCTTAGTTTCGATTAATCGGTAACGATTAATGAGCAAAGATAGTTTTGTATCTGGCGTACTCTTGGTCGCTATATGAGTACGCGGGGTGGAGGTGGTTATTAAAATAAGAAGAGAGAAGGAAGTTGCATGAATATATGTCCTGCCTCCCTGGTGAAGACGGTTGGTTTACGTTACGCTTACATATATACGTGAAGATAAGAAAGTGTACGTTAAGAAAAAAGGTCCGAAAGAAAATAGCGAGAACGATGTTGAATAAATGGAAGTCCACTGTTGCCTGACGTCGCGCACAATACGACACATACGACTCTGGCGTCACGCCGTCTCGCTGATTCCGGGAAGGGAGGGTGACGTAACCGGCCGGCAAGATCTTTGAAGCGAAGATGCCGTCCTCGCGGCGATGTGGAGTCCGCGGCAATCCCGGCCACTTGGAGTTAGTTGAACTTACAAGAGCCCCGCAAGGAGGTCGGTACTGGCCAACGGGAGCTTTCGCTCGACGGCCCCGCTCAGTAAAGGGTCGAGATCTGGGACAGAAACCCGCGCGGACGGTGCGTCGCGTCATGCTGGCGGACGAACCGAAAACAAGCCCGCTAAGCACGTCCTGCGATGAACGCTCTCCTCGAGTACGCGGTGTTCGCATCCATCCGTTCATCTTGGCGACCGCACTTGCGGCCTTGGATGAGATGTATGCTCGCGGCCGTGCGTGCGTACAGCGGCGGCCGGCGGAGTTGACTCCAGAAGCTTACACCATTCCTTTCTGCGAGGTGCATGCATGTCTTGCCGACTAGCTGTGTGATCATAGGAGGAACTGTCAGCGTAGACAAACGCGATATTGCAGGCAACGCTAATTAAAACTAAAGGTGTCGAGCAGGCGATGAAGGGCAGCTGCTTGGCGCTGCAGGAAGTCTGCAGGAAAGCTGACCACTTAAAGCGATCTCTGGTTCATGACGCCTGAAAGCGTCACGGGGGATGGAGGCTATTCTAAATAATTGCGAGGGAGGGGTGGAAGACTTCGCGGCGTGATCGTGAGCTTCCTGCCAGACCGGTACGGAGGGGCTATCCGGCCCAGGTGTCCTTGAGCGCGTAATCTACGATTTGCGGAGTTCATTGGCCGTGTTCACAGCGTGTCTTGTGATTCATGTACCCGTGTGTAACTGATAAAACATTCTATATATGTAGGTCGTCCTTTCTTCTCCGTTCTAAAGCGGGTATGATGCCGAAGCGCGGGTATGATAAGCGAGAACGATGCCGAACTTTTGCGCTAGTTCGGTATGTTGCATTGCAAAGACACCTAGTTGTGAACGTGTCCGCGAGCACCATATCACATTTTTCTGGATGTCTCGTTGTCGCCCACTTAAGCTTGTTATCGCAACAAGAGCCACCTTTGCGTACCTTTTCTGCGTACCTTTCGTTATAGTCATTTTTCTACGTACCTTTCGTATTTGCCCGGCGTGCCTACGTTTTAGAAAGACAGTAAAATGTAGGAGCTTATTAACGAGCTGACCTTTGTAGCCGGATTATACAGTGCCGGTACGTTGACGGCAATTGGTGGCAGGTTTAGCCGCCTCGCGCATTTTGGCTTCACAAATCGCGAAAGCTCATTATTGATTGGTGGAGCTTGTGCGGATGTTCTTTCAACTCCCAACCGCCAACATGCGGTACCGGGGCCCTGTGCAGTGCGCGACACCTCCTATGGGAATTTTCGGCTCTCGGTGTTTCTGTAGAATGCTGCCTGAAGGCACTTGGCCCGCTACGACTGGCAGACTGCGAAATTTTGGTCAATTTATCAGAGAAGCAGGCATTGAGAACTCCTTTTAACTGCCTCTCTTTCCCTGTTCTCCCTCCCTACTTCGTATACCATTTCCGACTCTTGCCCGAGGCCTCCGGTCATGTCAAGGGGACTTCCGTCCTTTTTTTTTTCTTTTTTTTTATTTCAATAAACGTGGGTTCATTCATTCAGGAGACGGCAGTGAGCCGACGTGCTGAAATAGTGAAGGTGAACGTAGCGGGGTATTTCTCTTAAATGTGCTCCTTCTCCACCCCCCACCTTTCCAAAAGAAAAAAAAAACGCATACTGAAGCTTGTAAACATTGCTGAAAATAGGCTGTCTCGCTACCGCTGGTGACCAATGTTTCAGTTCTTGTTTTAGCCGTAATTGTGTTTTGTCTTAGTGTGCAAGTGCCCTTCAACTATTTTCGAGGCAGAACACGCCAGCTATCTTTTCTTTTTACTGTCAGGGTTAGGTGGATACCAGTGGTTGCTGAAAAGTGCGTAGGTAAAAGGTAGCTAAAAGTGGCAGGTAAAATAAACGGTAGCTAAAAGCGCCGGCGACATACTCGATTAACTTGTCCGTCATCTCTTGCCGGCTTGCAAATACGCCATGTTCTGGGCAGCAACATCGCAACAGCTACCTGTGTGGCTTTCTCCTGCACTGGTAACGTATAAGTGCTCATTTACGTCTGAAAGATGAAATGGGAGCGAACCTTAATAGAGAAATGTCAGCTGAGAATTTTATTTTTTTCTGTCAAATAAAGGGCCGTCTGTCATCAACGAGAGCCGAATGGCTGTGAAAGATATCTTGTAGTTCGAAGCAGTACTCATTCAGCCTTTTGTGTACCCTTGAAGGAGGGACACCGAGCTTACGTTCAAAGGGCAGGAAGGCTGAATAACTTTCGTTTGTGACTGATAGACCGCAGCTTACATCGCTCTTACTGTTGTGGTTGTGACGGCAAGCGATGTTTTGTTTTGCGAACGGGGGCTGTTGAAGCCCGTGCTCTTTAAGCGCACTGCCTCCGAGTTTCAACCGGTCGCGTTCTTGGTATCCTGCTCGGGGCGTGCCCCCAAGAATTTTCGTTCTTTGATAACTGGGGCGGTATTCTCGTATTTTGTCCGTTTTTTGTCCGTTTCAAAAGTGTCCGTTTTGAGCAAGCCCTGATTGGCTAAAAGCGAACACTCGGATGTGACGCCATGCAAGCACGGCGGAGCTATGAGCGGCCGCTTCTCGGAGCAGACGATTAGGAGCAGACGATTTTTCGTCGTCTTGTTGTCGTCTTTTCGTCGTCTTTTAAACACATAAAGATAGTTTAAAATAGGTTTAGTCATTTAAAATGTGTTTACGAGAACAGTTGTGCAAACGTAAATCCAAAGCCCACCTATAACTGGAAGTACGTCACAATAAAACGGACGCAAAACCGCCCCTGGTCTTGCACATTCCGGGCCGTCTCAAACGCTTTCCGCAGCGCTGCCCGTACTGTGGCGCCTCCCTGCCTGTAGTAGCGTTTGCGTGTTGCGTGGAATGGACCCCGGGTTCGCATCGATGAGCGCGCCGTGCGTGCTATTTTCACGACTCTTTTCGTGTTGCGTGCATGGTGTCCATTTGGGGCGCCGAGTGGTCTGTGCCGACGCTGTGTGTGTGCACTCTTAATGGCCAAATGCATTTTTGAGTGCCCGCTGTCGGGGGAACGCCGTTCGTCCGTGGCCGCCCGTCGGCCGGCCACGCACGCCACTCTCGCGGGAGGAACGGGTGCGGGCCTATTATTGGCCGCTGCTGTAACGTTTCGTTTCGCTGACGTCACTTCATGCGGTGACACGTTTTTGCTAGTGAGGTGGAAATTGTTAGGGACTCCTGGACGGCGCTCATTCTGTGGAAATTTCGCACATTGTCCGCGACTAATACCCGTGCCATGCACTCGTACACTAAAAATGACATTAAGTGCTTAATGCCCGAAGTTTTAATTCCACTAATTCGCCGCTACACGAAAAAATCTAATGCCATTCGCCCTAATGTCATTTTTGGTTTGAGGAGTTCCGCACAACTCTTCACGAACGCCTTAAATCTGCCATTTCTCGAACGCTATATGAGCACCGAACGAAACCAACGAAACTCTCAGCGTCGGAGTGTTGGCGCGGAAACGTAGCTGAACTTCGAAATAAGACAACTTTTTTTTATGCACTCTTGGTGGCGAAGTTCTGAAAATGAAAAGTTCACTAAAACAGCGGCAAAATGCAAAACCGTATCACTCGTTTTGAATCTTTCGGATATGGCTACCGCTGGCAGGCGACGGCAGCTTCTGAAGCAACTTTTAGAAATGGTTCACAGCATTGTTTATAAAACACTATTTCTCAACTTTCTCTTTCACAAAAAACATTTTTAACCCTTGTAAGACGTTTTTCTCTATGTTAAAAACTTCTTAAGTATGAATGCATTTCTCTTCTTGGTCATTATCACCAGCATGCCTAACACATTTAATGCCTTTGCGTTTTCGCGTGTCGCACGGCCCGCCCAAATAATGTCATTCGGTATCTTAAGGTCACTTAATGTCGTTTTTCGTGTACGTGTGGCACGGCTGCAAGGCAGATTTGCTACGCGCATACATGCACAGTCATTCACCGTCTTAGATGGAGCAACGCTGTACGCACTTGTCTTTTCCTGCATTGATGTCAGAAAAATTAGTCACAATTGCTGCGTCGCGCTCAAATGTAAGGGCTAACCTAAGTCCTACACATTCTCAGTGTTTCCTCAGAATCTTTGAGATATGCCACGCTGCGGCTCCAGCTAAGCCTTTGGACGACCGTACACATACATGCGCCCGCGTGCGTATATGTCCGTACGTCACAGTTGTCGCAAGACAACATTTCGGCGTTCCCAAAATGTTTTATTTGCTGGCAGTAGCAACTGTCTCTTCCAACTTATCCTACTTCTAAGGAGACGCCAAAGAGGAGACGCCTTTCTCGCGGCTTTCTTACAGAAAGCCGCGAGAAAGATGGGCACTTCAGTTTGTTACCTCCGTGATTTAATTTTTCCCGCTCAATCTGTAGGCCCGTACAAATGTTGGGCGTGCCATGTCGCACTCTGACTGTTCTTGGAAAAAGAACGGTTCGTCGAAGACGAGGAACATGCAATTATCGTGCTGTGTCTGAGGGTGTTGATATATTGCATTGTGTGCATACCTGTATTCGACGACCGCGGGCCAGTTAACGTAACAATCGCTCCCTTCACTCAAGATAATGCACTCATGTGCGCTGATCACTCATGTGGGCTGATCAGCCCACACGAGTGCATTATCTTGAAAACGACGCCAATGAAACTTCGGAGAAGTGGCAACGCAGCTAGTTGACTGTACTGGTGATATGATTATGGCGTCCACATTGTATCGGAGTGGCAGGAATTTGCCAACTCGTCTGCATAGGTAACTTAAGTTGTTTAAGTACCGCAGTTTACTCTTTTATAACCATGATGTATGTCTTTCGCCAATAGCTGCTGTTACTTCACCGCCAGTGAACAATGGATTGATTGATTGTGGGGTTTAACGCGCCGACGCAACGCAGGCGATGAGGCGCGCCGTAGTGGAGGGCTCCGGATTAATTTTGACCACCTGGGGATCTTTATCGTGCGCCGAAATCTCGTACACATGGGCGTTTTTGCTTTTCGCCTCCATCAGAAAAGCGGCCGCCGCGGCCGGGAATCGAACCCGTGACCTCGTGCTCAGCAGCGCAACGCCTTAGCCACTGAGCCACCGCGGCGGGTGCCAGTGAACAATAGAACATTCGTTTTCCTACGCAATCCAACCGCCGTTTGCTACCGCCTGCATACGCATGCTTTCATTATCCGCAAGTCACAGTGATTCGCTCAGCGGGCTGGATACCTTAGCATTCCATTACGACGTGTTCAATTGTCTCGGGATTGATCCTTGCCGCAGTGCATATCATCATATCATATCATATCATAACCATCATCATAATAGGGTATAATTAAGACCGTATCTTTTGTTGTTTGGCCACAGTGGCCCTTCGTTGCTGTTGTCTGTTGTTTCATGCTCTTTGGTATTTGTCTTTCCGTTGAAGTTTCGTCAAATATTCTCAGAGATGTTTGTCTCGTAATTAGCGTATGAATGTGTTTAAATTAGAGCCTCAATGGTCGGTAGCCGTGCTTCTTGTAGTCACATGGCATTTCGACGGAGTTCCCTTGAAAAACGTCGTGTAGCAGCTCAACGGCGGCATTTACGTCAAACGGCGTGCGGTTCCAAGACATCAGAAGCGCTCGTGTAGCAGACGTATTAATTACTCAGTGAGTGCAAGGTATCAAAAATAAAGAAAAATGGCCGCGTATGTGCTCACTTCGCTGCAAATGACGTCGCCATCATAGAGTTTCGCACTAATATACCCTAGAGGGAAATCTGGCGCCGCTGTCTAGGGGAGCCGCGCTTTGGCGACCGCTCCGTCATGTACCGGGCAGGCACGTCCCACTTGTCCTTGGCATGGCTCATGAACAGGCTGGAAAGTTGCGTCTGGCTAAAAAAAAAAAAAAGCAACAATATTACTGTAGAAGGTTCATAAAATTTGTTTTGTCATTATGAAATTGAACTTCCAAAAAGAAAAAAAAATGTCAGTGCATATGTAGAAGCTTCATGTACAATAAACAAAAAAAATGTTACCCTTTTTTGTTGCTTTTGACTTCGAGACAAAAAAGAAGCCATATGACTAGCTCAGCCAAGTAAGCGAGGAACGTCGCTAGCGGCAATGGCGCCGCCCACGGCGGCCCGCGACTGCAGCGACAGATTTCCCTCTCTAGTATATATTGAGAGGCGACGGTTGGCGTGGCCGTTTATTCCAACGCTCGGGCCAAGGAAGAAGATCACGTGGTGATGATGATTATTTACAGGTGATGATGATGCCGAGCCCATCGGGGCTAGCACTGATGATAGTGGGTGATTACGAAGAAGCGCTGGTAACATAACCCAAAGTACTGGGAGTGTAGTCACTGGGTCTCACAATATTAGTATGAAACTCTATGGTCGAAAGACGATAATATACTGCCGCCGCTGCAACGTAAATCAACAAAATGCATGCCTTCTCTCCCCCGCCCTCCTCTAACGCTCTTGCCCTCCCGTCTCGCTCCTCCCACGGTGGAGGTCTGCCGGGTCTGCTCAAGCCGATTCAATTTTCTTACGTTCCACTGCTCGCGCGACATCTGTTGGCACCTTTCGTTACTGTTGGGCTTCTTGGGATGCCGTCGCGATGTGTAGGCCCGGGCGCGAGCTGCTTTCGTAATTTGGTAGTCAAAACAGCGTTTTCAACGCGTGTTTCTTATTTGATGTCGTAAATACCAAGGACGCTTCTATTTTCAATCGGAGGAACACTGACTATAGTGCCAGCTATGTGTTGATGTTGTCCCTCATATATGCGTGACATGTTTTCTTTTTGCTCTACAATGTTGGCAAGTACAAAGCATGGTACCAAATGGGAAGGTTTTGCCTTCATAAACTTCTCGTTTCAGAATTCCTTTATTTTTTGGTGTGGTTGCTGAATCGAGAGAGGGAGGGAGGGGCGGACGGACGGACGGACCCGACGGGTCCGTCTGTCTAACAGACACAGACAGACACGGGCTGACGGATGGACGGATAGATAGACAGATACGGACTAACGGACGGACGCATAGATAGACAGACAGACCATAATTTTCATTTTTCCCCACAAAGGCTATCGTCTTTAAAGGGGTCCTGAAATACCTTCCGCCGATGCGTGGATGTACATGTAACCGAATAAAGCAATGTATTAGCAATCTCCTCCCGCAAGAATTTTGTTAAAGCGATGAGTATTAGCTGAGAAATCATAAATCAAAAACCGCGCATTATCGTAGCGCCGCGTTTCCTCCTCCTTTCAACTTACTCTCCGCTGTTGACGGCGAGAGAGCCTTCCCTCCCATGATGCTGCGCTCCTCGGCGGTGACGTACTTCCGCTATTGCGATGCTCACACAGCCGTCTGCTACGGGCAAGCTTTGTTGACACCATGAATCCCTCTCTCCGCTCAAGGCTGGAAAAGCGAACGAAAAATCTGGCCGCATGTGTGCGGCGGCCTGGCCTTGCCCTTTCGCGGTGTACGTTGCTGCAGAACTTTGCTATCGGCGGCACGCGACTCTTTATCGGCGGCGAACTCGCAGCCGCACGGGGAGGATCCTGCGCTCGCTCCCTTGGATGCACAGCGCACTGTTTATCCAAAAAGCGCCGTATCAGATGTGGCCCCGCTGGTGCCGGGTCTTATTTTGTGACGGTGGTAATTCCTGCTGGTGGCATGTGAAAAGGGCATTTTAAACCGATACAGAACCCGTGCACAAAACGCCAGTTCAGCTTGGGGCGACGCGTGGTGGAGAGCGGCAACGTTGGCAAAACATGCTCTGCCGCGGCTCTGAGCTTTCTAGCCCTGGAGCGAGCACCATTTCTTTGACAATATCAAACATCGGTTGCCCTGGCAACAAGGCACAAACTGCTCTAGAAGTCAGTTACGGTTGCGTGATCCCGGTTCAGCTTGGGGCCCCACCTCGCGGCATATGGGCACTGCAGGCATGCTACTCACTCTCATTTGGAAGTGCGAGATGCGTTTGGCATTACAGGAGGCGATGGTGTGTGTGTTGTGGACGCCTTTGTTTCGCGATGAAATGCGACGTTGTGCTTCTGCGGGTGGATAGTGCTTCCCATGGTCTGGATTATCTTTCTCGAGCGGCGTACGACTCAACGTCGCATGGGGTATGTGCAGTGTGCGTGGCTAAAAGCCATCTCGGCTTGTGCGCCAGAGTTAAGTGACTTGCTGTTCGTCCCCGCAAACCGCGCGCGAGGTGAGTGCCGAATTTACGAGGGGCAGGAGGAGGCAATCCATCGTCTGTCAATCGCGGTTCGGACTTGCAACGCATGTTGTGACGTGACGTTGTGTTCGTTCGAAACGCATCCCTGGATTGTTTGGAAGTTGAATAAAATGTATGCGTCAAACCCGGGCATTCGGCTCAGGGCGTTCTCTGCGATTGCAAGAAAGGGGTGCCACGGGGCTTCAACGCTTTCTTTATGGAACGTACTCAAGTAAGAGAATATCCATGTCGTGTTATGGCCCTGTTGCATTCAATACAAACGGTTAAGCGTTTGTTTACACTTGTTTCGTTTGTCGTAAAATGTCCAAGCACTCCGGCACTCCGCTGGCAGATCAGCCGGCGAGCCGACGCTGAGCAGACGACTCATCTCTTTGCCGGAAGTGCGTGAAAAAGCCGCCCAATAGCAGGATGTCTAGCTCATGACGAACATCTGGGAATCGATGACGTAGACATGTGAAGATGGCGGCGTCCAAAAACACGAAGGAAAGGGTGAGAAAAAAGCGACGAACTTTGCAACAAAAGTGTGAGCTTTCCGCTGCGCGTAAAAGAGTAATACTTGGCACAGATGATGTTGACGACCCAATCTAACGATTGCGCTAGTCAATTTAGTGTGCTCAAAACGCCTTTCAGGGCCCCTTTAAAAAAAAAATACTACGAAGTTCTGTCCTGTCAATGCGTATGCCTTGTACGAAGTTCTTTGAAAACTCCTAAAACGTAGTAATTTTAGTGTATTTTTTAAAAGTTTAGTTAGTATATGCGCTGTTGTGTGTGTTTCTGGTTAAAACAAACCCTCTTAGTTAAACTTGTGGATTTACGCGAAGTGAAAGTTCACTAATCGACAATTATGCGTCCAGGATTTGAACTCGTCACGGCAGGTTAACAACGTAAGCGAAATCGTGCGGCGTCGACAAGGGAACATGTACGTCGTAAACTGAAGCGCATTTAAATCGTGCGGCATCGACAAGGGAACATGTACGTCGTAAATTGAAGTGTATTTGCACACTGCTGCCTTGTTGACCCTCCGGCGACGAGTTGTCGTGCCCTAACCTTTGTGTCCCATTTGGGCCACAGTATTTTTTTTCCCCTTGTCCAAGCGAAGCCGCGCCGCAGAGTATTTGTACGCCCAGGCGCCGGAACTCCGTGCTGCGGCGTGTGTGTATACATCGCGGCTGCGTAAAGCTTCGTGCCGGCGGGGGATCGAGTCAGGCGCGTTGGTGAGAGTAACAGCGCGAGTCCGGCTTTCGCGGTTGCGTGTCTGAACTCTGCAGGGGTGAGCCACCGTGACTCCGGCCGGTGGCAGCACAGGTCGTTGGTGTGCTCCATCTTTCGCGCGCACTGATCGTGCCTCGGATCATCAGGCGCAACACGCAGGTACAACCCCCACCCCCCCATCCCTTTCACTCCCCATCCCGTACGAGAAAAAAAAAAAAAGAAAGAAAGAAACGGTGGTCATAAGCGGGCGAATAAGTAAAAGTGGGCGGGTTGTGAGCCGATTGTTCGTTCCTGCGGCCGGAAATAGAAACGCGGAACCGCGTGGAATCTGCCCCGCGCACGCTATACGGGGAATGCGTGCTCGTGACGCCTCTTCTTCTGCTTCTTCCTCCGCTTCCTCCTCCGACATTGCAGCTTCTTCCTTCTCTCCAGCTTCCGTCCTCCCGGAATGGTGTGGCGAGTGTCGGGAGGACACAGGGGGGCGAGGACCCGCTTGCGCGCATTCCGTGATCTCTCCTGGCCTGTGCTTTTATTATTTTTTTTTGTATTCCCGCGAGACTTTCGAAGGACTTGCAACCTTCTATTGTGCACGGCCTAACAATAAAGTGTGCGTACACCTGGGGTCCCGCGGCGCGTCCGCAATAACTTAGGCTGGGTCGTATCCGTTTGCGATAATACTGTCGCACTGCCGTAAGACGCTGCTGCGCGCTCACGAAAGGTGTACGGCGGCTGTGTCCTATTTAAAGTGCTCCTCCTCAGGGTCTCTGCGCGGCCACTTGCGCCAAGTTGCGAGCGCCAAGCGGAGAGGGCAGTGAGAAATTAGAGTCCGGGAAAGGAGGCCAAAGTGCAGTTATCGGGCCAACGGCGCATCCTTCGCCAGGCTGACCTTTGCCTCGGCCGCTGTTGCGTTGGGAGAACGGCTTTGTGCATGTACAAGTCTCTGGTTCACAAGAAAGAACCGGTCTAGCACCCCCCCCCCCCCCCTCGCCCCCTCCCCCTCCTTCTCCTTTCATTCCAGGGATGCGCTGAGAAGAAAGTGAAAGAAAGCCGCTTTGGGAGTCCCAACGTGTACGCCGCTATTTCCGCCATTCTCTCGCGCTGTCTCTCTTTCTTTGCGAGCGCGATCTTGCGACAGTTCGGTGAAACGGGTTGTCGGAACTTCTTTGGTATGCTGCTGGGCTGTCGATTCGTCCTGACGGGATCGCTCGCTTCCGTTTCGCGTGCTATCTGAACGTCTCGTTATCTCAAAGAACGCACGCAGCCTCGTGGAATGCGCCGGTTAAATCTACGCATGGGATGTGTGAAGGCTGTCGCTCCGATTCCGAGATTTCACGGGTGGCGGCCGGCCAGAGATCCCCTTCGTTACATGGCCTAAGAACCGTCCGTACTCGTGTAGTATATCTTCATCGAAAGTGCGCGGAATCGTAGCCGCAGGTCTCTGCGCATCGTCCACACCAGCAGCCGAAGTTGACAAGCGCGCGTGCTACATTTGGTGTCGTTGCAGTCAAGAAATATTGAGGAAGAAATTTCTGGGTGCGTCGTTGAGAAATAATTTTCTATTTCGCGCAAGATCTGTTCTAAATTTGAGAAAATGTTTCCCCGCTGGGCATGCGCTCAGTGGGCTATGTGAATGGGGTCCCAGTTTCTCGCGGTTGGTCGGCAGCTGCAGTCGACTGCCGGTGACCTGGAACCTGCTTCCCTGTGCCGTTCCGTCTGAACAGCCGTTTCGCCCGTGCCTGTCGGCGCTCTCGGTTCGACCAGGCGCGATCGTTTTTTACTGAGCGAGTGGCCCGGGCGCCGAGAGTGTCGCGGGCCTGGCGCAGACGGCGAGGCTCGTTTTCTTAGCAGGGTTTCCCCGTGACCGACTCCTTCCTGGCTTGACACGCGGGTGCACGGCACGGCGGCCATTTGGCTTGGTGCTGAGACGTCGTCTGCTCTAACGGCTCCCCCGTTACAGCCTAGTTGGCTCTTTTGGTCCTGTTTTTCGCTGCGCGAACTCACTCTCGCTCCTCGTTCTTTAGGCTTCCGTCGTCTCTGCGCTTTTCGTATGGACGCGCTTCCGTTGTCTCCGAGGAACTTTTTGTAGCGCCACTGAAGGGAGAGTGGGAAAACAGACGTAGGTATGCGATTTGGATCTCCGCTTGCTGCTTTCGTTAAGCTGTACGGCGTCAGCTTCCTGTCGTCGAGGGAAAGTGTTGAGCCCGTGAAGCACAGCAAGCGGGTTCCACGACTAACTTGGGAAAGCCTTGCGCGGGGAATCAGGCGGTGCAGCCGGCAGGTTTTCTTTTCTTTTTTTTTTTTGCGCTTTTTTTCTGCAGAACTGTCGCAAATGGGGTGTAGCCGAGCTTAGAACTCCGCTTTTTGTGTGCCTGCCGCAGTGGTCTCTCAGTTGGTAATATGTAGCTCGAAGTTCCGGATTCTGTTCCCGGACGCGGGGCTACAGTTTTTGTGATGGGGACGAAAAGCGAAAATGCCGTCTGTCGAGATTTCGATGCAAATTACCAGTTTCTATAATAGCCGTCTACCGCGGGGCGATTCATAGCCCCTATTTGTAAAACGCCAGTCTGGATTTCGTGTTGAGGAAGTCGCTTTAGTTATCTTTCGCGACAATAACAGCGCCTGCCTGCGCATCGATTGATTCCCTTAATATTGAATATGATGAGCGGAGGTTGATGCTTCGTGTGAGGGGACTGGGAAAGCATAAGTCGGCACTAGGGGATATTTACTACGGCGCACCATTGGACCTTTTTTCCTGTAGCGTTCTGCGCATGCGCTACTCTCGCTCCCAGCGGCCGATCCGCCATTATTGGGGGCAAAATGTAAACAAGATGACGCCATATTGGATCACCCAGTTGCCAACGCTGAGCAATCTAATTGCTGCTCCGTTTTCGGAATTCTGAAACCGTCCGACAGGTAGCAGACACGGGTGCCATCGAAAAGACTCTCTGCCGCCAAAACACTGTAACGGCTTGCTCAACTGCGCGGGACAGGCGGAAAGAAAGGGGGCGTGTTCTCCTATAATCCCCCAAGTGTGGTTCGGGAGGCCGCCGCTAGAGGGCTGCGCTACTGGAAAAAGGTTCATTACTATGTGTAAGTGCGAGAGAATTACTTGTCCCTGGGTGTACCGCTGGGTTATTTCGCCGAGTGTGGTCCTTACAGCGTGATCGATCGATGAACCGTGTTGCTTGGATTGCCTTTTGGTGTTATTCTGAGCCGAAACGGTTACGGGAGCGGCTGTGGTTTTGGCGACGTCATATTCTTGCTGGAAGGGTAGTTTTAAAGGAGCCATGAAGACAAAATACAAGTTGGGTTTATTAGAAAGACTGCTTAGTCCCGATAACAATGATACCAATATCATCGCAATCTCCGAACAAATAACGGAGATATTAAAGAAAACGTTTGAAGCAGTCGCGACCCCCTAGCCAATTTCCCGCAACTTTTCTATGACGTCACGGAACCTTGTTTGTGCGATTGGTGGCCGCCTAACCGACCTGTCGCGACGACACATGACTGGACATCTGCAATGGGGCCTCTAGTTCCATTTGACCGCATCACTTGAATGCTAAAGTGCAGTTAACGCATTGAAAATTATGTTTTATTGTTGACCCGTATGACGTCATTCTTGCTCATAACACGTCACTGTGGCGCAATATTTGAAAGTTTTTAAATACTTCTTGCTTTTTTTTCGTTAAAAAACATCTTTTGTGGCTGTAATGGAGCTGAGTGAGATACTGAATCCTAGTTCTTTCAAATTACACGAAGTTGTATTTTCTCTTCATGGCTCCTTTAAGTTATAAGTGACCTTTTTTGCGGTATTTATTGCTGGTGACACTCTTTATTTCCCGCGAGACGCCTTCCCCTTCCTGAGCACATACCCGACGGTCCACCATCAACTCGATAAACCACAAAATGTTCGCGTTGAAACAAAGTAAAAAAAGAAAAGCGGGATCGCGGATAGCGGAAATTCTTTCTCCCCCGCGCCCCTTCCTTTGTTTTTATTTTTTTTAGGGTGGTTGTTACACTGTACCGTTTGTACAAACGTCCTGCTCTCTCTCTCTCTCTCTCTCTCTCTCTATATATATATATATATATATATATATATATATATATATATATATATATATATATATATATATATATATATAATGTAGCGAATCAGGATACGAAATGAGGGGCTCGTTGAATTAAGACAGAAATAAGGGTTGGCAGTCAAGAAAACCTCGGAAACCAAAGGGGAGGACGTGGTAGGTCATTGAAACAGATAAAGAATATGGAAAGAAAGAAAGTGGAGAAAAAATGCCCGCCAGGTGGGATCCGAAGAACCCACGATAGAGGTCGTGGGTTCGGATCCCACCTCGCGGGCATTTTTTCTCCACTTTTATATATATATATAAATTAGGAACTACGAGACGCAATTTGGGGGCGTGTGCGTCGATACAAGCGAGCGAGGGGGGGGGGGGGGGGGGGAGGGGTGCGTACCGTCGTTACCCGAGAATCTCGATATGAGCCTGGCTGATTCCGGGGGGACGTGTGCGTGATAGAGGCGCCCGAATAGCCGGCTTCGTGTGCGCGCGAATGCTGCGTGCATCCCCGTGGGAACGGCGAGCACGTCGATCGCATGTGGCTAGGAAGCGTCACGCCAGGGAACTTATTAAGGATGATGCCACCGTATGTACTTCTAGCCCATCTTCATGGCGGCTTGCGTCCGTGGCTTAAAATTTGTGGCATGTCGCTTCTATTTCGTTTGGGCGAATAATTTGCCCTACCGTCAGCGTTGATTCTCAAGTGAGTTGGTAATCAATATTTTCGAAGGTGACAGCGTGAAAGACGGAGTGGAGTAGGAGTTACTATACATGGCGCTCATTCTCAAATTGTTGCTGTTGCGTCTGGCATGTAACTTGTACAGCAGATATCAATGCAACGAAACAAGGGAAAGGGGACGTATCAGGTGATAACAAAGCAACGATATTTATTGTCATGGCCGTGGATTCGCCAGATCGCGCTTACAAGCCATCGCGAGATAGGCAACAAGGGAAAGGGGACGTATCAGGTGATAACAAAGCAACGATATTTATTGTCATGGCCGTGGATTCACCAGATCGCGCTTACAAGCCATCGCGAGATGGGCAATTTATTTTGTCAAAAGCACAACAGGGAGGCTTACAATTCTCTACCATCTCTCTCGTGTGTGTCGCTGATTCCTATTCAGTATCAAGGCACAATTGAAGATGGGTTTGCACCCACAGTCTCTGTACTGTATGCCGGGATGGCCGATGATTGACTTTTAGGGGCGAAGCCCTTTCGGGGCTCAGTCTCTCGGCGTCTCCTGTCGTCGTCGTCTTTCGTCTCATGTAGTTACGGTACAAAAACACCGGGACACTCGTTTTTTCCAATGCCTCGCGCTAGAAAGTTTCATCTCCGTGTGCAAAAACGCGTAATAAAAGAAAACACGGGGCACTCGGTTTGCAACGCCTCTCTCTGGAACGCTTCGTCCTTCAAAGACACAAGACTTTTACAGCGAAGCTTTAAACCTTTACCCCCAACGGTTTCACCTCCGTGGGCAAAATCTCCAAGGCGCCAAGAATACACTGCACTTGTACACTGCATGCTTCGCCCCTCCCCAGGTTTCACGTTAGTGCAGATGGCCCCGGGATTTTTGTAAATTGTGGCTGCGTTCTTTTAGCCTGTCAGTTGTGCACCTGACTGTTTGATGTATTCTCGGCCACATGCTGCGTAGCCGGAGTGATACCGCTTGCAACGTATCACTGAATGTGGGCGTCTCCCATTGCAATACTTTTAGAGCGAAGCTTTATACGGCTGTAGGACGGCGCTAAAAAGATGTCTCTTCAGCAATGCATTTGTATTTGGTAGTGAGGCCGACTTTAGAGCGGTCCGCTGTAGCCCGCGTTGTAGGGACAGTCGTGTGGTGGTATTTAATAAAAAGTTTTTTGGGAAACCTCTCCGGGGGGAGCGCGAGTAGGCCACGGCACGGGGTAGACTGCTACGACGTCGTGGCCGCGTCTTCATAACTGCAGGCTCTCAATAAAGTTGTTCTCTCTCTCTCTCTCTGGGCAGTCGTAACTTGGGTCATCCTATTTCCCACTCGAAAGAAATCTTTCCTGCAATGCATTTTTGTTGAGTAGTGAAGCCGTCTTTTGGGGCGCCTTGTTGTGTAGCGCTGCTTGGGGGATTGATGGAGTTTTGTAGAGGTTACAAGGTCCTAAGTCCTTTCTTCTTCGATATCAGGCTCATATTGCACTGAAAAAAAAAAAAAAGAATGTCTTCCCGGCAAGGCATGGGTGTAGCAGGAAAGCCGACTTTATGGGGGCCTGGTGTGTAACATCGCGGCTTAGGCATTTATTCGACAATTCCCATTTGTAGACTTCGGCATTTTTTTCTCTCGCTAAGGCTACGTGGTGATGTTCCTTAAAAGAGAATTGCTCCAAAATAGTTGTTAGGAATGACGTGGTCGTGAGCAAAGTCGGTGCTGAGCCGTTGATGCGGGGCCGGTGCACGTAGGTCCGAAGCTTGTGAGCGCAAGACGGAGCTTTATGACATGCTCGTACCGCTCATGCACAAGGACCTTTTCCATTGCTCTTTTAAGGGGCCATGAAGACATACAACCTCGTTCAGTTTGAAAGAACTAGCCTTTGGTAACTCACTGAGCTACATTCCAGCCGCGAGAGACGTTTTCTTAACTAAAAAGAAAAGAACGCTATAAATCTTAAACTAAAACTTCGCGCCACAGTGGCGTAGTACGGGCAGTAGTAACGTAATGGCCCAGCACTAAAAATTCAGGGAAGTTTGATCTCACGCGCAATACTTGAATGACGAAGCTGTTGTAGGTGATCATTGACGGACACAAAGTTGAGTTTTATACCCCTGTCAAACGTGCCTATTTAAGTGCACTTACGCCCAGTGCACTCGGGCTTTCCGAATGACACTTTGGCCGCGCGCTGCTAAACGACCAATCAAAGTGCCCTTGGCCATGATGTCGGTGACGATAGAAGGCGTAAATATCACGCAGAGTGTCTTGACATTTTCTGTATTTATCACGTGAGCAACAATGTAAACATTACGTTGTGTTTGCATTGTTCAAAATCGCAATCGGCGCTTTGCACAAGTCCAGAAAAAAAAAAAAAAAAAACGGAGTCGAGACGGTTAAGTGAACACCAGCGCTGATATCGTCATTATTATTCACTGCACAGTGAATCGCAGCAGCATTATAATTTGGGGGAAATTATCTGAAAGTGTGGAATGTAACAGAGAAGGCTGAAACGGAAACACAACCACAGGGCCACAAGAAGCCACCTACGAAAACGCCGCAGAGAACGGCCGCCATGGAGCAAAACCCCACCAGGCGACACTGGCACGTCGTTGAGAGCGACGTTATTTTCTTGTGTTTGGTCGCCACTTATCTTTTTGTAAAAATAATTGAACAACATATCTATAATTTAAATTGTAACGTTACTTGTTATAATCTAAACGATCACTGTTTTATGTCATTTTTCCCGATTTTTGTCCTCTGCGGCCGAGACAACTCACTCGACGAGCCGGCCCGGGTAAAGTGTGTTTCGGAAACACACCATTCGGATTTGCCGTTTAGCTGCGCCTAAATGACATTTTAGCCGAGTGCACTCTGTGGAAGTGCACCTAAATAGGCACGTTTGACAGGGGTATTATATCGTTGTGACGTCGTGGTTGACGTCGGCGGCATGGCATTTCAGTGACCTTATGTTGAGCACGGCCAGAGTGAGCTCGTCGTTTTGGTCGACGTGTTCGTACGCCACTCTGCAAGCGCAGCTTATCTTCTTTAGCGGGTGCTTTGCACGTCGAGCCTCTCGAAGCGCGGCCTCTTCCTCGGCCGTGCGAACTATCCGCGGCCGGGCTATGTGGAGTCAATGGTCACCTACAGCAGCTTCGACATTCAAGTCGCGGCTCTTGTACGGTACAGAGCGCATGCGCATGACGACACGAGAACGAACGAACGAGGGGCGTACGCTACGACGTGTCTTTCTCGTTCCGAGCAAGTGTCGTCACGATACGGGGAACGCTAATATTTTTTGTGTGTGTGGACAATATTGGCCAAATAAGTGGTTACGATCAGCTTGACAAACGTGCGCTCGAGGCACCCGTGCACGAGCTCTCGGCCTTTCCTTGGTATTTTTAACTGCGGACACCATGCATTAACGATTTGCTCAACAGCTTCGCCGTTAAAACAAAGATACCGATGTGTTTATGGCACGTTAACATTCAAGTCGTGCGATCAAGCGGAACAAGAGGCCGCACGGCAATCGCCGGTTCATGTTGCCTGGAGGTTGTGATCGGCGGCCGCCTGTAGCACGAACGAGGTTCTGTGACGTCAGCGAGAAGTCTCGGGAAAGTGGCGGGGGAGTGGCGCCACTGCTTCCCGCGTTTTATTTAGCACCTCGAATATTTGTTTTGAAGTTTGCGATAAAATTGGTGTAATTGTTGTCGCGCCAAAGCAGTCTTTCATGAATCGAGCTTGTATTTTGTCTTCATGGAACCTTTAACGCGAAGCGTACCTGAGCAGCTTGCTTAGTCATTTTCCGTTAAACGTGCTACACGTATCAAGCGCCCGCTGCGTTCCCGGGTTACGACGCGGTAAAATAACAAGCCCACACACAGCATATGATACGTTACGTGGAAAATAGCTTTCTGAAATGTCGCTCCACCATCACTGGTCTCTCTCTCCTATCTGTGTATATATATATATATATATATATTAATATATATATATATATATATATATGACAGAAATAGGAGCTGACAGTCAAGAAAACCTCGGAAAGCAAAGGGTAGGTCATTGAAACAGATTTTATATATATATATATATATATATATATATATATATATATATATATATATATATATAATATTGCTTTTGCACCCCAGACGCACATTGTGGCAGAATACTGGAATAATGCAATATGCATACGGTCTCAACCCACACCTCGAAATGGCGCGCACAATACCGCTCAGGTGTATTTTTTTTTTCTTAATCTGTCACGTTTGTGTCTCCTTAATTTACAAACGCAGCGGCTTTCTTAGCTCGCCCGGGTGCGTACGTACGTTTACACGCACACATACAATCATCCGGCATATGTCAGAAAAATAAGGAAACGATTCTTTTTGTGTCATTACGTTCGTAATTTTCAGAAATAAGGATTATTGTGTTTGGACTTGTTTCTCTGGAACGCTGCGCGCCGATTGTTACGTTATTTTTGCTACTCTAAATGCGGGGGAGGCCTCCACGCGAATAATGATTCGCTGGAAAGCTGGCTTCCGTGGAGTGCTTCACTCCTACTGAGACGCGGTTTTTATTGTTCGTAACAGCGCGTGAGCGTTTTATTCTGCTGTAATAATGTTTGGCTAAGAGGTTTATCACCTTCGATGCGGATTCTCTATATGCCCCGCGCTAATTAAGATGCTGGAATGCTTTTTAGCTATAAAAGATTATCACCTTCAAGGTGGTTTTCTTCGGATGCCGTGAGCCAGCGACATTGTTTGGATTCTTTGGTGACACTGCGGGCGGACTTCTTTTGAAAAGCTCCTCCGTTATGCCCTTCTGAATATTATTCAAAGTACGAATTGGGAAGGCTGTCACATGTGACAGCCTTCTAATTAAGGTTTTTGCTGAGGGGTGTTAAAAAGATGTCACCGGCGTTAACATCTGGTTGGTGGGAGGTTAGAGTATCACGGACTATATAGTTATAGTAATTGGAGATTAATGGGAGAGGCCTTTGCCTGCAGTGGGGCGTAGATAGGCTGGTAATGCTGATGAGTTATCATCCGAACGAAATCACGAGGACAGCTAAGCACTCCTGGGCATACGGAGGGAATGCAGTTGAAGCATTGCCTCGTGCAATGTTTCAAACATTGCCAATGCGCGCGGTCACCGGCGCATGCTTGTCTTGTGGGCGGTGAAGGGGGATACTGATCAATTGAAGCTTGATCGACTGTCTGACACCGCAGGACCCGACTTTTTTCTTTTCTTCTCGCACTGAAGACTTTTTGTAAGGATTTCGATGGCCTTCCGGCGGCGTGCTCCTCTTTTTTCGTGGCATCTGAAACACTTCGACCATGAGTAAAGAATGTTCTTCCTGGGCCGCTTGTAAATTTTGCAAGGTAATGCAGACAGATTCGTGAAGCTTTGTGAAAAATCTGAATGATTGCTCTGAATTTCGCCAGTCCATTTTCAAATCGCACCACACAAACACAGCTTGACGTCAGATGCTCTGAGAAGCATGGATTTTCTTCCTACAGAGCCAGTGGAGCACCTATACAGCCGCACAAACCGGTATGTACCAGCGTTGTTTACTTGCGCGCAGTGCTGGCAGTCGCATTTATCTCCTGCCGTGCCTGGTATATCGAGTTACGCTATGCAACACGGCTTGCATAGAAGCGCGGGAGGCCGACGCCGGAATGTCTTCAACACTGCACACCGTCGACTTTCGTCTATACTGCCTCGCCGCGAAGGCGGAGTGGCTGGTGGAGCATTTTTGCCTTTGCGTGCTGTATCGTTGTTTTCTGTGGCGAAATGCTGACAGTGCCTGGTTACAGTGTATAGTCGCTGCAAAACATTCTTGAGAGTGCAAAGTGCGTATGCCGCCTTCCAAAGAGATTTCAGTTGCGGCAACGTTTCAGAAAGCGGACAGGGTCTTTTCTTGCACGTGCGTGTGCGTATATACGCTTATAGTGTGTGTGCGCGCGCGGGCCCGCAACCATGGTTTATTCCTAAAAACATGAGCCAACAAGCCAGAATAATGCACACACGCACGCACGCACACGTACACACTCGCATATACACGCACAATGTTTGTTACGCCTTGCGATTATTCGATCTGATCGGCTCATGCGTTTAGGAACAAACCATACAGCAGCAAGTTTGGTATAGACCGGAAGTGGACATTTCTCGCCTGGCCATTTTCCGTGCTCGATGCACGAGTCTGACCGGTGTTACAAATGGATGATAGACTTCATTATGGCTTTCTATTGATTCCTTCGGTTATTGAATATCGGAAGTTTCGACTTGTTTTTTTCTTGCACTGTATCAGCGTTGTTCCCAAATGTGCGCGAAATTTAAAAGACATGTATGCGAAGCTGTTTGCCCTTCGTTACTGCTTGTCGGCTGGTCAGCAAAGATCTGAACAAGAAAGGAAAATCGAGCGTATACGAAAGTCTTACATCCCGGGAAGCGTTGCCTTTACATCTAGCTTTAAACTCTTTGTTAGCTGTTTTTTTTTTTCTGGAACTGACTTAATTCGCCTCAGGCGTGAATAAATGCCTGGTGTGATTTCTGCGTTTGTCGCGCTGCCTTTTTGCTATAAACACTACCATTAAAAATTGAATCAACCTGGTGAATTCACTGTCACTACTTTTCAAAGCTTCGTATAGCGGACACGTATGAATCTCTCCCCGCAAGAATATTGCTTGTTAATCTCAAATCTTACGCGAATTTAGGTGATTAAAAGCTACATCAGGATCACCGTGATCGGAGAAAAACATTGATGGTGAGTTCTGGTGAGGTATGACCCCAATACACCCTACGTATTGGGGTCATACGTAGGGTATATTGGCGCCGCTTGGTTTCTTACGCTGCTCTTGTAGGCAAAGCAAAGAAAAGAAGAAGCGTATAAAAAAACTGTTTCATTCCTCTTACATAGGAATCTGCAAAACACGACAGTGAAATGTGCAGCGAAATCTGCAGCTGAGCATGATTTGCGGGCCGGCGGCTGTCTGGTGGGTGTGCTTGGAGAGCGACATCCTGCCGGCGGGTCGCTGTGGGAAAAGGTGTCCTGGCGTCATTTTCGTGACGGATATGACGTCAGTTAAATCCTTGTGCATCTCGGCATCAAGCACTTTCGTGTTAAAATATAAAACCCGAAAACTAACAACCCTATGTATAACGTACTCTTTAATACTAAAGGTTGCTTTCCCGCAAGAAAACCCTGTGTGCAGGAGTGCACCCTTTACAGGCCGCTGCTTCGTTGTGCTGGCGTCATTTCTGTGACGGGTATGACGTCAGTGAAATATGTGTATCCGGAATAAAACACTTTTGTGTTAAAATCGCGAGGCGCGTTGATGGGGAGGTATGCAAACTTGGAGGGCACTTAAAGCGAGTGCTCCACTCCATTAAGGCGGCCATGACGCGTGCAGTGTTGACAGGTGTATTAAAACTCTGCCATTCTGTCCATCAAGCTCTCACTCGTCCCTCGAACGTCACGATATGCCCCATTTTGAAACGGCCTTCTGATGGCGGCTGCTCCGCGTGAAGCTATACGGTTATTTTCGCCCGGCTGTTTTGGCCTGTTTATACGAGAAATTAGGTGACGCGGAAGTGAGACAAGGGCGTACCGGTGTATTTATTGATCGAGGGACAGCGGTGTCAGACACTGCTGACTCGGCCTTCGAAAAAAAGACGGGCCTTGTGATGCCGCGCGAGAATATTGTGCCGCGTGCATGCTGTCCTAGTCCGTCGGCAAGTTTCATTATCTGCGGACGGCCTTATATTTACAGCGCCGTTTCACGTCGAAAGCCGCTTGACACGCCGCTCACGCGAGCGCCGTGTTCGGCGACTGTTTACCGTGTTATCGAGCTGAGACACGCGTCCTTTTTCTCTTGAGCGCGTGTCCAGTCGGCGTGTATACTTGTCCGGCTTAGATGCGGCGTAATGCGAACCGCAGTGGGCCCTGACGCGCACAGTGTCGTTCACACGTGTCCGCTGCCCTCCCCCTCTACCACCTCGCAATTGTGTCTTAAAAAGCTTTCGATTTTTCATTGTTTGGAATATGTGCCGACATCCCTCGACGGCTTGTGCGCGCATTCTATAGCGTGCAGGTCGTCGGCGTGGCGTGTTGTGGACGATATAGGTAGCACTCAGGTGAAGGGTTTACATGGCGGAATACTTGTTTTGTTTCCCGGGTAACACGTAGGTCTTTATTCGATCTGTAGCGTTTTCGAGGCGTCCGCGGGTGCGCCTTTTACAGCGCTCGCACGTTGGCCGGGGCCTGGAACCGCAATCCTTGTCTTGCAGAAGTTTGTTCCTTCGCAAAGTTGCGGGTGCGCCAAAAAACAACGAAGAATGCAGCGGGAACTGTCGAATAAACGCATCAAGCCCTACACCATATTGGCAGCGAAAAAGACGCGGAACAAGAAAGAAGCAGACAAAACGATGTCTCGTCTGATTCTTTTTTGGTCCGTGTCTCTTTTCGCTGCCAATATGGTGTCAAGTCAAAGCCAACTAGCCCAACTTTCAGCTTTAGGCATAAAGCCCGTATACATGGCGCTCAGCCGATCCACATCGCGTATACCTGCGCAGCCCACACCCCCTATTTTAGGGTGTTAAGCAACTTTGCACCTTTTTTTAGGTAGTTCACGAGAACCTTTTTTTCTTCTCACACCTTTTTTTTTAGCCAAACACCTTTTAAAGGTGTGCGCCATGGGACAAAATGGCCCTTTTCGGCCAAAAAGGGTGTAGAAAAGTTGAGAGTGTGTTGAAGGTGACATATTAAGACACATGTAAAACTTTGCCGTTGATTTCTAACTTGCTGTTTCAGGGAGTGGAACCAGCGTGTGTGTAGACTGATTCGTGTTGTACAAGTTGCGGTATAAGTTGATTTATTGCGTCAGCCCGATGGGGGGAAAGATGAAACGCGCAAAAGCAGCGCGCATTCTACGCAGCCGTCATGGAGGCATTAAAACTACATTGGTAATGCCGTACTGCATGCACAGCGTTTCTGGATAGATCTATAGTAACGTTGGTGCATGCAGTACCTGACTTGTTTGTGGCCGGATTGAGTGACGGACGGGCGGAAGATGCGTTTTTTTTTTTTTCATTTGGGTAGCACAGGAAATACTACCGTTATGTATCATCTTGACGAAACAGCGCAAAAAACGGGGACACTAGAAGAGAAAGACGACAGGACGACGCTGTTCGTCTTTCTCTTCTAGTGTCCCCGTTTTTTGCGCTGTTTCGTCAAGATGATACATAACCAGTACCAACTCGCCCAAATGTTGATCCTTCTAAAATACTACCGTCTTTTGCCGCCAATGTTCGAATTTTGAAAGAGCTACATCGCCACGGAGTCCATGAGGCCCTGGGCTCCTATATACGTGGACGCCTCGGGGCTCCTCCCGGCGCTCCGCTTTCTCTCCTAGTAAGAAACTAAACTGTGACCCCCCCCCCCCACCCTTTATTCTTTTGTAAGTGCAGAGTGCTTTAGGGACTCGCCTTGTCTTAGCTCGCTGGAACGGTCGATGTCAATCGACTGCCGGAATCAGGCGGTGCCGCGAGATAACGGACCCAAGAGAGCGCGGCGTTCCGTCGTAGGGCGTCCCGCAGGGGCTTCGAAAACCAAGTGGTTTAAATAGTCATAACCGTTCGAAACTCGTGAAACGCTGGCGCTTGTCATACATTCCCCCGTTACAAAAAAAAAAAAAAATCTGCGGCTACATTTGACGCAAATTTGTGTCATTAACCGGCAGCCTCCGCTAGTTCGGAACGCGCGTT
Source organism: Haemaphysalis longicornis (assembly GCF_048455015.1). Classification (NCBI taxonomy): domain Eukaryota; kingdom Metazoa; phylum Arthropoda; class Arachnida; order Ixodida; family Ixodidae; genus Haemaphysalis; species Haemaphysalis longicornis. Next base: position 78,622,417 of record NW_027526335.1, on the reverse strand, counting down.
GAGTTGGTTTTTGCGATAGCAGAGGAGAGCTTCATATGGGGACCAACGCTCCCGCGCGGTGGCGCTACGAGTCTGGTGAAGGCGGCTTGGACGGCGGCGGCCGTATTGCCGTGCGTTGGAGCGCGAGTGTTTGTTGTGTGATATAGCTTTCTGAACTCATCACGATGGGCAAACTATGTGAACAACCGTGCCTCTGACGTGCTGTGTACGTGGTTGCCGCTCTGGCTATCGGAATACAACGGAAAAGGCTTCGTTGTTCTGCCTCCAAAGCGACCGCGAACAACGCGACAGGTGGAAGCGAGCCCATTCCACGACAGGAGACGGACGCTTTCAGCTTCGAGTGGAAGGCCGTTCGTGTGTTCGGGAAATATTTCGACCCCACGGACATTATTCGAGCCGATGAGTTCAAAATAAGTGAACAACCTGTGCTTCTGCAGCGAGAAGCTCAAGCTCCGCGTTGCCTCGGATATTTGAAAACCTGCCGGCGTATCTTACGAAGCCCAAGCCACGATCGCGCTCACAACGAGAAAATCCGTCTGCTAAACGTCGTCGCGTTTCGTCGCCGCGTTTCGTCGCCGCACAAAGATCGGACTGCAGCTACTGTGATTTTAGTTATCCAACCAGATATTTTGAATTTGGAAAGCGGAGCATGGCTATCTTTGCCTGCATATATTTTTTTTTACTTGCCCGCCGCGCTTGCCCAGGGGCTAAGGCGTTGTGCTGATAAGCCCAAGGACGCGGGTTCCCAGCCGCTTTTCTGATGGAGGAGGAAAGAGAAAACGCTTGTGTGTTCGAGATTTAGGCGCAAGTTAAAGATGCCTGAGTGGTTAAAATTAATCCGGAGCGCTACACTACGGCGCGCGCCCATTGCCTGTGTAGCGTCGGCACGTTAAACATCATAATCAATCAATCAATGTTTTTTAACTTGCCGTTTGGGTGGGAGGGGGTGTGACAGGCACTGAGCGGGCGAGTTTTTATCTGTTGACACTCTATGCCGATGAGAACAGCCGAGAAAGTAGCTCAAAACTGTAGCATTTACTCCTACCCTGGCCCCTCCGCGAGCCCATTATTCTGCTTTCATTTCGTGAGCGTTTTTTTTCCCTGCTGTCCACACTAACTTTCCGAATCTCTATTATAGTTTTACATTATTAGCGCGCTATAAAATAGCGCAAACAGCGCTAACCCAACGTGCTGTACGTTTGCACACCTATTTGCTCAGCGCAGCATGTCGCGCCCAGGGTGAATGCAGATTTAATTCTGGCGCTAGTTCACTCAAATCATGCAGGCGGCTGCAAAGGCTAGTCAGTAATTGAAAACGCCAGATGACCGCCTTTTCGAAGCGAGAATGTAGCGGTGCTTGCCGGAATGAACGAACACTGCAACATATGCGCCTCAGTAACACCCGTGGGTCTCGCCTCAGTTTCACAGCTGAGCTACGGGACAACAAATGACTCAAAAACAACAACTGACTGACTCAAAAGCTGACTCAAAAACTTCGCTCGCATTTTTACTGGTCGAAATGAAGAGCAGATGAAAGTAGGCGCCGTGCCGGCGGAGAAACAGCGGCAGGAAGCGTCGTCGACCGCCGGCGAAGCCTTCACGTTAACACGGGCGATCCTAGCGGCAGCTTTTGTCCTGAATGAACTTCGGCCGGAGTTTCGTGACAAGAAAGCGATAGTAAGCGAAAAAAAGTGGCAGCGCAACGCCGGCACGTGCGGGAGTAAAAGCAAGCAAAAAAAGAAGAGAACTCCGCTGGCACTGTTTCAGGCAGGGGGCGCGCGAGCACTGCGGAGGCGGGAAATTTGAATTGCTTTGGGTGGTATAGCAGTGAGCGGATAACGGCGCTACAGCCCATTATGGCGAATCACTTTCTTTGCACTTCCGTCAGCTTTCACGTTGAGTGGACCGGCTTTATTTTTTTGTTTTTAGTGTATTGTCTTGTATGTATGTACATATGTGGTGTGTGTTCCCTCTGACTCTTTCTTCTCTCTTTCTTGCCTGTCTGTTTTCCCATCCCCACACTCCCAAACCAGCAGGCGTTCCGGTGTCCACCTTTAGCCGAGACAAACTACGCCTGCTGGTGGACTTCCCTTTCTATTGCTAGTGACAATAAATTCATCATCGCCGCATAACTGCTTGCCCGAAAACGTGGTCCGAATCAGGTTTCTCGCGTGCATGCAAACATAAGTGCAGCGACCTCCCTTTCGACGCGTCAGTACTCCGGCTTCTGAAGCATTAGCGCCTCGCAGTGCGCGTGCGCCGCTGCGTATGCTAGGTGAGAGAGAGAGAGAGAGAGAGAGAGAGAGAGAGAGAGAGAGAGAGAGAGAGAGAGAGAGAAGAGAGAGAGAGAGAGAGAGAGAGAGAGAGAGAGAGAGAGAGAGAGAGAGAGAGAGAGAGAGAGAGAGAGAGAGAGAGAGCAACTTTATTGCGTGCCCAATGGTATGGGGTCGAGGGAAAAGAAAGAGGTTGGAGATCCTCTTCCGTCTTCCCCCCTTTAGGCGGCAGCCAGGAGTCCTTCTACCCCGGCGGCGTCTTCAGACATAAGACGCGACGTGATGGCGAGATGCCGTCGTCTGTCGGCGCACCAAAACGCGGCGAGAGAGTGCGAGGACGGCGGCTGCCTGTGGTCTCGCTTCGTCGAGGCGGAAGTGAGTGCATTACCTTGTACGCGCTATCCTCCCCGCTGATCTCTTCATCACGTTGCGCGCTCTAATAAAGCAGGCACGCACTCAGCGAGGAGCCACAATGCGTGTACAGCCGGCGCTGCCCCGCGTACACCGGCACCCAACGCGTGCCGAGAATCTTGTCTCGTCTCGCCGTTCGCGATGATCGTCTCGGCGGCCGGCCTGTATGAAACTCCGTAGCGCTCACGTGGAACGGCCACTGTCTTCTCTTGAGCTTCCCGTCGTTTTCAAGCTTCCGGCACCCAGCGGGCAGCTTTGTTTCGCCCCCCCCCCCCCATGTGTACTTCCGGTACAGCGCCGCTTCCTTTTCTTCCCGAACACTCCGATCGTTCCGGTTTCTCAGCACTTCCTTTAATAGCTTTCCGTATTCATACGCGCAATCACTTGTTCCGCGTTTTCGCTTTTGTTTTTTGCAAGCCGTGTATATAGCGACAAGCTTTCACGCTTAATTAAGTTATTGTCGCCGCCCCAATCTACCCTGGCTGTCGCCGCGATCGAGCGGTCGATATTTAAAGCGGCCAGTGTCGCGTCACGAAGGAAAATCCGCCGGAGTGAGTTTCGGATCTCGGTCGCGACCACTTGCGATGACGAGGTCGGTGAGAGGTTTGAAAGGTAGTTTAGACCGGGTAGCCGAACCTTTCAACTCAACGTTAAGTTAATGTTTCCGGGTCATGAAATGTGCGTGCGAATGCAGTTGTACAGCGATTTCGTATCTGTATAGACCGTTGCGTGTGCGTGCAGCGCGTGCATTACGTTGCATACCAGCATATGACGTGTCCACATTTAAGAGTGCGGCCCTTCGCTTGCACTCTTAAGTGATAAATTCATTGGCGCCTCTTTCGCAGAGAGCACTATTCACGGAACAACACATAATCAAAGGTGGTTAAAACGCGAAGTTTTCTCCATGCAACCGCAGTCAAAGTCAAAGTCCAAAATCCAAACTGCTTTGACCTTGTCGGAATGGCGTAATGGGATAGACGTCCGCTTCATACCGCGAGACCGAGGTTCGATTCCGACGTCGGGAAGCGTTTTTTTTTTTTTTTTTTTTTTGAGGAGCTTGATGTGTCTTTCGCATGTCACCATCGTTATGTGAGACCCGTTGTGTAAAGCTGGCTTTCCTGCAGCCCGTTTTTACGCAAACGCCATCAGTTAGGCACAGAAGTCTTCGCTTTAAACGTGCCGAAGCTGCACCTCGGGTATGAAGCACGCCTCCTCAGCCACGATCGCGAAACAGGTAAGGTTATTCAACGCGCCCTGAAACATCGTGCGCAATCCAGTTATGAAGGCGAAAACCTTTCTACATGGATTGAGAATGGTAAAACAGCGTGGCTACTCTGTCGACGTGTGCACGTGTATATAAAATGTACCCGTCACAATAGTCCGCCAGGATTCTGCCTTCAGATCATGTGATCAGACATGTGTTTATTGGGTAGTTTTTAACGTACCGCGCCTTTGCACGCAGCATTTTTCGACTCGTAATATCTCTCGCGCTATCACGCTCGGGTGAAATGGTACAAAAAGGAAACGATTTAGAACTCAACGGCAATGAGACCCAATAGCCGCTTGCAGAACAATGAACAAATGTATGCTGGTTTCAGAATATTCTTTTAACGCTCGAGTCTGTTTTTCCGCGGCATACTTGTGACTGACGACGTGCATTGCAGTCTTAGATGGTATCTGTAAATCGAATATTCTCGACTAATATATATCAAGGTTGCA